>NC_036867.1:31513213-31522262 GCF_002910315.2 Salvelinus sp. IW2-2015 | reverse complement strand
AATCTGACATAAAGTCACATGTTTGCCATTTCAAAACACTGCCATTCAAAATGACACTACATGAACTAATTGGCCAATACATGTGCCACCTGGCAAACACCTCAATGGTTAATTGTTACCACTTCAATCAGGAAGTAAGCACTATGAAAAGACCACAGGTGAGCAACCTTTTGTTTTACAACAATGGAAGCCGTTGCAGAGAGAGAAGAGGAAGAGGGAGGGTGAGAATGAGAGGGAGAGGAAGAGTGAGAGGTAGGGGTAGAGCTGATAGAGGAGTTCATGGCCAAAGAAGACAACAACTTTCAAATGAAAATCAGAGCAACCTTAGTTGATCATGTCATCAACCACGGGCTGACAATGCGAGAGGCTGGACAGAGAGTGCTGCGCTACTTGAGCTGTTTTACTGTCGCCTGTGTCATCCGGACATTTAGACTGGAGTACAGTATGTAACCAACATTTCTTTCACACTATGTAGTACACCCCATGTCATAGTGTATCAGTTGGGTGACACAGTTTACTTCATGAATGGCTGATGTCATACACTAACTGCACAATTTCCTGTAGAATTTTACTCTACTGTGGGGGAAATATCTTTAGGCTGCATTGTCCGAGCCCTATATTATTATTTTTTTGTTTTTCTAAAGGACTGAGAGACGCAACCATGGTGGAGGAAGGGGCCAATGTTCACCGGGGTACAGGAAGCTGCCATTGTAAACTTGGTTTTGGAAAATAATGAAATCAGATTACGAGAAATTCAAAGCCACATCATCCAAGACAACACCATATTCAACAACATTCAACGAGTCAGTCTGTCCACATTGGCTTGCATTCTCAAGCGAAACCAAATCAGAATGAAACAACATCATAAGGAGCCGTTTGAGAGAAACTCTCGAAGAAACAAAGAGGTCAGACGAGCATATGTGGATGTAAGTACAATATTGACTGCAGTACACTACACGCAACATTGTTTCCCAGTGTACTGGATAACACCATATTGACTGCTTTTGTTCTTTGTTTTCAGGCGAGTACTGGAAATGGATGCTCATGCAATCCCACATGAGTTCATCTTATAGATGAGGCTGGGTTCAACCTAGCAAAGACCAGAAGAAGGGGAGAAACGTCATTGGCCACAGAGCCATTATAGATGTTCCTGGCCAACGTGGTGGGACATCACAATGTGCGCTGCCATCTCCAATACGCTGGTGTCCTCCACCGTCATGCCAACCTTGGACCATACAACACAGCCCATATTCTCACATTTCTGGACAGACTCCACAACATTCTCATACCACCAGAGCGTATGAATGATGCAGACCAATCATTCATACGTTGTAGTATGGGAACAACGTGAGCTTTCATCGTGCAGCCCAGTCCAAAACTGGTTTGCTGACCACCCACCATTTCTCGTGCAATACCTCCCACCATACTCACCATTTCTGAATCCCATAGAAGAGTTATTTTCGGCATGACGGTGGAAGGTATACGACCGGCAGCCCTTTGTGTGCGCATGCCTCTTGTGCAGGCTATGGAAGAGGCATGTGATGAGTTGATGTGGGTGCGATTCAGGGATGGATAAGGCCCTCAAGGCGCTTCTTCCCTCGATGTCTGGCAAGGGAAGATATTGCCTGTGATGTGGACGAGGCGTTGTGGCCAGACCCCAGCTGTGGCGGCAAGATGCTGCCTAATTTATTTTTCTTGCCTCTTTTTTTCTATATATTTTTGCAATTTTCTCTTTCAGTTTACTGTTTTTTTTGTGAGCATATTTTGTTCAGTCCAATGTAAATATATCTGCTGTGCATATGTTGCACTGACTTGTTTGGTGAAAAAATTAAAATGAATGTTTCAACAGCATAGTGTGTGTGTGTATCTGCAAATATTTCTGTGCATCTGAAGAATTTTCTACAATTTGAACTATTTTAGTATTATGGCAAGACATACTAAAGATGAGAGTGCTTTTCATTATGCCCACAGTGTGTAAGTTGGTTAGACAAAAATCTGGTAATATGAAGAAGTGTGTGCCATTTCGTGCAAACGTTTGATTTTGTAATGCTATATGTAATTTGGTTGCAGTGCTTCATTTTGCAGGATATATGAGGTATTTTGCAGTGTGGGTGTGTGGTTTTGTGAATTGTGTTAAGTATTTTGATAAAAAAAGCCTAGTTTGCAAAATTGGTGTTTTAGCAATTGGGAAAAACTGTAATAACTCTACCTACATGTACATATTACCTCAATTACCTCGACTAACCGGTGCCCCCACATTGACTCTGTACCGGTACCCCCCTGTATAAATTCTCGCTATTGTTTATTTTACTGCTGCTCTTTAACTACTTGTTACTTTTATTTCTTATTCTTATTCATTTTTTAAACTGCATTGTTGGTTAGGGGCTTGTAAGTAAGCATTTCACTGTAAGGTGAAATCTCCATACCAGTTGTATTCGTTGTATCGTTGTTGTATTCGTTGTATTCGTTGTTGTATTCGGCACGTGTGACTGATACAATTTGATTTGATTTGACTTCCACTCCCCCCTCTTCTCTTGCTGACCTCCCCCACCTCTCTCTCACCCCCTATCCCTCTCTCTCTCTCTCTCTCACTCACTTCCACTCCCCTTCTTTCTCCCTCTCTCTCACACCCCCCCCTCTCTCATCACCCGCATCCCTCTCTCACCCCCTCCTTCCCTCCTCCCTTACTCTCTCTCTCCCTCTTTTCCTCTCTCCTGTTGGTTTAGCTCTATCCTATCAAATAGGTGTTTGTATCCCAAACAGTGTAACAGTAAATTTATGTTTGATCCTCTGCCAGCGATGGCATGGTCACGGATATTACGGTCCATTGTCTGACCTGATGCTTTTAAAAGGTGGAATGCTTTATCAATTACTATTAATGTTCTGTAAATAGATAAATACTTGCATTTTCTCAGATCGTTTACATAAAAACGTATTTGTTTTTTTCAGTGCGCAACAAAAACATTATAGTTTCACTACCTATAAAGTGCCAATAGGTCTTTGAAAGTGGCAGGGTGCTAGTGGTTAGAGCGTTGGGCCAGCAACCGAAAGGTTGCTTGATTGAATCCCTGAGTGACAAGGTAAAAATCTGTCCTTCTGCCCCTGAACAAGGCAGTTAACCCACTGTTCTAGGCCGTAATTGTAAATAATAATTTGTTCTTAACTGACTTGCCTAGTTAAATAAAGGTTAAAAAAAATTACATAAATATTTCCCCAAATATTTTGGTGAAATAATTAGGTGACGATTAATGTTTTTTTTACTGAGACTTATCCAATTATATATTATTTTTCTTGACAAAATAAAAAAGCTTTTACCCTAAACCCAAGAATTCTTCTCTGCCCTGGTATTCTGTCTCCCTCCCCAGCTTCCTCCAGCGGTTATATTTGGCTTTTTGCCCCTCATTACAGAATTGTTTATCAATAGTGTGCACCAAAGTGTCAGTCGGTTTTTCTCATCAAACAAGGTCTGACAAAGAGAGTGCGGTGCATGGGAAAGAGGCAGCTAGGTGAAACTAATGCCATAGATGTTTGATTCATCAGGGGCTTATTGTTAACAGGGACGTCTGATTGTAAAGGCTCAGTCAAGCAAAAGAGTGCAGAGTAATCAGTCGGATTTATAGTTTGCAGGGTTCAGAGAAATCAACGCCACAAACCTTTGGGTCTGGCCGAGATGGGTTTGACCAACCCCCCACCCCACCCCCCTACCCTAACCCCCTCACGCACAGGAGTACGCATAGGGGCACATGCATACAGACAGGCGCACAGATGCAAACACACACACACATACACCAGGCAGTTCTACTAACCTGCACCCTGCATGCCAAATAAAGGCTTCCTTTCAGTTGGTAAGAGGTACAGTGGGATTGCAGCTGTATGGCGTGGCCTATCAACCTATCATACCTTCTGACTTAAAGATAACAAAAACCTGCTTTGTACTCAGCTGTGTTCTTGTTTTCCTGTTCTTCCTTGTGGACAACGTTTGTATTTTTGTTATTCCTCGCTCACCTCGAGAGATCAGGGGGCACAGAAATAGGGTCAGCGGTGTGGCGGGGGTTGGGAGTGAGTCGGAAGTGTGTGTGTGTATGTGTGTGTGCGTGCGGGTCTGTATTTGGGCATGTGCGGAAGAGAGAGAGAGTAAGAGAGAAAGAGAGCAAGAAAGAGAGATTAAGAGAGTAAGACTGACAGAGAGAATGGGATAGATGGAGATGGACAGAGGGAAGGAGAGAGAGGAAGTGAGGGAGGAAAAACTGCCAAGGGTATGAACACATGCTATGATGCACTGGATTCCTCAAAGCTGGCTTGTGTTTCCACATTCTCAGATTTGAGAGAGAGACAGAGAGGGAGAGAGAGAGAGAGAGAGAGAGAGAGAAGAGAGAGAGAGAGAGAAGAGAGAGAGAGAGAGAGAGATGGGTGACTACGCCCACTTCATCACGCCACCACCACCCATCCCCAACAACTGTACACCACTGCTACCCTGCCACTGACGTCCCTCTCTACAGCTCTGTCCCCTCCCCTTTTCACTCTGTACCTTGAAAATTAGAGACAGGCCTTATTGAGAGGCAGATGTGGCCCTCCTAGCGAATGAGCAGTAAGCTGTTGTACTTTAAGCCTAATGGGAAGTTTTATATGCAAGAGGCCTTGAACTGATTAGTATAATTCCTGCTTTAATACAGCAGTCCCTCCAGATTAAGGTAAACCAAATGTTGCAATCAGAGATTAGTGTACCTTGCTGGTTAATAACATCCCTGCTTGTTCCCAGCAAAGCGCGTCAGAGAGAAGAGAGAGAGAAAGAGAGAGAGAGAGAAGGAAAGTGAGAGAAGGAGAGAGAGAGAGAAGGAAAGTGAGAGAAGGAGAGAGATAAAGAGAGAAGGAGCCTTTACTGAAGCTGTGCATTAATTCCAAAGGAGCCCCCCCCAAAAAAATGCTGAAACTTGAACTTCTGCACCTGTTGGGATCTTGGCGGTGTGTGCTGGGAAGGAGCTTGCTATGGGGGAGGTGTGGGGACTGGAGTGGAGAGAGTAGGGAGAGTGTTCGGAAGGAAGCAGAAGTGTTCTAGCTGAAGTACCTGTGCACCTGTTTGGTCGTGTCACGTCTTCAGGGGAGCTCTGCCAAATGTCACATCCTGACTGGACTCTTAGAACGCTTTGTCCGTCGACTCCGCTCGACACACTTGGCCTCTTGTGTCTCTAATCCCATTTCCTTCCACTTCAAGACACACAACGTTAAACAAACACGGGTCAGCAGCAAGCGGGCACGTCCAAGACAGACGTGTTAGGCTTCATAAACAAGACGTTTCTTCTCACAAATATCCCAAAGATGTGTCCGTGTCGGGTGTCTAAAAACATTTCCAAAAGCATAGACGAGAGAGAGCAAACTTGTGTTATGTTTAACCATTGGCTGTGACATGTTTGCTGGCTGAATATGTGCCAGGCCAGGCATTGGGTATTTGTCTTTTGGTTAGCACTGTTTGGAGGAACATAATTGGAGTTTTGCAGTTCAGTGAGAATGCTGAAATGCCTCTGCAGCATTTCCATAGCTAACTCGCTCGCTAAGAGCATCTATGAGATCTACCAAAGGTTGCAACACCACTCCTTCTGCCTCTCTGACATTGGTTAAGACGGTTCGCTAGCTAATCCTCTATGATAATGCAGGATATCAAGGTCAGCTGTGGGCCAGCAGAGGAGAAGCCATTATGATGGACGCTGACCCAAACAAACAGATAATTAGACTACAAACAACGCTTCACCCTCCCCTGAGTACGTGCAGGAATAGATTTGAACATCAAATGGCATGTTTAGACATTCCGCGCTGCGTTCCAGTTCACCTGAGTATCGGACGGTTGATTGCAGACAGGCTAATAGGTAAAAGGTTAACAACACTTGACTCATCAGCCGCTGCAATCGTCTATGCAGCTTCAATGTCGAGCACAGGCTTCCCACTGTAGATCCCATTAACCTGGCAAAGACCATTTAAACACTCCGACTGAAAAGCCTATTAGGTTCAATTTGAAACGCTTCGCTAACCGGCCTATACCGTTCGACTGAAGTGATCCTTAAATGACCGTGTCATCTATCGTGTATAGTTCAACTTTCCGCTGAAGAACTAACTAAATGTTCGACATGAGCACAGACTTCGTTCGTCCAAGGCGTTCAATGATCYTTACCAACTGACTGTCGCTGAGAGCGTTGTACTATCTGAACCCTTGTCCACATGCCAGTCAACCTGCAGTGTGTTTCAAGTCAATGCCAAGGACAAAGACCTCGCAGAGGTAACAGTAAAAATGTGTTTCCCGTGACGTGTTCATGTTGAAAGCCTTGTTGTAGAGGAGCTGTTATGCCCGTGAGTCTAGATGTAAGAGTAAAGCTCAACATTTGCACCACTGCACTGTGCGCGYCTGATTGTATTAAGGTTAGATGCCGGAGTGGAGGTAAGTGAGGATGCCTTTCATGCATCATGCTCCTTCACAATGTTCACACACATCTGATTCAATCTGGGCGACGTACAATAATGTGCGCAGCGCAAGGTAGGCCTATGCTAATGTTCTGCCCCATATTTTAGAATAACATTCTCATGTAACAAGCACAATTCTGACTCACTCTACCGTGCCGTCCCCTTATGACGAGGCCTCTAGGCTACTTAGGAGTTAGGAGTTAGGAGTTAGGAGCTAGGAGAATTATAATAAGGTGCATCACTCTGGTTCGTTAACCTGTTCCGAGGTGAATAAAAATATGAATGAATGATTCCTTTGATAATTGTTAAGAGAAATATTGTGCCACACTATTCTTATCCTATGTTTGTGCTCATCTGGTGCAGTGCATGTGCTTCTAGTGTCTATTAAAGTACTCTAAATATTCTGTTGTAGTCTTCATTCATTTGCTAGAGAGAAACGGATACAGTTGAGCTCTTCATTTCAGAGCCGTACTGAAACATGCAGGAGAACAATACAAAACCGAGCCCCACGCGACTCCTCACAACATAATCAAATGGGGACATGGTGACAGTACGAGCGTCTGACAGGTCGACAGTTCGGATGGGTGCCTGCCAAGCAAGCCATCGCTAAATATACACAAGGGTCYGTCTTTGGCAGCTCTTCTCCATTGTCAGTTGCTGGGGCTTCAGGTTTTCTGATAAAAGAGGGCTGGTTGCGAAAGTCAAGTGACAGCCATGACAGTGGAGAGGGCGTGGGTTGGGGCCTCCTCGGCTGGGCTGCGGGTGTGGGATTGTGGGGGCTGGTGGTGGACGTGTGTAGAGGGACCTGGTGGTCGTGACCTGTGGGAGGTTYATAGCTAGGCCCAGGCGGCCGGTAGGGAGATAGGACTTGTCATGGAGGTCCCCAGGCGTTGTGGCCAGCTAGAGTGATGGTCCTGACTGCTGTGGTTGTCCTGCTCTTTCCTGTCCTGTCGGGGATCTGTGGCTCTGGGCCGCATTGCTTTGATGAACTCAGCACAATGTTGAATGGGAGTGTTTTGGCAGCTGAGGCAGTGGGGCTAAAGCTGCTGGTCAGAGATAACACAACCTTACAGAGCTCCCTGTGTGCGCCCACTAGTGATGGCCGTCCCATCACAGAGGAGGAACAGGAAACAGTCCAACAGGCTGTGTTTAATAGGCTAAACTTCTGGGCCCTTTCTCCTTTTTGTCTTCCTTAATTTTGGGGGGGTTGTTGTCTAAATGTAGTCTGAAATAGGGGCAACTCTTCCCCTAATGTACCAGTTACACACACACACACACACGCACGCACACACCACACACACACACAACACACACAGACGCACACACACAGCACACGAACACACACACACACACAGAGCACACACACACACGCACACACACACACACACACACACACACACACACACACACACCACACACACACACACACACACACACACACAGACACACACCACACTTTTGGTATTAATCTTAATTGTGTACACAAATACGTCTTTAAGAAATAGGAAAGCTCTCAGTATAGTGACGGCAGGTCTTGAGTATGTTGTACACATGAAATTGTATCATATGATCTTCATCCTCAACGTCATATTCCATTTTGTGCGACTCGAGCTGTTTCCCCTGTCCAACTGTTCCATTCTCCGTGTAGCCTGCTGCTAGAATGGACGGAGAGGTTTTGCTCGAGTCGCAACAAAATGGAATATAACATTGGGGATACAGTTCTAAAAGGACATATTTGGGTGGTTTTTTAGAGCCAAGGATGAGGAAGCGACTCACTGGTTGTGGAAAATTTCTCAAAAATAACAGAAATCGCCATAATATGCCATTTACATTTGGTTGTAAAAAAAAAGCTACATTCTCCTTCACCTCTGAAGCAGTCATCAGGAAGCAAGGCCTAATCTCAGTAAGAAAGGTGATGCTTGACTTTTCAGTGGGAAAACAGAGAGGATGTGACGGGCCAATGGAAGCACGCAAGACCTGTCGACCTTGTCAGTGTGTGTGTGTGTGTGTGTGTGTGCGTGCGTGCGTGCGTGCGCGTGTGTGTGCGTGTGCGTGCGTGTGCGTGCGTATGTGTGTGTGTCATCACATGACAAGCCAGGTCTCTAGGAGAAAAACAGAACTGTGTCTCAGTCAGGAAGGAAGTGAACGCAAGGTATGATAATAAAACACTATCAATTATAAATGTGCACACCTATGTAAGTCAACAGTTCATGCCTCTGTCTATGTCTCGTCATGTCCAACCATTGTTGTGAGATTTCATTTTCTGAAATATTCATTTAATGCAGTAGAAATTGCACATTTCACAGAAATTGCAGTGTTTCTCAGCGTCTTGCTGAGTTCTGGTGACCTATAAAAACTCGGAGAAAAGCAGTATTATCACACAAGATTATACAGTGTTTGCCTTGTTGTTCAAGGAAAGCCCACACGTGCTGTATCTATCACACAAAAAACCTGACAAACGTTCAACGAACATAATCTGAGCGACACCGCGCTCACGCTCCGTTTTGACGGCGGCTGATCTCTCACCAGGTATCAAAATGTTGGATTTGGCCTTTTCGCGACAACATAGGAACCTCAATGCTACAGTAACCCGGCAACA
>NC_036867.1:31507232-31511961 GCF_002910315.2 Salvelinus sp. IW2-2015 | reverse complement strand
TATGAGTCTTTGCTATATGAGTCTTTGCTATATGAGTCTTTGCTGTATGAGTCGTTGCTATATGAGTCTTTGCTATATGAGTCTTTGCTGTATGAGTCTTTGCTGTATGAGTCTTTGCTATATGAGTCTTTGCTGTATGAGTCGTTGCTATATGAGTCTTTGCTATATGAGTCTTTGCTGTATGAGTCTTTGCTATATGAGTCTTTGCTGTATGAGCCTTTGCTATATGAGTCTTTCCGCTATCTTGAACTGATACTCAGGACAATCATAACTTTCTGTTGGCCGTCATGGACAGAGTTAAGAGAAGTAATTATTTGGAGCTAATCAGGTATGCAGGGTTATCTCCTGAGTAAAGCAAAGGCTTTTGAAAATGTTTTCTTACACGAGGAGGTCAACCCCCACCCTAGCAGTCTGCACAGGTAGTTCAAGATATTTTCCCCAACGTAAAATAGATTTAACATATGGTAGCCCCCAAAAGGCAAAGTAGCGGTTAAAATGTAACATGAATGGCAATGTACAGTATTTGTTAATATAATGCTGTAGTATATTTTAATTACTTTTTCATTAGGTTATTGTTGGCGGTTGGATCTAGTTCTAAAAATACTTCCTACAATCAAATCGACCATGCAGTAATCTACACTCTTAGAGAAAAAGGTGCTATCTAGAACCTAAAAGGGTTCTTTGGCTGTCCCAATATGAAAACCCTTTCAATAACCCTTTTTGGTTCCAGGTAGAACCCTTTGGGATACCCTCTGTGGAAAAAGTTCTACACGGAAGCCAAAAGTGTTGGAACCAATAACGGCTTCTACCTGGAACCAAAAATGGTTCTCCTACAGGGACAGCCGAAGAACCCTTTTGGAACCCTTTTTTTCTAAGAGTGTAGTGTGTACACTGCCATAGTATTTTCCATAAGAATAGGGGTGAATTGCATTGTGTAAAATAAAATAAATCTCATTGCAATGACCTGTCAGCTAGTGTCAGTTACAGCCTCACGTTAACCAGTCCTTCAAGACCACTCAGAGGCTATGCGAAGTGGTTCAGGTCCAATTGGGGCAAAGATCTCCTTTGGTGTGTGGCTAACTTCACCTCCACTATATGCTGTCTTCCCCGTGAAACCATATTTCCTCATAACATCTGAGTTATGGCTTGTTGAATTATGCTTCCCAACTGCCACCCTATTACACCCCATGGTATCTGGTCAAAAGTAGTGCGCTATATAGTGAATAGGGTGCCATTTGGGACTACACCGAAAAGCCATTAAAGCTCCGAGCAATGGATTAAAAGGCCTTTGCTTATTTTAGGCATCAAGGGTACGAACCCAACCATTTCTGAGTCATTCTAATTGAAAACATCAGTTTGCAACATTTACAAGGCCTCCGTAAAAAGGGTATTCCCCCGTGCTGTATTAAGTCACTGCACCTCGGTGTATCCACAAAATATATCATCCCTCCTCTCACCGCCTGCCGCTGAGGTTTGTATGGGAAAGCAATTGACGATTGTTGAGCTATTTAGCCTACTTTTCCCACTTTATTTATGTCCTCGGTGTAGCCAAGCATCCTTGCAAGGGTTGGCTTAGAGGGAATTGCTACAGGTCGACTTTCAAAATGCTTGGAAAATACAAGTTAAGATAGAGGCCAAGTCCCTTGTGGAAATGTTCTCACCCCTACACGATTAGGTAATACATAATGTATACAAATMTTATTTTATTTGATATCATGTCAGAGACCTGCAGGTGGGGAATGCTAGCTAGGAAACTAACGTTACAGACTMATTTTGCATCAGGTGGTTTGACTCACACTAAATTTGAGCGAAGCTTGGAAAGATTATGTACAATGAATAAGAAACGGTTAGTTGGTTCATGGTGTCTCACAGTATTCTAAAGTAATATTTATAAACATAGCCTGTTATAGGTTACAGAACCTGCATAGATTCGCATATTTAGGTGTATTTGGAGACATGARAAAACAAAACGAAACAAAATCCAATACATATACATGAATATCCTCTAGAGCATAACTTGGCAGACTGATACACAATKGGTGGTCACAGGTGAAGAGAACATTCTGTCTTCGTTTTCCAGGATATATCAYGAGCAATACATTACCTTAACAATCACCTCAACCTACAGAACCACCCACCATCCTGCTCTCCTCCCACTTCCTCAGAATACTCTACGTCTGAGAGAGGTAATGTTTTCTAACCACGACAAAACTGTGTTTAGCTTGGACCAGGGAACGTTCTCTAGATTTAACACAGACTAGGAGCTGATAGGTTGGTATGGGTCAGACCCAGTTTTTTTTCTTCTTCTATGAAGATTGCTGGCATCCCACACGATTGGTCATAGAATACTCGACAGCCATAAAATGTTTGGTTTGAATATGACACTGACAGGTATTAGCTGCTGGTACAAAACTGTACAGAGCCTTTAGGACATTTCTTGGACTGCATTTTGACGTTTCAGACAGTTATTTATCAAGAACAAGAAAGATACAATATTGAGGGATGCAATTGTATTGAAGGCATCAGTTATTACATCAGCGCACATGGCACATGCGGTTGGCTATACGACACAGTGAAACAAAGCTACTAGTAGGCCACGGGCGACCATGTTTCCAGCGATTCCACTGATAATCACTGCGACTCAGGAGGAGCTTTTTGAGCCTTTCGGTCTTTGTGGAGCGGCTGGTGGAGACAGATGAAAGCAGCGGGCCAGAGTTCACATCGCACCTGTACAACAGACACATAAACGGTTGCGCGACGGAACACAAAGAGCTTTACGCCGGCAAGGCTTTGCCAACGCCAGGAGCTTCATCAGCGAGCGGTCACAAAGAAACCGAGAGCTAAACGGCCTCTCTSGTTGAAGAGGGAACAGGCATTGAAATGCAGATTGGGTAACTATCAACTGTCACCTGTTCAGAGCACTCCGACTCCGAGGTTACATCCCAAACGGCAACATAGTCCCTATGTAGTGCACTGCTTCTCAAAGGGCCCTGGTCAAAAGAAGTGCACTATAATAGGGAATAGGGTGCCATTTGGGATGAAACTCTGATGTAGCAACTGAAATGAGTATATTCAAGGAACACTGTTTGATCTTTATCAACCGGCAAAGTCAATTGGGGATGATAGCTCTATTATTGCTGTCATGACGGAGTAAGGTGTTTTATCCTCAGTCACTATGAGTTCTAGTGCCATTTCAGCTATGACCAAAAGGATAGCCTACAACCATATATCACAAGGGAAACAATTTATCTTCACTATAACGTCATAAACCTTTAGAATTTTTACAATATTAAAATCAGAGTTTTGAGCTAGAAAGCAGTAGTTTTTTTGCATACAGGTTTAATGGTTGGTCTTTACTGTGTTAGCCTAGTGTGTTTTGTCCTTTTTTCAAGTGGAAGTACTTCCAGCGATTTGACACAATTACACCGTCTCTTCCCTCTGCATTACCGTACGTCCCATTGGAAATTGCTCATTATCACGAGGCTTTGCCTTTTAGATAACTTATAATGAGGATGGTGGTGTTACATTTTGCTTTTCTGAGTACACCCGACTTCAAACAGCCCTACTTCAGCCCAATTAGCATTAGCACTGAAATGCCTTTTTTTCTTCCACATAGATATACTGTAGGGGCAAGCCACGGTCAGCCAGTTGCCACTTGATATCGTGACACATTCAGTCAGTCAGTCAGTCATTCATTCATTCATTTGTTTTTTAATTCCTTTGTTTTTATTTTCATGCATTCCTTCATTCATTGATGTTGAATCTATGACACCTATCGTTCATGCCCTCTTGTAACAATCTCATTGGGTGTCATGGTATCTACTCTGATAGGTAGATATTTCACATAATTACAATAATAAAGAGGACCCCCCCTTGCCCTTGTTTGACTTGACACATTTCAGCTTTGCGCTTGAGTAAGTGCTAGGTGTGTTTGGTTCGTGAGCGCCAGATTGTTTCAGTTAAAATGAGCAGCACTGAGCTGGTCCCTGAGCCCAGTGCTTTACCTGCCTGTCTGTCTGTCTGGGACAAGAGCCAGCTTCCTTTCCCATAATACAGTTCCTCTATCCGGGGCACAGAGCCTATAAAGCTGTCAGTGAGCATGTAGGCCACGTCGCCTTTGCCACGGTTTTACAGACAAACAAAAAAATCCACCTTACTCACTCACACACACATGGATGGACGGACTTGCAAACGCCCACACATGCACGCAGACAGGCAGGCACACTCACACACGCACGCACGCACGCACGCACGCAACCAGCAACACACACACACACACACAGCACACAACACACACACACACACACACACACACACACACACACACACACCACACACACACACACACACACACACACACACACAACACACACACAACACACACACACACACACAACACACAGCACATTCACACCACAAGCTACAGTTTTCATCAGGTCAAATGAATTCCTAAAACCACAAGGATTTTGGAGTCACCTCTTCCCAAATAAGGCCATGGCAACACATTTCACTTTCCAAAGAAAAGGTTTAAAATTTTTGCATTTTTTAGGAAAAAAAAAATTGGGGGAAAAAATTCATATCAGTGGCCAGTAAAAAGTAACTTAAGATGAAGCATGACACTCAAAGGCTAAAATCCTAAACTACTGCAATGTTCAAGAACCAACGAGTCAGAAATGAATCTGGAGATGCGCTGATAATGTCTTTCTCTTTCCTGTGTTGTAGCAGTCCG
>NC_036867.1:31477360-31507132 GCF_002910315.2 Salvelinus sp. IW2-2015 | reverse complement strand
TCTGCATCTTTGTTTAAAACAAACTGCCGACATGGATTTGAATGTAAGTAGTACTGCTAGATACGCATTGAAAATAGTCAGTTGTACTATATCGAAAATAAAAATGTGTACACTTTTCAATTAAAAATTTGGAATATGCATAGAATAGCTGTGTTAATATATAAGGGTAAAGTTACACTCAGTGTGAATTATATCGTGACATCTATGGAACTAATAAAGACATGCATTTTAATGGTAAACATTTTAATGTGGCATAATCACAACAAGTCATGATGTTTCCATCTGATTGTTGAACTAAGCCCTTCAAAAAGTAGGCTACCTGTGCACGTTCGTCCACTCCAAAATAATTCCAGCATCCACTGTGCACCCGCCATTTGACGAAGGAAAAGAGGCATCTGCTACAAAACACCGCAAAATGTAATGACATTAGGCCTAGCCTGAATTAATCAAATTGACCTTTTTCCTAAAAAGAGAATTCGGGGCACTGTGCATGTAAACATACTCAATGACAAATATATTATGAAAACATGACTACTTAGTCAGGTTACTAGCTATCTAGCTAAGCAGTTGATGTTGGTATTGCATTTGCAATATTTTGTTGACCCACCGATGGCTAGCTAGCTACCTAGCCATATTTTAGTGCTAGCTAGCTAACCTCACTAGCTACAGGTGGAAAAAACTCCTTTGTAGCACATTATATATTAACATCCTCTTTCACTTACACTTTAAACGCAATTGCCTTTTCATTTATTTAACTCTTACTAGCCAACGTTATTATTATCCATGTTATTTGCTGTGGCTAGGTTTGCTAGCTACATGAGCAGACATCTGTCTCTTCTCCAGTGTTAAATTAGTCCTAACCTAACGTAGCAGGAAAAGGAAGACATATTCTTCCCACTTTTCTTCTTCCAATTTCAGCGATATGATCAGCTGGAATAAGAGCTCAAAATAACTTTTAATTGTATCTCCAAACAGTCCATGAAGTTTCAACTATATGATTCGCTGACACAAATGGAAAGTTTTCAGATCTGATGAAATACAGTGCTCTTGTGTCAGCGAATCATATTGGTGAAATATGAAGAAGAAGGGTTGGATTTACCATCATAACAACAACGATGACACATGGAAAGGGAGATGATCAACCTATGGCAAACCAACAGCGAAGAACATGTAAAGATAACATTAGTTAGATTGAGTTAAACAATGTGTAATACGATAAAAAAGCAATTGCATTTAATAAAGTGTATGTGAAAGAGAATGTATTGTGTGATGTGCTGCAAAGTCAGCTTTATAATTTGGGATTCCTCCGGCTGTAGCTAACTAGCTAACCTTAGCTAGCACTAGCTCTACTTAGTAAGCTAGCTATGCATTGATGGGGGCACAGTGGGGCTGCTAGTGCTCATGTCATGGCCATACAGGTGAATGAATGGCTAGCTAGCTTTTACATTTTAATTTTTTGTTTAGTTTAATTTAACCTTTATTTAACCCTTGTGCTTTGCTGAAAAACAATTACGTCCATTGTGGTATGGGTCAGATTGACCCGCACAGTTTAAACACACTCAAGACAGTCAAAGAATCAAGTAAAAATAGTAAAAACTTTATTTTGTCTTGTCAGACGTTTCAGAAAGAAGAAATACAAGAATATTTGATTTCAAAAACTCTATATTGAAGAAATATTTGTTAAACATTAAAAAAAAATGTATTTCCCAGTGACAGTAACACTTAGGTGTGATTTGACCCTATTCACAATGCAACATTTGATAAGGCTTCATTGACTGAAAAACTTTTGGAGCTCATTTTTGAGTGTCTATGTCAGAGATCTGCTGCTCTTGCACTGAGATGGAGATGCTTGGGAAACTCCTTTTCACCCAAACATAAAAGTGCAACCAGAACCAGTCAAAACAAAATATGTCAAAGACACTTGTTTATTTTGGACCTGTGCAAATATCTATACACATGAACACCTCCGGGTCAAAATGACCCACAACATCATGTTTGGATACAAAATCTACGCAGACATTCCACAACACATTTTGAAGTTAGGTTCATGTCCCTAAATGAAGAAATGTAATTTAATTTCATGGAGAAAAAGAGAGGTTAACTAGTATTTTAGACAACTGAAAAGTGGATATGGGCCTAATTGACCCACAACATAACAGGAGGGGTAACTAGGCAAGTCAGTTAAGAACAAATTCTTATTTACAATGACGACCTACACCGGCCAAACCCGGACGACGCTGGGCCAATTGTGCGTCGCTCTATGGGACTCCCAATCACGGCTGGTTGTGATAGAGCCTGGATACGAACCAGGGTATCTGTAGTGACGCCTCAAGCACTGAGATGCAGTGCCTAAGAACCGTTGTGCCCCTCGGGAGCCCAGTGCCAATACTTTCAAATTAGTGTAAAAAAAACGGTGTGTTTGGACTGTGTAGAGCAGGGCTCTCCAACCCTGTTCCCAGAGAGCTACATGTTGCAATTTCTTAGTGAGCTAGCTACCTTCCCCATTTATGTCATTGTTACTATAGCCTGCACAACTTCCTTTTTTCACAGCTGTCGCAAATTCTGTTGAGCTCCAGAGTTTGATATGTTCATTGCTCCCATTTGTCCATGTTTCTTTGAGATCCTGCGTGGTTTTGTGATACTCTCAACTCATCTTGTGGTACTAAGAACATTTATAACTGTTTTATAACACTATAACGGCATATGACATGGTTATGATGCCCATCATTCCCTTCAATGTGATAATGTGACACAGAGTTTGGTAAATTATACAACACCGTGTAACATGTAATAACATATGACATCAGTTGCCACGCAGTCTGTGTAATAGCAATTGTTATTAACAGTTGACATTAGAGCATATGACAATAGGATGAACAGTCATCTATAACAACCATTATAACTACTTTTATAACATCGTATACCATTACTCATAACTATTTAAAACGACTTATGACAGCTTATGACAAATGTTATAATATGTTATATAGCTGTTATAAATATTTTATAAATGAATGAATAAGGACACCTACAGTAAAGTATTACCCAAGTTTGCTAGAGTACTGGACCCAGATGGTAATGTTGCAAGTTCGCTACCAAGCTGGACCTAGTGGATACAATTGTTGCAAGTTTCCTAGCGAAAGCTCAAGACAGACACAGGCAGACAAACGGAGTAGAGAGATGAATGCGATTGAAAGAACCTGAACCAACTGTCACTGGTTTAAACCACGACAGAGAGGTGGGGGTGTTCGTTTCATTTGGAATTTTCATATTTACCACTGTAGCAGTAGAACATTGCATTTTAAACAAATAGGAGAAGAGACCCCGCAACATTTTTACTTTGGTTGCATTTAAGGGAGCTCATGTCTCATTTGAAGGGCTGAGCCCCCCCTGGCCCCCTGTAATTCTGGTTACAGCGAAATCAAGTTACACTATAAGGCTTAGATTCACATTTGGCATGGAGAGGAGAAAAGGGGGAAAGTGGGGGATGGCTTTTAAAATATAATAATGTAACACAAGATAGTCACAGATTATGACCAATTTACCCCAGACTTAATCAATTGAACAAAGTTGCCTTTAAGTGGCTTCTGGGCAAAAAATAAAAAATAAAAATCTGATTTGGATCAGCAACAAAAAGTCTTGAGCATGTTTTGCATGCCTTCAGGAAATCTCTTAGAAGTCTGAGGAAGTACCTCCCACTACAAGGCTCTGGTCGTGTTGAGAGGTTTGTGCCAAAGGATTAGGAATTAATTCAGTCATCAAAGCCCCTTTACCTTGTCATTAAAGGTGGGGTCCTCCTCTTTTGCTGCTGATGAAGAGACATCTGCATTCCCTTGTTCAGCCCTGCCTCCTTCATTACAATATGCCTAATGTAATACACCACAACACAAAAGGGCCAAGCCGTTTTATAACTAGTTGGTATTGCTAATCAGCTTCTATTCTTAAAAAAAAAAGAAGATTGAAAACAATTTTCAGGTGTTCTGGAGAAAAAAACTCAAGCAAATATATGAAGAAAACTCACATGTCATACGTCTATTTCAATCAGAACTGTAAATCCATTTTTATCATAGACCTGYGATTCAGAAAGCAACATTTCCCCAGAGAGGTCACAACTACTCTGCCCTGCATTCTCCTTTTTTAGTTAATTTCATTAAATCTAGTGGTAAATGAGAGTATATATTTTCAAGGGTAACTCTTAAGTAAATCAATCTCTCCAGCACATTCACTCACATGGTACTAAGGCTATTTAAGTTTTTATTAGTCCATGGCAAGGGTCCTAGAAATGTGCGATGTTCACTTTACTAAATGCAACCCAACTCATCACAATATAAACCTTTTTCTTTTTTTTTCTTTTTGTGTGTGCCAGTTCACTTCTAGGTGGGATTTGGTGAAAGTAGAGCTTTCACTCATACACGAAAACAAAAAGAATCCCAGTCCAAACAGATTCTATTTGACTGATAAAAAGAGTAATATGTATCATGACAAGAACAACCAAAACACATACAGGGCCTTGAATTGACACACACAGCGAACTAGGCCTGGTCTAACAAGGACGTAGGCAGCCGTCTAAATTGCAAGTTGTGTACTAATTCTGTGTGAATTAAGTCCTTCCTGTGTACCAGAGGCTTCTCTCGGTCAGTTCCCGCTTCCCTGTGCTGTTTAGATCTGTGAGAATGATAAACCTAGACAGCCAACAGGTCTGTTATGAGTGGGAACAAAAACTCAGGGAGGGTTAGATTTRCTCATAGCTAATGTCAACCGGGGAGATAATACCTCGCCTCTACTGGGGCTCAGGGCAGGCATTATCTGCTCACCAAATATTTWGCGACTTCCTTTTTAGTCATGTGGAAGGAGTTTGTTTAGACCCCTCAGAAATGGCCCGGCCCTAACGCAGGACCTGTTTGGATTGGGCTGCTAAAATGTTTCAGGTAGGTGAACCAATGAATGAGGGGACAGGAATTTAGGCAAACTATATAATCAGGAAATGAAATAAGCTGCTCTGTAAAATAGTTATCCATCTCTACTTCCCCTGTCTGTCTTACTTGTGCATGGAGATATAAGCCTTATTTGAGCATTCCTGTGATAACACAGCGATGGCGATGAGCAGTAGACACAGTCACCGTCAACCTAGGTCTGGTTATTATGGTCTGGATAGGAGCGGAGCTGTCGCTACGGTGAGAGAGCTGTTTGGATGGCAGAGATTAAATAATGATTCCTGTTAGAATGAATTAGGGGGCTTTTGCAAAAGCTGCGGTGTGGCACACACCTTGGAAAGCAAAATTGCTATTTAAAATGATTACGAGGTCATTATACAGTGCAGGGAGCTAATGGCACCCATCTAAACTTGTCTATCACTTGGGCTTAAATACAGCGTCAACATACACACACACACACACACTTAGCTTTTAGATACGCATTAGTTTCAACCAACGTGTATTCGCTGTCCATAAATTCTGACAGATTCATTTCAATGTCATCATTTTCCCATCAAGAAAAATGTGGCAAAATATTTTCCTGTGAAAGCCGGTCGTATTTGTCAAATCCCTCAGCAGACAGACTAATTTCCCAATATTGAACTATGAATATTCCTATGGAAGGGAAAGGGAGGGGTGAGGGCATTGGAGATTTTAATAAGGATAGTTTATCTTGAAGACAGAAAAAAATAAGAAGGGGTAGAGGGCTCTGTCTGTCTGCATCTCCTGTTCCTCTCACAGGTGATGGAGGAGGCACAAAGACTGTTGCACCATAACGACAGCCACTCTAGCTGTGTTTCTCTGAACAGATGGTGATGAGCCTGTTGCTAGGATAAGGCCTGAAGAATTTCGTTTTTAATTCCACATTATTTGCCTCGCTGCCACGGTTGGTTTCCTCAAGGCAAACAAAACATACAAAGACAAAGAAGGAATTAAGCAAGGAAAGAGGGTCTGAGCCAGGTCAATGGAGAGATTCTGGGTAAGATTGTCTGTTCAGCTGCCTGAAGATCACCTGGGTTGTTTTCATTATCGCACACCGTAGCAAATCTGAAAGTACAAATCTGATTCCTCATTGGACAAGGTCAGCGCAGTACCTCCCATTTCGAAACGTTTCTTTCTACTAAACAGAGCCCTGGGTTTGGGAAGCAGAAACAGGAAGGAAGATTTGGTTTGGCATCACAGCTAGGCCATCGATGCTGCATAGCACTGGAGAAATAGTCAAATCCTCACCATTGTGAGTCTGTTGCCCTTTTCTAATTAAGAATAACATGTTCTTGAGGAAAAGTTAGCCTCATGTTAGTGGGTTTATCAAAACAACCAGAGACCAGATAAATAAAACACACACACACACACGCACTCACGCCACGCACGTGCACACCACACACACACCACACAACACCACACACACACACACACACACACACACACACACACACACACCACACCCACACACACACACACCACACACACACACACACACACACACACACACACACACACACACACCCACACACACACACACACACCACACACACACACACAACACACAGTATGGCCCCAATGAAGTGAAGTGTTGGTGGTCTCACCAAATATTTAAGTGCTTTACTGAACTTTCAGCATTTATTTTATCACAGACATTGTTGTGTTGGCTCATTTGTCAAATTATCCTGAAACAAAAGTCTTTGAACTCGACCCTGGAATACTGTCATCCAAAATAACAAAGAGAAACACCCATGGAGGCTCTTCAATGCCCGGCTCCTTGCAATTGCTGAGAATAGGAACTAAAAAGAGATCAGAATATTGTGAATTCACAGCATCCACTGCAAGTTATCAAGCTTGAAAAACAAAATGTTGTTGGGGATGTGGCTTCTTTTTTTTCTTGGCTAGTTAAGCATACTCCTTGGCTAAGCATACTCCTTGGCTAGTTAAGCATACTCCTTGGCTAGTTAAGCATACTCCTTGGCTAGTTAAGCATACTCCTTTGCTAAGCATACTCATTGGCTAGTTAAGCATACTCCTTGGTTAGTTAAGTATACTCATTGGCTAGTTAAGCATACTCCTTGGCTAGTTTAAAGCATTACTCCTTGGCTGTAGTTAAGCATACTACCTTGGCTAGTTAAGCATACTCCTTGGCTAAGCATACTCCTTGGCTAGTTAAGCATACTCCTTGGCTAGTTAAGCATAATCCTTAGCTAGTTAAGCATAATCCTTAGCTAGTTAAGCATACTCCTTGGCTAGTTAAGCATACTCCTTGGCTAGTTAAGCATACTCCTTGGCTAGTTAAAAACTTATTCGGGATCGGTGTCGCTTCCACGGGACGGTTGAGCTAACGTAGGCTAATGCGATTAGCATGAGTTTGTAAGTAACAATAACATTTCCCAAGACAGACATATCTGATATTGGCTGAAAGCTTAAATTCTTGTTAAACTAACTGCACTGTCCAAATAACAGTAGCTATCACAGTGAAAGAATACCATGCTATTGTTTGAGGAAAGTGCACAATTTTGAACATGAAAAGTTATTAACGATCAGACGCTTTTTTTCAATTTCCGACAAAAATTAAATATCCTGTAGCTGCCTGTAGCTCAGGATCTGAAGCAAGGATATGCATATTATTTATACCATTTCAAAGGAAACACTTTGAAGTTTGTGGAAATGTGAAATTAATATAGGTGAAATTAATTTAATTAAATGTTAAATTAATGTAATTAATAACACATTCGATCTGGTAAAAGAAAATAGAAACAGGGGATCAAACTGTAGAACCCAGTTCCCACATTTCTACATAAAAATAAATGTTATCAAACAAAACTATGCTACATATTATCTCTGGGACCCTCAGGATGACAAATCAGAGCGAGATTACTGAATATAAGTACGTAATTTACCTTCAGAGGTGAATGTATCAAACCAGTTGCCGTGATGAAAGTTTTTTTTGCTGTTGTGCACTCCCCTCAAACAATAGCATGGTATTTTTTCACTGTAATCGCTGCTGTAAATTGGACACCCCAGATAGATTAACAATAATTTAAGCTTTCTGCCAATATAAGACATGTCTATGTCCTGGAAAGTTTTCTGTTACTTACAGCGTCATTCTAGTCACATTAGCGCACGTTAGCAACAACCGTCCCTGTATAGGGACACCGATCCCATAGATCCTTAAGAGGTTTTAACCAGGTAGGCCAGTTGAGAACAAGTTCTCATCTACAACTGCGACCTGGCCAAGATAAAGCAAAGCAGTGTGACACAAACAACACAGAGTTACACAGAGTTACACATGGAATGAAGAAACATACAGTCAATAACACAATAGAAAAGTCTATATACAGTGTGTGCAAACGAAGTAAGATTAGGGAGGTAAGGCAATAAATAGGCCATAGTGGCAAAATAGTAACAATTTAGCAATTAAACACTGGAGTGATAGATGTGCAGAAGATGAATGTGCAAGTAGAGATACAGGGGTGCAAAGGAAGAAAAAAAAACAATATGGGGATGAGGTAGTTGGGTGGGCTATTCACAGATGAGCTATGTAGAGGTGCACTGATCTGTAAGCTGCTTTCACAGCTGATGCTTAAAGTTAGTGAGGGAGATATGAGTCTCCAGCTTCAGTGATTTTTGCAGTTTGTTCCAGTCATTGGCAGCAGAGAACTGGAAGGAAAGGCGGCCAAAGAAGGAACTGGCTTTGGGGGTGACCAGTGAAATATACTTGCTGGAGAGCGTGCTACGGGTGGGTGCTGCTATGGTGAACAGTGAGCTGAGACAAGGCGGGGCTTTACCTAGCAAAGACTTAGAGACTTATAGCCAGTGGGTTTGGTGACAAATATGAAGCGAGGGCCAGCCAACAAGAGCATACAGGTCACAGTGGTGGGTAGTATATGGGGGTTTGGTGACAAAACGGATGGCACTGCAATAAACTGTATCCAATTTGCTGAGTAGAGTGTTGGAGGCTACTTTGTAAATGACATCGCCGAAGTCAAGGATCGGTAGGATAGTCAGATTTACGAGGGTATGTTTTGCAGCATGAGTGAAGGATGCTTTGTTGTGAAATAGGAAGCTGATTCTAGATTTAATTTTGGATTGGAGATGCTTAATGTGAGTCTGGAAGGAGAGTTTACAGTCTAACCAGACACCTAAGTATTTGTAGTTGTCCACATATTTTAAGTCAGAACCATCCAGAGTAGTGATATTAGACGGTAGGGCAGGTGCGTGCAGCGATTGGTTGAAGAGCATGCATTTATTTTTACTTGCATTTAAGAGCAGTTGGAATGCCACGGAAGGAGAGTTGCATGGCATTGAAGCTCGTCTGGAGGTTAGTTAACACAGTGTCCAAAGAAGGGCCAGAAGTATACAGAATGGTGTCGTCTGCGTAGAGGTGGATCAGAGAATCCCCAGCAGAAAGAGCGACATCATTGATGTATACAGAGAAAAGAGTCGGCCCGAAAATTGAATCCTGTTCTATTGTGTTTTGTGGGTGGTTGTTTTCAGTCTTTGTGTGTCTGCACCAGATAGAACTGTTTCGGTTTTCACTTTTGTTGTTTTGTATTTGAAGTGTTCTGTTTTTTGATTATTATTAAATTAAGATGAACACTAACCACGCTGCGCTTTGGTCCTCTCCTTCCACCGACGAAAGCCGTTACAAATCCTCTACTGACGGAATGAGGTCAATATTCTTCCAGGATACCCGGGCCAGGTCGATTAGAAAGGCCTGCTCGCTGAAGTGTTTTGGGAAGCGTTTGACAGTGATGAGGGGTGGTCGTTTGACCGCGGACCCATTACGAATGCAGGTAATGAGGCAGTGATCGCTGAGATCCTGGTTGAAGACAGCAGAGGTGTATTTAGAGGGCAGGTTGGTCAGGATGATATCAATGAGGGTGCCCGTGTTTACGGATTTGGGGTTGTACCTGGTAGGTTTATTGATAATTTGGGGGAGATTGAGGGCATCTGTCTTAGATTGTAGGACGGTCGGGGTGTTAAGCATATCCCAGTTTAGGTCACCTAACAGTACAAACTCTGAAGATAAATGGGGGGCAATTAATTCACATATGGTGTTCAGGGCACAGCTGGGGCCTGAGGGGGGTCTGTAACAAGCGGCAACGGTGAGAGACTTATTTCTGGAAAGGTGGATTTTTAAAGTAGAAGCTCAAGCAGTTTGGGCACAGACCTGGATAGCATGACAGAACTCTGCAGGCTGTCTCTGCAGTAGATTGGAACTCCACTCCCTTTGGCAGTTCTATCTTGGCGTAAACTGTTGTAGTTAGGGATGGAAATGTCAGAATTTTTGGTGGCCTTCCTAAGCCAGGATTCAGACACTGCTAGGACATCAGGGTTGGCGGAGTGTGCCAAAGCAGTGAAAAAAACACACTTAGGGAGGAGGCTTCTGATGTTAACATACATGAAACCAAGGCTTTTACAGTTACAGAAGTCAACAAACAACTCAGCCGACCTCAAACCAGTTGAGATGGTTTGGGATGAGTTGAACTGCAGAGTGAAAGATAAGCAGCCAACAAGTGCTCAGCATATGTGGGAACTCCTTCAAGACTGTTGGAAAAGCATTCCAGGTGAAGCTGGTTGAGAGAATGCCAAGAGTGTGCAAAGCTGTCATCAAGGCAAAGGGTGGCTACTTTGAAGAATCTCAAATATAAAATATATTTTGATTTGTTTAACACTTTTTTTGCTTACTACATGATTCCATATGTGCTATTTGATAATGTTGATGTCTTCACTATTATTGTACAATGAAGAAAATAGTACAAATATCAAAAACCCTTGAATGAGTAGGTGTGTCCAAACCTTTGACTGGTATGTATAACTCATTTTTTTTGGTCTGACATCTACTAGCTCATACAAATGCATTGAATAAAAGATTCACTACATGGAACAGATTGTCCCCCAAAAAGATAAAAAGGAGGATTGTTCTGAATTGTCTCTCCTATATTTGAGAGATATAAGAAAGATCAGGAAACATATAGAGTATACATTTTTTTTTTACATATATACATTTTTTTCAACTGGTACCGGAGGGACTTTCAGATGAGTCTTGTGAGGCCAGTGGGCATCCTGGAGCAAAACAACCGACATGTAAATGTTTGTGAGAGTCTCACCTTTGCACAGATTAGTGTGTAGCGCAAACGGTTCGGACGCTAAAGACAAAAGTTGGCAGACCGGCAGTACAGAAAACAGTAGAGTCTCCTGACACTTGTGGAGGTCATAGAGAAAAATGGAGAACACCATCGTGTTCACGAGAGTCTCAGGAGAGGAGATTCTAGTTTAAACTGACCGATTTCTATGGGGATTTTTTGTTTTATGCTAATTAGATTTCCGCGAGGCGCGGACATATACCTTAGGGAACCCATGTCCACATGCACTCCACAACTACAAATATGCTGTTTTACAAGGATTTCTTAATCATGCAACATCAGAAACAGTTCCACTATATAAACAATTATTGGCCTCTGCTGCAACACTTCAGTATCTCACACAGAGGATTTCTAACTTTCCCTTTCCCCCTCCTTTCCCTCTCTCCCTCCCTTCCCTCTCTCCCTCCTTTCCCTCCATTCCCTCCATTCTCTTCCCTCCTCTCTCTTTTCTGTTCCTCCCACAGTTTTAACTTTCCCACATACAAAAAATGTAGGGCTTTCAGCACATACTGCCGCCCTATCTCACTGTGTACAGGACCCTGTCGGCCTGTATCCTCCTTTGCACTTTTTTTGTTTGTTCTACTGTAATCATTTGGCTGGCCCAGATCCGTGTGGGTGTGCTGGCAGCCGTACAAAAAGAGGAGGGGAAAAAAACTACATGGGAACAGAGTTAAGGTTGAATATTTATTACAAGAAGCCATCTGGCGTCAGACTGTCTGTACAGGGGGCTCTCTTCTTATAATAGTCGCTCTTCTCACGTTTAACTATTCCTTTATCTCTCTCTGCCTCTCTCTTTCTCTCTCTCTCTCTCTCTCTCTCTTCTCCTCTCTTCTCCTCTCTCTCTCTCTTCTCTCTCTCTCTCTCTCTCTCTCTCTCTCCTTCCCCCAGTGTCCCATTGCAAATATTCAGGCTAAGCCACATTGCTTGCATAGCCCTTATTATTATTGTATCATTATGTCATTAAAGGCCCTGACTTAATTTATGTGGAAAGAGAGCTAAGATTTATCTTCCCCTAACCGGCTCTGGGTAGCTTTGGGAGGGATCCTCAGGCACTTTCCAGGTCATTTGACACATCAATCTGTAAGTTCATGAAAGGATCTTATTTTGACCTATATTGTCACAGCAAAATAATCCTGCCAGCAGGCAGGATTTGAACATTTAGTCCAAAATGCTGCTTGATTGGTGGTTATGTGTTAGTGCGGTTTTTCCGTGAATTTATGTAAATCACAAAGCTCATCTGCATTTCCTGCGGTGCAGAAAAATTCTAAGCAACAAAAGAGTGATCAAATGAAGATTCTACATCTGTATCATAGCACTACAAACATCAAGTTACTACACCTGTATTGTAGCTTGTATTCTGTGTAGCAACCGAAATCCATTAGTGAATTTTCTGTAATGCAGATTGAGTGGTTGTATGTGTATGTGTTGATGTGTGTTGCTGAGGTCCGTGCTGGTAGTGTTTGTGTATGATGTTGTGTGTGATGGTGTGTGTGTTGTGTGTGTGTGTGTGTGTGTGTGTGTTGTGGGTGTGTGTGTGTGTGTGTGTGTGTGTGTGTGTGTGTGGTTGTGTGTGTGTGGTGTGTGTGTGTGTTGTTGTGTGTGTGTGTGTGTGTGTGTGTGGTGTGTGTGTGTGTGTGGTGTGTGTGTGTCTTGTGTCTGTGTGTGTGTGTGTCTGCAATGTGTGTACATTCAGACTTCCTGGTTGTGTAATCCCATTGGGAATTGGAGTAGGAACCAGCTGCATGTCACCCTCAAATCTCTATGGAATGTGTGGCATTCCCAAGGGAAAGAAACCCACACAGCAAGTCAAGCATTTCTACCACTGAATTCTACCATTGATTAGGGCATATATAGTCAATGGTAGAAGCCACACACTTACGTGCATTGCTTCCTCTCAATGTGTCTGGGTACTTATCTCCATTAAGCAAACTCACAATCATTTTCTTTGATTAGCACCATACCATAGTTATTTAATTCAGACTTTCACCATACATCAAATGGGAATGTATCATTTTCAACTAATCCAATGAACAATAACAAATATAGTAACAATCAGGACAACGCTTTAGTGTTATGAAATGGTGTGTTAATAAATCAATTGTATCACATAGTATGCAAATAGTTGTTCATATACATAAACTCTTGCGCTACATTATTTTACCCAAAGTGCCTTGCGGGCACAGCTGTAGCCCTCTGGACGTAATCTGTGATGATCTCATTGAAACTTTTTCATCGTGGAATGTCAGGCATCTAAATATCCATGGAAAGGACATTTCCGGCATGACACTCACAGAAGACATGATGCAGCAGTAGAATTAATATCACGCACCTCACAATTGATGTGTTCTACAACGGAGGTGTTTACTTGCATGTGTCTGTATCTGCTGGTTTAATATACTCTTAAACACTGTTATTATCTACTCAGTGTGTACGGAAACCAGTTTCACTGCTTAAAGTTAATCATCTGTTCGTGTAACAGAGGAAGAAAGGCATTGTATTTGTTTCTATTGAATGTGTTGTATTAAATCGGTAAGTTCTGTCATGTGGCTTCTAAATTGCACGAGGAGCTCATGTGGAAAGCAATAAGCTTACATCAGGATTGAATAAACAAATGAGTGGGTAATGTTTATAAAACGATTTTGCCATTTGCAGGTACACAACATGCATCCCAATTACAGAGAAATAAAAC
Source organism: Salvelinus sp. IW2-2015 (assembly GCF_002910315.2). Lineage (NCBI taxonomy): Eukaryota > Metazoa > Chordata > Actinopteri > Salmoniformes > Salmonidae > Salvelinus > Salvelinus sp. IW2-2015. The sequence goes on along the minus strand of NC_036867.1, from coordinate 31,493,333 downwards.
AAAATGAAAATTTCATCTCCATTCAGGAACATAAATGTGCAATTTATGAGGAGAAAAGTGCCAAGGAGGTAAGTACCTTGCCAGCTCCATGAAAAATGATACCAATTAAAGCTTAAATTGCTTGTTTTCTCATAACAATCATATTTTCAATAATACTCTGAAATCAATAATTGTTGCTTTTATATTAAGCACAATAAAACAGAAAAAAAAGATGGTGTTTGAGAAGAGATAGTGAGAGAGAGAGAGCTAGAGAAAGAGAGGGAATGTTAGTTAGAGAGAGAGAGCTAGAGAAAGAGAGGGAATGTTAGTTAGAGAGAGAGAGAGAGAGAGAGAGAGAGAGAGAGAGAGAGAGAGAAGAGAGAGAGAGAGAGAGAGAGAGGAGAGAGAGAGAGAGAGAGAAGAGAGAAGAAGAGAGAGAGAGAGAGAGAGAGAGAGAATAGCCTCTGAATATTTTAACTGAATTTCAGAAGAAAGTTTCAGGAAAACAAGGAGGGAAGAGGAGAACATGTGGAAAAGTGTGACGCATATGTAAAAGTTCCTAAAGAAAACTCCACCGAAATATTGCATCATTTGTCTTTTGAGGCTGAAGGCTTTGCTTCAGTTTAGTCCCAGAAAGAAATTGTACATTATTTTCAAAAACACAACCAATTAATGCATCTACTTTTTGCTGTCATGTCCCTTCTCTGTCCTGAAGTTTCTCAAGTAACTGCAATCTGGCTCTGTCCAATACTTCCCCCACGGATTGAAACACAGCACCAAGACTTCATTGTACAGTACAAAGGAGCACTTTGATAGGTTTCAATAACTTTCAGCCCATTTATGCATACACATTTTGTCAAACTTAGTACATCTGCATACATTCTATTATTGTCTGAATCAAATCAAACTGAAGAAGGACAAATCACTGTCCATAATTGCCAGGGCCGATAAGCTGTCATCTGTACCTATCAAACTGAAATATCCTAGGGAATCTTAATATCAGGGGGAGACAAAGCGGTCTTCCAGCACATACACATTGATTAATGCACCACTAAGAACAAACACAAGCAATTATATTAAAATATGTTGATAACTGTGTTTGTAACCAACTTTGTCTCATGTTGCAATACACACGATAGGCCCAGCAATTAGTGATGTCATTTTGTGTAGATATTGTTCACTGTAATAAGCATCATTTACATTTATTAATACTTTAAAGTGTATCACTTATCCATACACAAAATAGACTGCAAAATGCTACATTGTATTAGCCTGCCTCCTTTACAATCCAATTTGCTAGGGTAAACGACTTATACTGTAGGTTTACGTGAGTTGTGAATTCATATAATGTAAATGTAGGTTAATTATTGAGTTCATTTATTTATGGGTGTCTTTCCTAAGGCCTAGAGGTTAAGTAAGTCTACTCTTCTGTCTATTCTTTAAAACCAAATGAACACAGAGCTCTCAGGAGTTTGGATTAATTGCAAATAAAGAGGTTATTCTCCGAAGAGATGTGACTCAATTCCAGGTTTGGGTGGGTTACTTTGTAAATGTAATCCATTACAGTTACTAGTTACCTGTCCAAAATTGTAATCAGTAACGTAACTTTTGGATTACCCAAACTCAGTAAAGTAATCTGATTATTTTCCATTACTTTTGGGCATAAGAAGAACACAAAAATAATCCATCCAACACATTTGGTGTGTCGTTTTAGTGGTCTCTGACTTCTGGTCAGACTCTAAAACGTGCACCTTTTTCAAAGCTGAATTGAATGTCATTGAGAAAACAGAAAGGTGTTACATGATTACATGTAATCAGTTACTCCCAAACTCTGCTCAATTCCTCTCCCCTCAGAGAAGGAAAGTTGAACTTGGAACTGTTGGTTAAATTCTATAACAGTTAAACTACTGTAGTTTCCTGGTGGAAATAAAAGGGACAAAGATACTTAAGTAATTTTACCATTCTCTTATAGATATTTAACATGTGTAGGAGATCCATGCTGTTATTCAAATGACATACTTAACAATATTCATTACATTGTATTTACACTGCTGCATACAGTACATACTGAACTTGAGACACCCAAATAAGAGTCACCTCCTGAACCAAACTTTAGTCATAGATATATCTCAGAATGATTTTTACCTTGTAAAATTGTTTTAATGACAACGTCGCCTCCAACATTCACTTTTGGAACAACATCCTTTTGGGAAATATGAAATGGCCAAAAAACAAAGCAGTAACAAACGCTTGATCCATCTCCGCACTCCTGAACTGTGACGATTAGTGGTTCTAATAACGTCACTTATGTCATACATTCTAACGATCTGTGTCACCATTAACTGGCTCTTCCATTTGTTGCGCCTGTTTCTAACTAAGGCCAAGTCTATAGAAGTGCCCAGAAACGCACTACAATATGGCTATGTCCCCAATGGCACCCTATTCCCTACAGAATGCACTACTTTTTAACAGAGACTTATGGGACCTGATTAAAAGAAGTGCACTAAATACAGAATAGGGTGCCATTTGGGATGAATCCTATTCTAAATTATTTATATGATCAGTGTTAGGCCTTCCCTGACACAGCCATTTGATCTTCAGCAGGGTTACACTCGGCTTGGCTCTGTTCACTGTGAGATCCACCCACCCCTAATTGTCAATGTAATCTTTCGCAAGCATCTTGATTCTTTACCACGGAAAGGGAGAGGATTACCACAGAGTTTGTCCATCCAAATGGCATCCTATTCCTATACAGTATACTACATTTTACCAGAGCCCTATGGCTCTCATCAAAAGTAGAGCACTATAAAGAGGAATAGGGTACCATTTGGGACAGTAACTCAGTAGGCAAAAAATGAATGCCCATGTGCTGAGAGAGTGCCCAACCACAGTGGAGTATTGAGGTGGCGCCATTAAGCCTGGGACCCATAACTGTACTCGGAACTGCAACAATAACATTATTAAAACGTTACGTTAGAATTCTAGAGAACCTCCTCCTCTCTCTCTCGCTCTCTCTCTCTCTCTCCCTCTCCTCTCTCTCTCTCTCTTTCACTCTCTCTTTTTTTCACTTTCTCTCTCACTCAACTCATTCACTTAAGGATCATTGCTTGATGTCACACATCGATAAAGATGAAGAGATCCCAAACTTCTACTATGTGTGAGAACATATATTTTTTACATTTTTATTTTGCACAAGGAATTACTTTTCTATCTCTTTCATCTGTCATAAGGAACCACAGTTGGAAATTGTTCTGTTCTTTTTAACTGCTGTGTGCTCTTCTGGAAAATGCATCTAATATGTTTCACTCTCTCTCCTCTCTCTCTCTCTCTCTCTCTCTCTCTCTCTCTCTCTCTCTCTCTCTCTTCTCTCTCTCTCTCCTCCTCTCTTCTCTCTCTCTCTCTCTCTCTCTCTCTCTCTCTCTTCCTCTCTCTTCTCTCTCTCTCTTCTCTCTCTCCTCTCTCTCTCTTCTCTCTCTCTCTCTCTCTCTCAACAAGCACATTCTATTCCCGTTTCATTATGTTTCATCTATCTCTCTCTCTCTCTCTCTCTCTCTCTCTCTCTCTCTCTCTCTTCTCTCTCTCTTCTCTCTCTCTCTCTCTCTCTCTCTCTCTCTCTCTCTCTTCTCTCTTCTCTCTCTCTCTCTCTCTCTCTCTCTCTCTCTCTCTCTCTCTCTCTCTCTCTCTCTCTCACAAGCACATTCTATTTCCGTTTCTGTCACACAGCTGGTCAACAGGAATAAAACCTGAGAAAATGCCTTACATACAGTACAATGTAAATGTAAATAAACAATGTATAGCCTCAAACATGGTTAAAACTATAATTTTGATTTCATGGATGGTCAGTCTTGTCTCTGTTTATGAATTTGAGAGTGGTTCCATTTCTCCAGGCCCATCCTTCAGCTTTTTACCAAAACTGAGGTGGGTGGATCGCTTTGTTATTGTTTCAATTAAGGATTGTAGCTTGAACAGTTGAAAACAAATCGTATTTTGGGATATGCAGGAATCACCTCTATCTGAATGTTTATCCTAAAGATGTTTGATTTCTGCATATGGCTCACTCCACAGTGACCACAGCAACTTACAGAACATGTGTGAGAGAAAGAGAGAGACAATATTTGGAACCAAGGACTGATCACCCCAAATTCACAAAAATGGAGTCAAATTTGATCCCAATAACTACCGTGGGATATGCGTCAACAGCAGGAAAAATCCTCTGCATTATCATTAACTTCTTGCAACTATAGGGGGTGCTGTTCCGCATTAGCATATTTGTGTTCTCCAAATTAAACTGCCTCGTGCTAAATTCTTGATCGTACAATATGCATATTATTGTTATTATTGGATAGAAAACACCTTCTAGTTTCTATAGAAGTTGGAATTTGTCTCTGAGTGGTACAGAACAATTTCTACAGCACTTTTCAGACAGGTTCAGATTTCAGAAATTTTTACCTCTGATCTGGGGTCTGTTTATAAGGCGACAGTGAATGCTATGAAGAAACCGACACTGCCTACGTCTTCCTCTGGGTGTCTGTACGTCATCACGTTTTCAATGAAATCGATGGGACATTCACAGCCATTATAAAAGACGAAAATGTACAGAGACCCCCCTTTCTCAACGTGCGCCTGAAGCGTCAAGGCCATCGGACCTGCCTCGTTCCAAATCGTTTTCTAACCAGCAATATTTCTCCGGTCATGTTTTCAGTCGTTATAGTTGTTAAAAACATCATAATGTAGTTAATTTGAACCGTTTTATATCAATTTATTATCCGTTTAGTGCGATTTTGAGGAATTTCTTTGTTGTGCACTCTGAAAGTTTGGACACGTTTTAGGGTGTCGGTCGTGTGGTGGACATTTCGAAGGACAGAGGACATCTATCGACCAAAAGACGTTATAACATAGAAAGGATACATTGCCCAAGAATCTGATGGAAGAACAGCTCAAAGTAAGCAATTTTAATATGATAAATCGTGTTTCTGTCGAAATATTTTAAACGCATATTTCGCCATTTTGTTTGGTATAGCTTCACTTGGCCAACCCTGTATTGAAAAGTAAGGATAATTTTAAAAATGTAAATCAGCGGTTGCATTAAGAACTAATTTGTCTTTCGATTGCTGTCCAACCCTGTATTTTTTAGTCAAGTATATGATTAGCTTTCAATTAAACTAGATCACTCTGATAGATGACGTCAGACATATTGAGGCTTGATTTCCTAGTATTTTTATTGTGTAACCACGGTTTTGTATGGCTAAATATGCACCTTTCGAACAAACTGTATATGTATATTAAAATGATGTTACAGGAGTGTCATCGGAAGAATTCTGAGAAGGTTAGTGAAAAAATTAATATATTTTGGCGGTGATTACGTTATAGCGCTCTTTGGCTGGAATCGATGCTCTGGTAACGTTTGCACATGTGGTATGCTAACTTATCGATTTATTGTGTTTTCGCTGAAAAACGCTTAGAAAATCTGAAATATGGTCGAAATCACAAGAACTGGGTCTTTCCATTGCTATGCTTTGTCTATTTTTATGAAATGTTTTTATGATGAGTAAATTGGTCATACACGTTGCTCTATCTAGTAATTCTAGTCGATTTGTGATGGTGGGTGCAATTGTAAACTGTGATTCTACCTGAAATATGCACTTTTTTCTAACAAAAACATCCTATACCTGAATATGTTATCAGACTGTCATCTGAAGAGGTTTTTTCTTGGTTAGTGGATATCAATATCTTAGTTGAGCCGAATTGGTGATAGCACCTGAAGGAGTAAGAAACTGATGGAGTTAGAATAGTGGTGTATTTTGCTAACGTGTTTAGCTAATAGATTTACATATTTTGTCTCCCCTGTGAAAACATTTTAAAAATCTGAAATGGTGGCTTTATTCACAAGATCTGTATCTTTCATCTGGTGTCTTGGACTTGTGATTTAATGATATTTAGATGCTACTATCTACTTTTGAAGCTATGCTAGCTATGCTAATTAGTGTGTGGGGGGGGTGGGGGGTGCTCCCGGACCCGGGGTAGAGGCTCGTGAAAGGTTAACAGCAAACTCGTACATTTCCTCAGAGAAAACAATGTACTGAGCAAATGTCAAATTGCCGTACAACAGACCACGTATTCACCCTGCACACCCTAATTTACAAAAAAACTAATCAAAACAAAAGCTTTTGACTCAATTTGACGTGAGGGTCTGCTATACAAATTGATGGAAAGTGGTGTTGGGGAAAAACCTACGACATTATAGAATCCATGTAAACAAACAACAAGTGTGAGGTTAAAATTGGCAAAAAGCACACATTTCTTTCCACAGGGCCGTGGGGTGAGACAGGGATGCAGCTTAAGCCCCACCCTCTTCAACATATATATCAACGAACTGGTGAGGGCACTAGAACAATCTGCAGCACCCGGCCTCACCCTACTAAAATCTGAAGTCAAATGTCTACTGTTTGCTGATGATCTGGTCGATTTTTTTAGGTATTTGTACTTTACTTTACTATTTATATTTTTGACTACTTTTACTTTTACTTCACTACATTCCTTAAGAAAATATTGTACTTTTTACTCCATACATTTTCCTTGACACCCAAAAGTACTCATTACATTTTGAATGCTTACAATTCAAGCACTTATCAACAGAACATCCCTGGACAAGCCTCTGATCTGGCAGACTCATTAAACACACATGCTTTGTTTGGAAATGATGTCTGAATGTTGGAGTGTGCCTCTGGCTATCCGTACATTTTAAAAAGAAAAAAATGGTGCAGTCTGTTTTGCTTAAGGTAAGGAATTAAAAATTATTTATATTTTAGTAATTACATTTTCTTTTGATACTTAAGTATATTTTAAACTTTCAATCAAGTAGAATTATACAAGTAGAAATTATTACTTTTACTTTTACTTGAGTCATTTTCTATTAAGGTATCTTTACTTTTACTCAAGTATGACAATTGGGTACTTTTTCCACCACTGCCTAGATCTTCAGCACAGATTCTGTCAGACCTGGGCCCTGACAGTAAATCTCAGTAAGACAAAAATAATGGTGTTCCAAAAAAGGTCCAGTTGCCAGGACCACAAATACAAATTGCATCTAGACACCGTTGCCCTAGAGCACACAAAAAAACGATACATACCTCGGCCTTAACAGCGCCACAGGTAACTTCCACAAGCTGAGAGACAAGGCAAGAAGGGCCTTCCCATGCCATCAAAAGTAACATAAAATTCGACATACCAATTAGGATCTGGCTAAAAATACTTGAATCAATTATAGAACCCATTGCCGTTTATGGTTGTGAGGTCTGGGGTCCACTCACCAATAAAGAATTCACAAAAAGGGACAAACAACAAATTGAGACTGCATGCAGAATTCTTCAAAAATATCCTCCGTGTACACCGTAAAACACAAAATATTGCATGCAGAGCAGAATTAGGCCGATACCCGCCAATGATCAAAATCCAGGAAAGAGACGTTAAATTCTCCAACCACCTAAAAGGAAGCAATTCCCAAACCTTCCATAACAAAGCCATCACCTACAGAGAGATGAACCTGGAAAAGAGTCGCCGAAGCAAGCTTGTCCTGGGGCTCTGTTCACAAACACAAACAGACGCCACAGAGCCCCAGGACAGCAAATCAGTTAGACCCAACCAAATCATGAGAAAACAAAAAAGATAACTACTAAAGAATTAAAAAACAGAGCAAACTAGAATGCTATTTGACCCTAAACACAGTGGCAAAATACCTGACCACAGTGACTGACCCAAACTTAAGGAAAGCTTTGACTATGTAAAGACTCAGTGAGCGTAGCCTTGCTATTAAGAAGGCTGCCATAGGCAGACCTGGCTCTCAAGAGAAGACAGGCTACTGTATGTGCACACTGCCCACAAAATTAGGTGGAAACTGAGCTGCACTTCCTAACCTCCTGCCAAATGTATGACAATATTAGAGACACATATTTCCCTCAGATTACACAGATCCACGAAGAATTCGAAAACAAACACAATTTGAATGAACTCCCATATCTATTGGGTGAAATACCACAGTGTGCCATCACAGCAGCACGATTTGTGACCTGTTGTCACGAGAAAAGGGCAACCAGTGAAGAACAATCACCATTTTAAGTACAACCCATATTTATGTTGATTTATTTTCCCTTTAACAATCTTCCACATAATATGACTTTTGTAATGTATTCATTCTTTTGGAATTTTTGTGTGTGTAAATGTTTAATGTTAATTTTTATTGTTTATTTCACTTTTGTTTATTATCTAGTTCACTTGCAATGTTAATGTTTCCCATGCCAATAAAGCCCTTCAATTTAGTTGAAATTGAAGTTGAAATTGAATTGAGAGAGAGAGAAAGAGAGAAAGAGAGAAAGAAAGAAAGAAAGAAAGAAAGAAAGAAAGAAAGAAAGAAAGAAAGAAAGAAAGAAAGAAAGAAAGAAAGAAAGAAAGAAAGAAAGAAAGAAAGAACGAACGGGGGTCACAACAACCTGAAACACTTGGGCCAAGTTGGGTGGCAATTTTCTTCGTAGACTTTCTGAGTGGGTGAGAGAAAAAGGAAACACAACTAAACATAGCCACTCTGGCCGCTCTCTCCCCAACACTGTGGCACATGCTGAGATCACAAGGAACAGGCGACGTGTCAATAAACAAGGATGAAGACAGGGTCATGGTGACCACACATGGTGGAGCGGTCAAGGTTGTCCCACGCAGGTCTGGTCGGGACGGTCGGGAATCCACTCCTTTCGGAACGTAACCTGCAGAGAGACTGCTGTTTCAGCTGGGTCCACATGTCCAGAATTGTCCAGAAATACACAGCCCCATACTGACCACTCTGATAACAGAGACTCCATCACATGATCCCATGCTGGTGGTCTCATCTCAGGACACACTATGCCTCTTCTTTTAGAAAGGTTGCATTGTGTAGGTGACATTACGTACACTTTTAGCAATCCATCCAAATACAGTGTAAAAACATCTCTACCTGAGTTACCGTATTACAATAGTGAAGAAAATATATCTAACAAGGCCTCGATGGAGAATGGTCTCAGGCAAGTTGTAAAGCTGAATGAAAAGACAGTGGGAGTGAGCCTATAAGGAAACCAAGATCAGCCAAGATTAGCCAGGATACTAAATATAGTTGAATTTAATGAGACATAATGAGGAGAGGATGTTCCCCCAAAGTGAATGCGAGGCATTCATTCAATACAAGGAAGTTTCGTGTTCGTTACAGTTTTCTCATGTGAAAGTTTTAATAAACTGCCTATGGCGGAGACGGTAGAACCCGTCAAAACACTTTGTGTTAAGAATCTGGCAATATGTCCAAAAAAGGGAAAGTGTCCAAAAAAAGCTTTGCTTTTAGTGTATTTACCTCCAGCCTTCTTAGAACGTGCTATTTCGATTTTCAGTGATATGGATTTTTTAGCAGATCATTTTCATTTTCTCCTGCTAAAGCACAGAGGGAGTGATTCAAGATGTTCTATCAATTCCTAGATGTTCTATTTTATTAAAAACGATTTGTAATACACAGTAAAAAGGTGTGACTGACAAGAGAGAGGCTTGTTGTGTTGTACGTTATCTTGTGGTTGAGAATACAGGCGGGAGCCATGTCTAAGCGGCTCCACATCCACCGTTGTTACCTCCTTGCCACATCATTAAGCGGCGGGAAATGTTCAAACGTTATTTCACATTTCACACAAAATGCTTCTTTTTTGTTGCTACTTTAAAAAAAAAAAATGCTGTTTGGGGATACAGCATTAACATGTCACTCCATCGGTCGAGGCCCTCTTTAAGGAGAAGGGAAGTGAATAACCTTTAAGAACTGCAATGACTTCGATAATGAACTCCGCTTTCCTAACAGCCTGTCACCGGCCTGTCACCAGGTTTTTACAAGCATCAGCTCCTCTGGAACGATGAGGAAGGACGGAAGGAAGAAAGGAGGAGGGACGAGGGAAAAAAAGTGCCCTTCAAACCAGAGGTGCACGGTGGAATCTCTGGCTCTTAACACATTTCATCAGATTCGTTCCATTTGTGAAATATTCAACCAGAAAATGAATTGATTAGCAGGTTGGGTAGATTGAGAGGAAAAGGCGGTAAAGGGTTGTGGAGGTGGTGGTGTCGTGGCGTATCGCCTATTGGGACGATGTGTCAAAACACCATATATCCATCTGATTTAAACGATCTAACACTTAGATTCGTTGTAGAGGGAGAATATGAACCTAGAAACTATTTGAAGTCACACAGCAAGTAGAGAGTGATACAGTAGTGGTGTCAATAACAGGCAAGAATGACAGGAAGTGGAGTTGTTATGCTGAATGTTAGAAACAAGATTTTACTCAGAAAGTGAAACTATCACTTAAAGTAAAAAAAAAAAAAAGTAAAGTAAACTATCACTAAATGTGCTCTGCTGGGACCACCCATATGGAAATGTATGCACGCACTACTGTTGGACGCTTTGGATAAAAGCGTCTGCCAAATGCCAGATATACTCTGTGTCACCATAAAAGGTCTCAGTCTCACTGCTAAATAGGCTTAACTTCCAGTTTATTATTGATAGATCAAAGTTGCGTGAGAACAATTGCCAATAGGCAAGCTGTGTGTGACCTGGGTCCCTGTGTGACTTTCTTTCTTTCTTTAGTGCATTCTGTTGCGAAATGTCAAAAAATGTATGACCATCGTCCTCCCAGGAGTGACAAATACATGTTGTTGTTAAGAACAAACATCTGGTCTCCCCATCTTGAGAAATGGTTAAGCGGTTTCTGAGTTCCATTTTTATTTCAACATTGTTTAAAAGCCCAGGTTGCAGAGCACTGTTTCAAACTATGCCCCACTGTCTTGAACCCTCTCTTCAGAAGAGTACATTCGGTAAACGTGTGCTGGGGAAATATTTGCTTTGAATCATCAGAAGACATTATTTTTTATTTAAAGTGCCCTTTTGATGGAGGACTACACTCGTCTCATGCTACAGCTGTGATATGGTTCAGCTGACAGAGAAATCATTTAAGTAGTGAAGTAGCATTACCGGTGTGTTAAGAGTGTGTGTGTGTGTGTGTGCATAAAAGTGTGTTTGCATGTGTGTGTTGTTTGTGTGTGTGTGTGTGTGTGCGCGCTCACCCGCATGCGTCTGTGCCTGTGTTTGTGTGTCAGTGTGCACTCAATAGATGTGTTACACCATACGGCTGTTAGAGAAGAAGACAGCCACACTGATCACTCGTCAAAACGCTTCTGGCTGCAGGTACAGCATGTAAAAGGTTTTTGCCTACATTCCTTAAGAAAAATATTGTACTTTTTACTCCATACATTTTCCTTAGACACCCAAAAGTACTCATTACATTTTGAATGCTACAATTCAAGCACTTATCAACAGAACATCCCTGGAACAAGCCTCTGATCTGGCAGACTCATTAAACACACATGCTTTGTTTGGAAATGATGTCTGAATGTTGGAGTGTGCCTCTGGCTATCCGTACATTTTAAAAGAAAAAAATGGTGCAGTCTGTTTTGCTTAAGGTAAGGAATTAAAATTATTTATATTTTAGTAATTACATTTTCTTTTGATACTTAAGTATATTTTAAACTTTCAATCAAGTAGAATTATACAAGTAGATTATTATTTTTTACTTTTACTTGAGTCATTTTTCTATTAAGGTATCTTTACTTTTACTCAAGTATGAACAATTGGGTACTTTTTCCACCACTGCCTAGATCTTCAGCACAGATTCTGTCAGACCCCTGGGCCCTGACAGTAAATCTCAGTAAGACAAAAATAATGGTGTTCCAAAAAGGTCCAGTTGCCAGGACCACAAATACAAATTGCATCTAGACACCGTTGCCCTAGAGCACACAAAAAACGATACATACCTCGGCCTTAACAGCGCCACAGGTAACTTCCACAAGCTGAGAGACAAGGCAAGAAGGGCTTCCCATGCCATCAAAAGTAACATAAAATCGACATACCAATTAGGATCTGGCTAAAAATACTTGAATCAATTATAGAACCCATTGCCGTTTATGGTTGTGAGGTCTGGGTCCACTCACCAATAAAGAATTCACAAAAAGGGACAAACAACAAATTGAGACTGCATGCAGAATTTTCAAAAATATCCTCCGTGTACACCGTAAAACACAAAATATTGCATGCAGAGCAGAATTAGGCCGATACCCGCCAATGATCAAAATCCAGGAAAGAGACGTTAAATCTCCAACCACCTAAAAGGAAGCAATTCCAAACCTTCCATAACAAAGCCATCACCTACAGAGAGATGACCCTGGAAAAGAGTCGCCGAAGCAAGCTTGTCCTGGGCTCTGTTCACAAACACAAACAGACGCCACAGGCCCAGGACAGCAAATCAGTTAGACCCAACCAAATCATGAAAAAACAAAAAGATAACTACTAAAGAATTAAAAAACAGAGCAAACTAGAATGCTATTTGACCTAAACACAGTGGCAAAATACCTGACCACAGTGACTGACCCAAACTTAAGGAAAGCTTTGACTATGTAAAGACTAGTGAGCGTAGCCTTGCTATTAAGAAGGCTGCCATAGGCAGACCTGGCTCTCAAGAGAAGACAGGCTACTGTATGTGCACACTGCCCACAAAATTAGGTGGAAACTGAGCTGCACTTCCTAACTCCTGCAAATGTATGACAATATTAGAGACACATATTTCCCTCAGATTACACAGATCCACGAAGAATTCGAAAACAAACACAATTTGAATGAACTCCCATATCTATTGGGTGAAATACCACATGTGCCATCACAGCAGCACGATTTGTGACCTGTTGTCACGAGAAAAGGGCAACCAGTGAAGAACAATCACCATTTTAAGTACAACCATATTTATGTTGATTTATTTTCCCTTAAACAATCTTCCACATAATATGACTTTTGTAATGTATTCATTCTTTTGGAATTTTGTGTGTGTAAATGTTTAATGTTAATTTTTATTGTTTTATTTCACTTTTGTTTATTATCTAGTTCACTTGCAATGTTAATGTTTCCCATGCCAATAAAGCCCTTCAATTTAGTTGAAATTGAAGTTGAAATTGAATTGAGAGAGAGAGAAAGAGAGAAAGAGAGAAAGAAAGAAAGAAAGAAAGAAAGAAAGAAAGAAAGAAAGAAAGAAGAAAGAAAGAAAGAAAAGAAGAAAGAAAGAAAGAAAGAAAGAACGAACGGGGGTCACAACAACCTGAAACACTTGGGCCAAGTTGGGTGGCAATTTTCTTCGTAGACTTTCTGAGTGGGTGAGAGAAAAAGGAAACACAACTAAACATAGCCACTCTGGCCGCTCTCTCCCCAACACTGTGGCACATGCTGAGATACACAAGGAACAGGCGACGTGTCAATAAACAAGGATGAAGACAGGGTCATGGTGACCACACATGTGTGGAGCGGTCAAGGTTGTCCCACGCGGTCTGGTCGGACGGTCGGGATCCACTCCTTTCGGAACGTAACCTGCAGAGAGACTGCTGTTTCAGCTGGGTCCACTAGTCCAGAATTGTCCAGAAATACACAGCCCCATACTGACCACTCTGATAACAGAGACTCCATCACATGATCCCATGCTGGTGGTCTCATCTCAGGACACACTATGCCTCTTCTTTTAGAAAGGTTGCATTGTGTAGGTGACATTACGTACACTTTTAGCAATCCATCCAAATACAGTGTAAAAACATCTCTACCTGAGTTACCGTATTACAATAGTGAAGAAAATATATCTAACAAGGCCTCGATGAAGAATGGTCTCAGGCAAGTTGTAAAGCTGAATGAAAAGACAGTGGGAGTGAGCTATAAGGAAACCAAGATCAGCCAAGATTAGCCAGGATACTAAATATAGTTGAATTTAATGAGACATAATGAGGAGAGGATGTTCCCCCAAAGTGAATGCGAGGCATTCATTCATACAAGGAAGTTTCGTGTTCGTTACAGTTTTCTCATGTGAAAGTTTTAATAAACTGCCTATGCGGAGACGGTAGAACCCGTCAAAACACTTTGTGTTAAGAATCTGCAATATGTCCAAAAAAGGAAAGTGTCCAAAAAAAGCTTTGCTTTTAGGTGTTACCTCCAGCCTTCTTAGAACGTGCTATTTCGATTTTCAGTGATATGGATTTTTTGCAGATCATTTTCATTTTCTCCTGCTAAAGCACAGAGGGAGTGATTCAAGATGTTCTATATTCCTAGATGTTCTATTTTATTAAAAACGATTTAAGTATACACAGTAAAAAGGTGTGACTGACAAGAGAGAGGCTTGTTGTGTTGTACGTTATCTTGTGGTTGAGATAACAGGCGGGAGCCATGTCTAAGCGGCTCCACATCCACCGTTGTTACCTCCTTGCCAATCATTAAGCGGCGGGAAATGTTCAAACGTTATTTCACATTTCACACAAAATGCTTCTTTTTGTTGCTACTTTAAAAAAAAAAAATGCTGTTTGGGATCAGCATATACATGTCACTCCATCGGTCGAGCCCTCTTTAGGAGAAGGGAAGTGAATAACCTTTAAGAACCAATGACTTCGATAATGAACCCGCTTTCCTAAAGCCTGTCACCGGCCTGTCACCAGGTTTTTACAAGCATCAGCTCCTCTGGAAGACGATGAGGAAGGACGGAAGGAAGAAAGGAGGAGGGACGAGGGAAAAAAAGTGCCCTTCAAACCAGAGGTGCACGGTGGAATCTCTGGCTCTTAACACATTTCATCAGATTCGTTCCTTTGTGAAATATTCAACCAGAAAATGAATTGATTAGCAGGTTGGGTAGATTGAGAGGAAAAGGCGGTAAAGGTTGTGGAGGTGGTGGTGTCGTGGCGTATCGCCTATTGGGAGGATGTGTCAAAACACCATATATCCATCTGATTTAAACGATCTAACACTTAGATTCGTTGTAGAGGGAGAATATGAACCTAGAAACTATTTGAAGTCACACAGCAAGTAGAGAGTGATACAGTAGTGGTGTCAATAACAGGCAAGAATGACAGGAAGTGGAGTTGTTATGCTGAATGTTAGAAACAAGATTTTACTCAGAAAGTGAAACTATCACTTAAAGTAAAAAAAAAAAAAAAGTAAAGTAAACTATCACTAAATGTGCTCTGCTGGGACCACCCATATGGAAATGTATGCACGCACTACTGTTGGACGCTTGGATAAAAGCGTCTGCCAAATGCCAGATATACTCTGTGTCACCATAAAAGGTCTCAGTCTCACTGCTAAATAGGCTTAACTTCCAGTTTATTATTGATAGATCAAAGTTGCGTGAGAACAATTGCCAATAGGCAAGCTGTGTGTGACCTGGGTCCCTGTGTGACTTTCTTTCTTTCTTTAGTGCATTCTGTTGCGAAATGTCAAAAAATGTATGACCATCGTCCTCCCAGGAGTGACAAATACATGTTGTTGTTAAGAACAAACATCTGGTCTCCCCATCTTGAGAATGGTTAAGCGGTTTCTGAGTTCCATTTTTATTTCAACATTGTTTAAAAGCCCAGGTTGCAGAGCACTGTTTCAAACTATGCCCCACTGTCTTGAACCCTCTCTTCAGAAGAGTACATTCGTTAAACGTGTGCTGGGGAAATATCTGCTTTCAATCATCAGAAGACATTATTTTATCTAAAGAGCCCCTTTGAAGGAGGGATACACTCGTCTCATGCTACAGCTGTGATATGGTTCAGCTGACAGAGACATCATTCAAATAGTGAAGTAGCATTACCTGTGTGTTGAGTGTGTGTGTGTGTATGTGTGGTGTGTGGTGTGTGTGTGTGGTGTGTGTGTGTGTGTGTGGTGTGTGTGTGTGGTGTGTGTGTGTGTGTGTGTGTGTGTGTGTGTGTGTGTGTGTGTGTGTGTGTGTGTGTGTGTGTGTTGTGTGTGTGTGTGCATAGAAGTGTGCTTGCATGTGTGTTGTTTGGTGTGTGTGTGTGTGTGTGTGTGTGTGTGTGTGTGTTGTGTGTGTGTGTGTGTGTGTGTGTGTGTGTGTGTGTGTGTGTGTGTTGTGTGTGTTGTGTGTGTGTG
>NC_036867.1:31419810-31477335 GCF_002910315.2 Salvelinus sp. IW2-2015 | reverse complement strand
TTTGAGAGTACCTGTCAGCTCCGCACAGCACACAACATCAAGAGCCTTGCTTTCGTCACTCCACTCTCTATCCCTCTCTTCTTTACCGAATGATCCAAAAGATCCAGATATTATGCCATCTGTAAAGGCAACATCAAATGAAAACACATCTCACAAAAGCACAAGCGGTTAAGATTGGCACATTAAACAGGCACAGGAAAAATACTATTAAAAAGGCCTGCCAACCTGCTCCATGGAATCAACAAATATGTATTCAAATATTGATATACTGATATTAGCTCCATATGAAAGACAAATTATAATTTGTTTTAATTCATATTATTTCATAGCATACCTTATGGAGCTTTGTTACCATTGCTCTTTCTTAGAAGACAAACGTGGTGGGTAAGCTTATCATTCCCCCAGCACAGTCAGCTATCAACAGCATCTTGCCATTGTATTTCAATACCTTGAGAATTAAAAAAAAGAGGTAGTAGTTTTAATTGTAAAGTTAATTAGAACCATTAAAAACCATTAAAATTACAAATGCTATTAATAAAACGTATTTGCATTTCATTTGGCTATTTTATTTTATTAAATGTGTATTTTGCCATATTATGGAGGAATTTCAAAGCCTGGACAGAATACAGAAGGGTAAAAGGGAAGCTACAGCACGTACTGTATGTATTGTAGAGTATATGTTTGCACTCCATAGTGCTTGAATCGAATCTTGATTAATGAACCGTTTAGTGAGCTGACACTGACAGATATGTTAGTAGGTTCTCTCCAAAGCACATGTAGTATATTATTTAAATTGAGCTTCTCTGTCTGTCGAAGTTGGATAGATGTCGGAAGATTTTTAACATTATCTTTAACACGGGTTAGTGTGTGTGTGTGCACAAGTGTGCTCACCAGCATGCGTCTGTGTCAGCAAGTTGAGCTGTGTAGACTGTGTATCCGTGTGTGTGCACACTCAACCGCATGCGTCTGTGCCTGTGTTTGAGTGTCAGCGTGCATTCAATAGATTTGTTACACCATACGGCTGTTAGAGAAGAAGACAGCCACACTGATCACTCGTCAAAACGCTTCTGGCTGCAGGTACAGCATGTAAAAGGTTTTTGCTTTGAGAGTACCTGTCAGCTCCGCACAGCACACAACATCAAGAGCCTTGCTTTCTGTCACTCCACTCTCTATCCCTCTCTTCTTTACAGAGGAATCGAAAAGATCCAGATATTATGCCATCTGCAAAGGCAACATCAAATGAAAACATATCTCACAGAAGCAAAAGCGGTTAAGATTGCCACTTCAAACAGGAATGGGAAAAATAGTATTAAAAAGGCCTACCAACCTGCTCCATGGAATCAACAAATATGTATTCAAACCCCTGATATTAGCTCCATATGAAATGACAAATGACAAATTATCACTTGTTTTAATTAATACTATTTCATAGCATACCTTGGAAATTGGAAATTCGTTACCATTTCTCTTTCTTAGAAGACAAATGTGGTGGGTAAGAATATCATTCGCCCCAGCCCAGAGTCAGCTATCAACAGCATCTTACCATTGTCTTTCAAAACCTTGAGAATGAAAAAAAATGAGGTAATAGTAGTTTTAATTGCAAAGTGAATTAGAACCATTAAAAAACATAACAATTACAACTGCTACTAATAACACGTATTTGCATTTAATTTGGCTATTTTATTTTATTAAATGTGTATTTTGCCATATTATGGAGGAATTTCGACGCCTGGGACAGGATACAGAGGGGCAGAAGGTAAGCTACAGTACATCTACTGTATGAACTGCAGAGTGTATGTTGGATCACTCCATAGTGCTTGAATCTAATCTTGATTAATGAACCGTCTAGTGAGGTGACACTGACAGATATGTTAGTAGGTTCTCTCCAAAGCACACTGCAGTATATTATTTAAATTGAGCGTTCTCTGTCTGTCGGAGTAATGTTATTAGAGGGACTATACTGAAAGACCTTTGTCATATTCATGGAAAAGTATCAACTCTAAAAATGGCTTAGCAAATAAAGACAGACCTACAGTATCTCTGCTTGATGTGTGCTGGGCTTTGGGTATGAACCTATAATATCAAAAGCAATCCAGGCTTCTCTATGTGAGAATAGACCAAAAAAACTGGCATTTTACCTTCTATATTTCTCAGAAAAGCATGTTTTTCTTTCATTTCTTCCTACATTATTTTGAGAGCGTTAACCAACTGCTCCACGTTTGCCGGGACAAAGGAACGGAACAAAAAAACAAGCATGAAAACATTAGTGTCTCTGACGTGTTAATGTTTTCAGAGCCGCTGACTGTAACATGCAAAGAGTTGCTAGTTAGATAATAATTACAACGATGATACAGACTGACCTCGCAGGCTACGCTGCCCTCCGGCTCTGACTAGTCTAATACACACTGGTGTCTCTGTAACTACGCCCACCGAGGTGACATCTACTGTACAGTCTACAAGCTGGAAAACACGCACACAGACACACACACACACACACACAAACACACATATCTGCATCGCCAAGCTGAATAGATAAATAAGGGCCGCAACTGGGACATCACCTTACATCAAGGAAGGGAGGAGAGAAAAGTGGTTCCTCCTAAAGACAATCAGTGAAAGTGGCCCTGGACAAATATAGAACAGAACTGGCCTGCCTACTGTCGTTGGCCTCTGCTATCGGCCTATGAGATCAGTACGTACCCACAGATGTGAGTAAGGTGGCAGAAACAGTCACAGTGTCGGAGAACAATACACTGACCGGTTAGGATCGTGCTGGCCTGGCCTTTTCATGGTCACTCAGGCACGATGGGAGATATCCCAATATGATCCCCAATGTTCTCTGATTGGATGTCACAAACACACAATAGGATTCCAGGACAAAGGAGGACCTGAGAGGACAGATGAATTTACATCATGCGATGTTTAGGAGACCATGAGGGTGGTTCTGGACTTGGAAAATGTAAATACAGCTAAGATATGCCGGCGCCACTAAAGGCTTCAATGGAATGGGATACGCATCCGGGTAAAGTCATTCCCAAAAAATTAAAGGTGATGGCATCTCCCAAAATGTCTAAGCTAACATATGGAATTGTTTTAAGATCGTCATACCAAGGATCATTTAGCTATTTTATTTCGAATTTTAAGACACCTTAAGTTAAGATATCAAAACAATTATTGGATGACCATTTCATTTGGCATTACAATAACATATCCATTACATGGAACAACAGAGTCTCCCAAAAATGTTTAAGGAAGTTTGTTTTTAAGCGTCTGTCCTATATCTGAGAGACATAAGAAATATCAGGAAACGGAAATTCGGAAAAGTATTTAGACCCCTCAACTTTTTCCACATTTTGTTACGTTATAGACTTAATCTAAAATGTATTAAAATAAAATTTCCTTATTCACCAAAGCTGAAATATTACATTTACGTAAGTATTCAGACCCTTTACTCAATACTTTGTTAAAGCACCATTGGCAGAGATTACAGCCTCGAGTCTCCTTGGGTATGACGCTACAGGTTTGTCACATCTGTATTTGGGGAGTTTCTCCTATTCTTCACTACAGATCCTCTCAAGCTCTGTCAGGTTGGACAGGGAGCGTTGCTGCACAGCTATTTTCAGGTCTCTCCAGAGATGTTTGATTGGGTTCAAGTCTGGACTCTGGCTGGGCCACTCAAGAACATTCAGAAACTTGTCCCGAAGCTACTCCTGCGTTGTCTTGGCTGTGAGCTTAGGGTTGTTGTCCTGTTGGAAGGTGAACCTTCGCCCCTCTCTGAGGTACTGAGCATTCTGGAGCAGGTTTTCAGTCAAGGACCTCAAGTCAAGGTGACTGAATACTTTCCGAAGGCACCGTATTTATCCCCTTATTTTAGGCACTAAACTATCTCCATATATACTTCCATCATTTTTTTAAACTGGTATCGGGACCTTCAGACAAGTCTTGTGGGCCAAACGGAGAACACCCTCATGTTCATGAGAGTCTCAGCTTTTAATATAGGGGTCATAATAGGTTGTAGGCCAAACCGTTCCGAAGCTATAGACGTTTTTTGTGAGAAGACCGATTTTCGGGATGTCTCATGGTCTGACAAACACTGCTCTAGCTCGGCTACCTTTCACTGCAGATGCGGAAGGGCGATATTGGCGGATGTGGTGATTGAAACATGCAAAAAAACGAACATTCAGTTGAAATCGGAAGTTTACATACACCTTAGCCACATACATTTAAACTCCGTTTTTCACAATTCCTGACATTTAATCCTAGTAAAAATTCCCTCTTAGGTCGGTTAGGATCACCACTTTATTTTAAGAATGTGAAATGTCAGAATAATAGTAGAGAGAATGATTTATTTCAGCTTTTATTTATTTCATCTCATTCCCAGTGAGTCAGAAGTTTACATACACTCAATTAGTATTTGGTAGCATTGACACTAAATTGTTTAACTTGGGTCAAACGTTTCGGGTAGCCTTCCACAAGCTTCCCACAATAAGTTGGGTGAATTTTGGCCCATTCTTCCTGACAGAGCTGGTGTAACTGAATCAGGTTTGTAGGCCTCCTTGCTCGCACACGCTTTTTCAGTTCTGCCCACACATTTTGTATGGGATTGAGGTCAGGGCTTTGTGATGGCCACTCCAATCACTTGACCTTGTTGTAATTAAGCTATTTTGCCATAACTTTGGAAGTATGCTTGGGGTCATTGTCCATTTGGAAGACCCATTTGCGACCAAGCTTTAACTTCCTGATTGATGTCTTGAGATGTTGCTTCAATAAATCCACATAATTTTCCTCCCTCATGATGCCATCTATTTTGTGAAGTGCACCAGTCCCTCCTGCAGCAAAGCACCCCCACAACATGATGCTGCCACCCCTGTGCTTCACAGTTTGAATGGTGTTCTTTCAGCTTGCAAGCCTCCCCCTTCTTCCTCCAAACGTAACCATGGTCATTATGGCCAAACAGTTCTATTTTTGTTTCATCAGATCATAGGACATTTCTCCAAAAAGTACGATCTTTGTCCCCATCTGCAGTTGCAAACCATAGTCTGGCTTTTTTATGGCGGTTTTGGAGTAGTGGCTTCTTCCTTGCTGAGCGACCATTCAGGTTATGTCGATATAGGATTGTTTCACTGTGGATATAGATACTTTTGTACCTGTTTCCTCCAGCATCTTCACAAGGTCCTTTGCTGTTGTTCTGGGATTGATTTGCACTTTTCGCACCAAAGTACGTTCATCTCTAGGAGACAGAACCCGTCTCCTTCCTGGGCGGTGTGACGGCTGCGTGGTTCCATGGTGTTTATACTTGCGTACTATTGTTTGTACAGATGAACGTGGTACCTTCAGGCATTTGGAAATTGCTCCTAAGGATGACCCAGAATTTTGGAGGTCTACAATTTTTTTTCTGAGGTCTTGGCTGATTTCTTTTGATTTTCCCATGATGTCAAGCAAAGAGGCACTGAGTTTGAAGGTAGGCCTTGAAATACATCCACAGGTACACCTCCAATTGACTCAAATGTTATCAATAAGCCTATCAGAAGCTTCTAAAGCCATGACATAATTTTCTGGAATTTTCCAAGCTGTTTAAAGGCACAGTCAACTTATTGTATGTAAACTTTTGACCCACTGGATTTGTGATACAGTTCATTTTAAGTGAAATAATCTGTCTGTTAACGTTGGGAAAATGACTTGTGTCATGCACAAAGTAGATGTCCTAACCGACTTGCCAAAACTACAGTTTGTTAACAAGACATTTGTGGAGTGGTTGAAAAACGAGTTTTAATGACTCCAACCTAACACGGAACCCAAACCGGCTGCGCGCTTGCACCATCGTGCGCCATTGTGCATGAATGTATTTTGTCCACCCACACCAAACGCGATCACTTTACGCAGGTTAAAATATCAAAGCAAACTCTGAGCCAATTATATTAATTTGGAGACAGGTCAAAAAGCATCAAACAGTTATGGCAATTTAGCTAGCTAGCTTGCACTTTCTAGCTAATTTGTACTATTTAGCTAGCTTGCTATTGCTAGCTAATTTGTCCTGGGATATAAACATTGAGTTGTTATTTTACCTGAAATGCACAAGGTCCTCTACTCCGCCAATTAATCCACACATAAAACGGTCAACTGAATCGTTTCTAGTCATCTCTCCTCCTTCCAGGCTTTTTCTTCTCTTGACTTTATAATGCGATTAGCAACTTTCATAAATTAGGTGCATTACCGCCACCGACCTCATTCGTCTTTCAGTCACCCACATGGGTATAACCAATTAGGAGATGGCACGTGGGTACCTGCTTCTATAAACCAATGGGGAGATGGGAGAGGCAGGACTAGCAGCGCGATCTTCGTCACAAATAGAACTGACTTCTATTTTAGCTCTTGGCAACGCAGACGCTTGATGGCGCGTGCGAGCAGTGTGGATGCAATAATTGAACAATATAGATTTCTAAATTTATTTTGCAACGCATACACTGTCAGTGTTTGTAAACTTCCGACTTCAACTGTATCTCTATCTTAAATAGACACGTTTTTATGGGAATGTTTGATTTATGCTAATTCAATTTCTGCGTGGGCACGACCATTGTAGGCCAAGGGTAAACTGATGAACTAGAATAAAATAAAATACAATTTAACCACAGGCCATTTTCTTCTCTAGTTCATATTGCTTTTGTAATATTAGCAAAATATCAACATGTGACTGAATGTTTGAAAATGATATATGATCATTAGAATTATGCATTGATCAATTGATCAGCTTCTCACATAAGCTTTTATCAAGAGGTCAGTGGTTAAAAATATATATCTTTATGATTCTGGGGGTCAATAACGTTGTATCAAGCCATAGAAATGTGATAAGCATCATGAGTTGGCCTTTTGTCAATCAAGACACGAGGAGCGCGCATGGCAAGGACAACTTGGTAGGGCTAAGCATGAATAGTAATTGAAAATGGTAAAAAAACATCTCCTATGGCATTTCCATTAAAGTGAGATGAGAAAGATATGGTTAATATAGCAATTATGTAATCCATTTTAGTCCGATTAATATTGTAAGGCAAAATATTGCGGTTGCGCTACATTGCGATGTTGACACATTGTTCATTTTTATACACTTAGAACCTATAGCATTATTTATTCAAATCGACATGAACATGACATGATCGCTGATAGTACATTTGTTGAAAGTAACGAGCATTACAAAACAGAAACATGGAGATAAGACAGGTATTGTGCACTTTTCGCCAGCTGTTACTTCTGTCCCAAAGAGGTGTTACTCCCACCCCGCAGGCAGGTACAAAAGTAACATTATGGGACTTCTGTTCTCTGTCTAATGATACTGAACAACAAAATGTACGCAACATACAACAATTTCAACGATTTTACTGAATTACAGTTCATAAAAGGAAATCAGTCAATTGAAATGAATTCATTAGGCCCTATTCTATGGATTTCACATGACTGGGCAGGGACGCATCCAAGGATGGGCCAGGGAATGCATAGACCCACCCAATTGGGAGCCAGGCCAATTAGAATTCGTTTTTGCACACAAAAGGGCTTTATTACATACAGAAATACTCCTCAGTTTCATCAGCTGTCCAGGTGGCTGGTCTCAGACGATCCTGCAGGTGAAGAAGCCGAATGTGGATGTCCTGGGCTGGTGTGGTTACACATGGTCTGCGGTTGTGAGGCCGGTTGGACGTAGTGAGAAATTCTCTTAAAACGATGTTGGAGGAGGCTTATGGTAGAGAAATTAACGTTAAATTCTCTGGCAGCAACTCTGGTGGACATTCCTGCAGTCAGCATGCCAATCAGTGGAGGCTTCCCAGAGGAGGATGGGCAGGACCATCATCCTCAGTGAATTTCATAAAAAATATATATTTTTAAAGATTTCAAAAGTTATCCTTTTTAGATAAAACTATACTAAATATAATCATGTCACCAAATAATTTATTTAAACACACTATTTTGCGAGGAAGGTCTACAGTATCCTCAACAGCACTATGGGTACACTATACCTAGGGTAGCACTATGGTGTAGCCAGAGGCTCATGGAAAGAGGCTCATGGTTCTCACACCCTTCCATAGACTTACACAGTCATTATGACAACTTCCGTAGGACTTCCTCCAACCTGTCAGAGGTCTTTTCAACATATTGTCCACCCAATCAAAGGGTCAGAGAATGAATCTAGTACTGAAAGGATAAGCTATAACTAGCTAGCACTGCAGTGCATAAATGTGATGAGTAGTTAACTCAAAGAGAGAGAAAGACAATATTTGAAAAATTTGAAAAACAAATGAATTTCTTCTAAAATGAAGGAGAAGCAAGAGAGACATAGAGAGAGCGAGAGATTGTCACATGTCACTTTCAGCTTCACTTATTTAGCTAAAAAAAGCAGCTTCCTAGGTTAGCCTACTCAAACACCCTGCTCAAACAGAGGGATGCTATGTTAACTAGCTGGCTATGACTATCCAACACAACAATTGAACTCTTCCAAGTAAAGGTAAGCTTTTACAAATGTTTTGCCACCGGGGCCCGCCTGTGTAACTGCTT
This sequence comes from Salvelinus sp. IW2-2015, assembly GCF_002910315.2. Lineage (NCBI taxonomy): Eukaryota > Metazoa > Chordata > Actinopteri > Salmoniformes > Salmonidae > Salvelinus > Salvelinus sp. IW2-2015. The sequence goes on along the minus strand of NC_036867.1, from coordinate 31,468,794 downwards.
ACTGACTGTACACTGTAAAGTTACTGCATGATTGTAGCGGGTTTACTAATGAGTTAGTTGTATTAGCTATGTTGAATATGATGTTACTTTAGCAAATATGGTGACAACGATGTAGGCTATGGCTAGCGGTTATGATATGGTTTGGCTTGGAAAGGTTTTTTAGCCTGATCATATACAGCTGATGTGTTTTTAGCATTGAAGTCCACAAGCGAAGGGACAAGGTGAGAGGAGGAGAGTGCATAGATGCAAGAAAGAATACAACATGGCTACTATGAAAGTGAACTGTGTTTATGCGTGATCAAGAGTCAAATCAAATCAAATAGTTTTTGTCACATGCGCCGAATACAACAGGTGTAGACCTTACCGTGAAATGCTTACTTACAAGCCTTAACCAACAATGCAGTTCAAGAAATAGAGTTAAGAAATGATTTGCTAAATTATCTAAAGTAAAAAAATAAAAAATAACACAAGAAAATGACATAACAAGAATGAGGCTATATACAGGGGGTACCGGTATCGGGTCAATGTGGGAGGTACAGGTTATTCGAGGTAATTTTTTAAGTGCCTATGCATAGATAATAAAGAGTGAGTACAAGCAGTGTAAAAACAAAGGGGGGTGTAAATAGTTGGGGTGGCCATTGATTAATTGTTCAGCCGTCTTATGGCTTGTGCGTAGAAGCTGTTAAGGAGCCTTTTGGTTCTAGACTTGGCGCGCGGTAGCAGAGAGAACAGTCTATGACTTGGGTGACTGGGTGAATGGAGTCTTTGACCATTTTTGGGGCCTTCCTCTGAGTGTATTCATTCTGCCAATTCTGTTGAAAAATGTTACTTAAACTGAAGTTAAAGTAACAAAACGGGGATGAACATACCTGAATTTATAGAAACTCTTCTTTGCAACTGTTGGACTAATGATTACACACTATCTCAGCTAGATGTAGGCAAGACTGTGCAAGGTCGTACTGAATGTGTCACTGTCTGTCACCTCAAATTTTTCTCTCAACCTGTGTGCACCTACGTTGTAAACTTTTATTCATAGGCTAGGTTATAGCAACCTCATGATGGGTATCGGGAAAATTTGAGTATCTTGTAGTAGCCTAAACCTATCCATGATATATTGAACTGGGTGAATCAATTATGAATAACAGTCATCCAATATGCTGTAATAGAAATAAGGCCAAGCTAATGAAAAAAAAATCATCCTCCCTTATAGTAAACGGCACTGACTGCCACTGATGCCAATTGCACACTCCCTCACAACTAGAGTGCCATTTTATTGTTCCCAGCACAAGGTGCACCTGTTTAATGATCATGCTGTTTAATCAGATTCTTGATATGCCACACCTGTCAGGTGGATGAATTATCTTAGCAAAGGACAAATGCTCACTAACAGGAATGTAAACAAATTGGAGAGAAAAATTGGAGAGAAATAAGCTTTTTGTGCGTATGGAACATTTCTGGGATCTTTTAGTTGCTAAAGGTAGAGAAAATATATAAGTTCTTTGTCATAAATATGGTGTCTCTAGCTGTTACTTTCGTTCCAGTTCTCCCCTACTGTCACGACTTCCACCAGAGGTGGTTCCTCTCCTTGTTCGGGTGGTGCGCGGCGGTCGGCGTCGCCGGCCTACTAGCCATCACCGATCCATTTTTCTTTTTCCATTTGTTTTGTCTTTGGTTCATTCACACCTGGTTTTCATTTACTTTAATTTCTGTGGTTATATTTACCCCTGTTTCCCGCTTAGGTTTGTGCGGGATTATTTTCATATTGCTCGTTGAGGTTTTCCTCAGTTTATTCACGTGTGTACAGTGTTGTAGGAGAAGTAAGGAGCGTTGTTTTTTCTCCTTCCGTGAGTGACTGTGTGTTCCTATGTCTTGGGCGTTTATTGGTATTGTACCTGATCCATTTTTGGACCTGCCTATTAAAGACGCTACTTCTCTGCTCTCCTGCGCTTGACTACCTTAGCTACCTCAGTACAAAGCCGCAACACCTACAACATACTGTATGACATTGACCTTGTTTTCTCTAACAGAGACAGGACTAACTGATGTACAGGTGTAGGATCTTAATTTGACTTTTATTGTCGCAGCAAAATAATCCTGCAGCAACAGGATTTTTTAAGTTTAGTCCATAATGTTGCTTGATCGGTGGTTAGGCTATTAGCTGATCAAAATTAGGCGACATGGAAAGTGGATTCGTTTTCATATAACTGTGTGTTAGTGCTGGTTTTCAGTGATTTTATGTTAACACAGGAACATTCTCAGCAGCAAAGAGTGAAATATTCACATAGCGGCGTCTTCCCTCTGACCCTACACAGTGAGTTAGTAAAGACACCATCATTGCATTCATCGTTTCAATGCTGGTTTTGACATAGATCTATTTTTAGATGAACTTCTGAAGTATCCATGGACTCTAAATGTGGGAAAAGTCTGTCCTTTTCCCTCCCTGGGCATTTGATGTTTCCCAGCAATACTCCCCTCCCAGCCCTGTGTGTGTGTGTGTGTGTGTGTGGTGGTTGTGTGTGTGTGGTGGTTGTGTGTGTGTAGTGGTTGTGTGGTTGTGTGTGTGTGGTTGTGTGTGAGAGAGAGTGTGAGAGAGAGTGTTTCCCTGCGCGTCCGTGTGTGCATCCACGTACGTGTGTGTTAGTGTTTTTGCGTAAATGTAGAGCCAGAGAATTTCCTCTTCGGATCCTCTCTGTTTTCTTTTCAAAGAATGACATTCCTAAGCTGTTTCACTTTCAGACAGGAAGTGGATCCAAGCCAACAGTGATTAAAGCTGGAGAAAAAACCTAACAGTTCCCGCACTGCAGTGGCTCTTCAGGAGTTGGGAGTTTGACATTGTTTCAAATACGTGAAATATTGTTTAATACATTTGAATAACACAGCAGTAGGGATAGTAGTGGGATCTTGGCTTGAAGTATCTGGGCAAGCTTATTGGGAGATGTGTAACAGGATGTAGGTTTGTAATGAGTACAGTGGCTTGCGAAAGTATTGGCATTTTTCCTATTTTGTTGCCTTACACCCTGGAATTAAAATATATGTTGGGGGTGTTTGTATCATTTGATTTACACAACATGCCTACGACTTTAAAGATGTAAAATAATTTTTCTTGTGAAACAAACAAGAAATAAGACAAAAAACTAGAAAACTTATAACTATTCACCCCCCCAAAGTCAATACTTGTAGAGCCACCTTTTGCAGCAATTACAGCTGCAAGTTTCTTGGTGTATGTCTCTATAAGCTTGGCACATCTAGCCACTGGGATTTTTGCCCATTCTTCAAGGCAAAACTGCTCCAGCTCCTTCAAGTTGGATGGGTTCCGCTGGTGTACAGCAATCTTTAATTCATACCACAGATTCTCAATTGGATTGAGGTCTGGGATTTGACTAGGCCATTCCAGGAAATGTAAATGTTTTCCTCTAAACCACTCAACTGTTGCTTTAGCAGTATACTTAGGGTCATTGTCCTGCTGGAAGGTGAACCTCCATCCTAGTCTCAAATCTCTGGAAGACTGAAACAGGTTTCCCTCAAGAATTTCCCTGTATTTAGCGNTGTGTGTGTGTGTGTGTGTGTGTGTGTGTGTGTGTGTGTGTGTGTGTGTGTGCGCGCGTGCGGGTGCGTGTTAGTGTTCCCCTGCACGTCCGTGTGTGCATCCACGTATGAGCGTGTTAGTGTTTTTGCGTACATGTAGAATCAGAGAGCTTCCTCTTTGGATCCTCTCTGTTTTCTTTTCAAAGAATGACATTCCTAAGCTGTTTCACTTTCTGACAGGAAGTTGATCCAAGCCAACAGTGATTAAAGCTGGAGATAAAACATAACTGTAGCACAAGAGCTACAGTGGCTCTTCGGGAGTTGGGAGTTTGACATTGTTTCAAACACATGAAATAGTGTTAAATACCTTGGAATAACACAGCAATAGAGATAGTAGTGAGATTTTGGCTCGAAAGTATCTGGGAAAGCTTATTGGGAGATGTGTAAAAGGATGTAGGTTTGTAATGAGTGTATCTATGCACATTATAATGCAGTGTATGTCCAAATAAACACCAGTGGTGGAAAGAATACCCAATTGTCCTACTTTAGTAAAAGTAAAGATAATTTCCTAGAAAATTACTCAAGTGAAAGTCACTCAGTAAAATACTACTTGAGTAAAAGTAAAACATTATTTGTTTTAAATATACTTAAGTATCAAAAGTAAATGTAATTGCTAAAATACTTCAGTATCAAAAGTAAAAGTAAAATGATGAATAATTAAAAATTCCTTATATAACCAGGCGACACAATTTTTGAGTTTTTACATTTTATTTACAGATAGCCAGGGGCACACTCCAACACTCAGACATCATTTACAAATGAAACATTTGTGTTTAGTGAGTCCACCAGATCAGAGGCAGGGGATGACCAGGGATGTTCTCTTGATAAGTGTGTGAATTGGACCATTTTCTGTCCTGCTAAGCATTCACAATGTAAGGAGTACTTTTGAGTGCCAGGGAAAATGTATGGAGTAAAAAGTACATTATTTTCTTTAGGAATGTAGTGAAAGTTTACAAAAACATTGTAAAGTACAGATACCCCCCCAAAACGACTTAAGTAGTACTTTCAACTATTTTTACTTAAGTACTTTACACCACTGATAAACACAATAAAAAGAGATCTATTTAGCAGCACAGTAATATGGGACTCCCATTGAAGAAAGTAATAAGAACACCTAATCACATTAAAATGTAAAACATACCCACAATAACGTTGCTCAGCCGATCTCAAGGTGCGCTTTTGGTTCAGACGACACACGTACAACCTATAGTATATTTATAGTTTATTTACAAGGGTTCACTATGCAAAAAGAGACATAAAATATGTATTTTTAAATAAAGCATAGTCACCCCTATATCCCAAAGTATTTTGTGTTTAAAAATGCATGAGCCATGGTAGGATTTAAAACCAACGTGCATGTATTCTTTATGATACTCTATAACCCTGCCTATGACACAGGTTCACGATGAGTGCGAAACACATCCTCGTTGTTTCAAAAACGAGCGTCCAGATTATCATGAAATACTGATCAGCTTACAGATGTGGTCTGATGAGCAGCTACCGTCTACTATGCACCTGGCAACTAAAAATAGGTTGTACGCCTTCAAATTAAGAACTAACTATATATTTGGTGTATACTGTATATATTCCTTTGTTGTTGTTGTATGTTCAATGGGTCGAGTGTAAAATTGCCCATTAGTGCTTAAGAACAGAACTGTAGCGTTCCATGTAGAGCAGACTTCCACCCATTATGTTCTGCAAATATCAGTAAATATGATCTAGTATTGACCTGCAGAAGCTTTCCAACTTGTGACACTATGCGGTCTATATAACTGAAGAGAAAAAGAGATGAAAGATAAATATTTATCCACTCAAAACAAACAAACAAACAGAAGAGCAGTAGTTGAAATGATCCTGCATTTCCTACTCAAGTGGATGTTTATATTAACTAAGGACGTCGTAAAGCCCTGACAGATACATATAATAGCAACACTGCCACCATTAGGGCACAAATCTAATAAGATTCTATATAAAAACACAACATGTTATAGAATTTCTACCGAAATGAAGAGAGCTCTCAGATTTACTGACTGGATAGAGTGGTCAGACTTTCCGAACTGCTTGAGTGTGCTAGTGATCCCCTAGGCTGCATCCCAAATGGTACCCTATTTCCTATATAGTGCACTACATTTGAGCTAAGGTGATTTATCCTTTCCAGTTTCCAGGTCTACTCCCTCCTAGCCAGCCTATCCCCTCCTCTCTGCGAGAGAAGGAGGGAAGAATTTGGATTAGGTAGTTATGATGTATTGTCAGTCCCGGCCCCTGTCATAATATGACGGCAGATCCGGAGCCACTTTGCAGACAAGTCGAATTGATTAGAGGAGTCAGTCAATAATGTCAAGGGGAAAGACTCGTCACTTTTCCAAGGGCAGCTCATATTCAAGTGCCGTTTAAATACGCCCCAATCCCGGCGCCGTCCGACCATCCGTCCGTCGGATAAATCACATCAAACATCGCAAATAGATACCCGTTGCATCCTGTTCGACACTTTCTCCCTTTATCAGTAATTGCAACCGTCCTGTCCTGTCACTTTGGTTCAATCCCRCCATCCRTCCWRAACCGAMTGGCTRTGACAAGGGAAAAAGTRGRTCCTGTCAAAACTGTTAYGGAGGACGATATTTAAGAGGTGTGCGCYCTAATAGATATCTATCATAATATCCCTGTACTGTACAAGCCATTCATCCACCACTACGCTGGTCTGGATCTGGAATATCACTTAACTAGATCAAGATGGCTCTTTGGCTGAAAGTAAAGTTATTACTTCCCTTTTATGACTCCGTGTTTTTGGTGAGAGGGATGTGACAGGTATGGAGGAGAACATGGGGGAGTAGGCCCATAGAACATGAATAAGTCAACATGAGCTGTTAAATATTTATCCCCACAGAAATCTCTCTTTGTCACATCCTTTCTCAACAATGAGGACAGGGGTAAGATGTTACTTCCCTGAGCTGAGCAGGAGAGTCATGTGGCACAGGGCCACAGATGGCTAGGGTTGCTTCCCAAATGGCACCCTACTCCCTACATAGTGCACTACATTTGACCAGGGCCCATAGGGATATAGGGTGTCATTTGGAACACAATCTTGGTTTCTGTCTATCTGTGATGCCATGAATGGCTTGCCTGTAACTGTAGTTTGACAACCTGCGGAAATCAAAATGAAGGCCAATAAATATTAATGAGCTACAGTAATACACTGTAAAATGGTACTGGAACTTTATTTGCAATGCCAATGCACCTCCTTCATGAAGAAAACATGTTTCATACAGTAAAACCAATTACACAGGGAATCTAGCTGCAACTTTGACACTGACAACAACAATCTGCTAGTGTACACTATGTAGACACTTGTTCGTCGAAAATCTCATTCCAAAACGTAATTCGAAGGAAACAACGTCAGGATAAAAAGGGCAATGGTAGAGTATGTTGCAGTCACAAGAATAAACTCACAATGGAGATACACATCACAATATACACTGAACAAAAATATAAATGCAACAAAGTGTTAGTCCCATGTTTCATGAGCTGAAATAAAAGATCCCAGAAATGTTCCATAGGCACAAAAAGCTTATTTCTCTCAGAAATGTGTTTACATCTCTGTTAATGAGCATTTCTCCTTTGCCAAGATCATTCATCCACCTGACAAGTGTGGCATATCAAAAAGCTGATTAAACAGCATCGTCATTACACAGGTGCACCTTGTGTTGGGGACAATAAAAGGCCGCTCTAAAATGTGCAGTTTTGTCACACAACACAATGCCACAGATGTCTCAAGTTTTTAGGGAGTGTGCAATTGGCAGGCTGACTGCAAGAATGTCCACCTGAGCTGTTGCCAGAGAATGCTATGTTATTTTCTCTACCATAAGCCGCCTCCAACGTCGTTTTAGAGAGTTTGGCAGTACGTCTGACCGGTATATGACCGCAGACCACATTGTGTGGGCGAGCGGTTTGCTGATGTCAACATTGTGAACAGAGTTCCCCGTGGTGGCGGTGGGTTTATGGTATGGGCAGGCAGGCATAAACTACAGACAACGAACACAATTGCATTTTATCGATGGCAATTTGAATCCACAGAGATACCATGATGAGATCCTGATGCCCATTGTCGTGCCATTCATCCGCTGCCATCACCTCATGTTTCAGCATGATAATGCTAGGCCCCATGTCACAAGGTTCTGTACACAATTCCTAGAACCTGAAAATGGCCCAGTTCTTCCATGGCCTGCATACTCACCAGACATGTCATCCACTGAGCATGTTTGGGATGCTCTGGACGACAGTGTGTTCCACTTCCCGCCAATATCCAGCAACTTCGCACAGCCATTGAAGAGGAGTGGGACAATATTCCACAGGGAACGATCAACAGCCTGAAGGAGCATGATTGAGTCTAATACCAACATGTTTCCAGCAGACCACCATAGTCCCTGCGCCCAAGAACACGAAGGCAACCTGCCTAAATTACTACAGACCCGTAGCACTCACATCTGTAGCCATGAAGTGCTTTGAATGCATGCCGCCCAAACAGATCCACAGATGATGCAATCGCTATTGCACTCTACGCGGCCCTTTCCCACCTGGACAAAAGGAACACCTATGTGAGAATGCTATTCATTGACTACAGCTCAGCGTTCAACACCATAGTACCCTCAAAGCTCATCACTAAGCTAAGAACATTGGGACCCCCCAGGGGTGCGTGCTCAGTCCCTTCCTGTACTCCCTGTTCACCCACGACTGCATGGTCAGGCACGACTCCAACACCGTCATTAAGTTTTCAGACGACACAACAGCGGTAGGCCTGATCACCGACAACGATGAGACAGCCTATAGGGAGGGGGTCAGAGACCTGACCGGGTGGTGCCAGAATAACAACCTATCCCTCAACGTAACCAAGACTAAGGAGATGATTGTGGACTACAGGAAAAGGAGGACCGAGCACGCCCCCATTCTCATCGACGGGGCTGTAGTGGAGCAGGTTGAGAGCTTCAAGTTCTTTGGTGGCCACATCACCAACAAACTATCATGGTCCAAACACACCAAGACAGTCGTGAAGAGGGCACAACAAAGCCTATTCCCCCTCAGGAAACTAAAAAGATTTGGCATGGGTCCTCATATCCTCAAAAGGTTCTACAGCTGCAACATCGAGAGGATCCTGACTGGTTGCATCACTGCCTGGTACGGCAATTGCTCTGCCTCTGACCGCAAGGCACTACAGAGCGTAATGCGTAACTGTGTAACTGCTGTCTAACTGCTGTCTAACAATGTGTACCTATACACTTGAATTACATTATATTACCTTAACCACCACCTGACTATCAAAGTAAATACATGGTTTTACCAGCACTTGGTATAAAGTGGTTTATAAATATCTCTCTCCTCGCTCCGTGACATAAAAGAAGATATCTGCTTAATGTAATATCTACGGTACATGTGTGGTTAGGGCAACTTCAGCAGCAGGACTAGACTATGATTCATCAACATGCATTTATGCTGGCGCTAAGAACACAAATGCCTCTTCTCTATAGTGCAATGCAGAACACAGGGACACGGTAGAGCACAGTCTTAGTAATGAAATACGCCTGAGTTAAGGACAAGCACGATGCACGAAATCCAGGAGAGAAGATTATATACAGCAGCCTGCCAAGATGCACCACTGTAGCTCCATAGCTTTCCTGCAATGGTATCCACACGGAGAGCCACAATTCCCATCCATCATCTTATTACACTGTTAAATCAGAAGTCGTCAGAGAGAGAAAGCCTCTTAATGCACCCTGTAAATGCCAAAATCAAAACTCAGCATCCTTCCTTCCTTCCGTCCGTTCCTAAATGCACGTCTGTCATAAAAGCGTTTTCATCGACAAACGAGTCCTCGAGAAAAGGTCAATAGTTAATTGAATAATCTATCACCTTGGGATGGAGAGTGTACCGCGACACGCAATCAATGACACAGGCATTAGAAGGTCAGGCTGCAGAGTTTTAGGATAAGTCACCTGGTTAATGTTTTCTTTGGGAATAAAGTGGGCGAGCGAGTCCTGTTAGACAACAGCTAACATTTACAGTACTCTCTCTCTCTCTCTCTCTCTCTCTCTCTCTCTCTCTCTCTCTCTCTCTCTCTCTCTCTCTTTAGCTGCGACGTATAGGTCACTCAATATCTCTGTTACACAACAACTAAGACTCACTCACTCTCTTTAGCTGCGACCTGGGCCATTCAATTTCAAATGTCTTGGGTCTTGGGCCTTGGTCAGTGCAATGACAGTGCATAACTGTTCCACATTACCAGTGCAACACGGACGCTCATTTACAGCAACTTGCATCTGGCATATTGCCGTGTGACCCACCCCATTAATTATACATGAGGAGCGTTTGCTCATAAGGCCTTATTTATTCTTATTCATTTGTGTACTTCGAAAGCAAGAAGGTAACCTACGCTATCGCCAGTCTTGTTGGAACCAAAGAAAAGGACTGTAATTTCAACAATTATTATGCAAATCTGAAAGAGAATAATCACAATCATATTCATTATTTATAGGTTTATTTTTGCTTCTTTCTATTAAATACTAGCTATGAGGTGAATGTGATCGTAGTTTTTCTCGCCTTTAATTGTGCACATGGTATTATGTCATTTTTTCCAACATTATTATTACCATGGGGTACAATCATGATGATTGCCAATTTGGCTGTGAAAGAAATTGGTATTTTCTATGCATATATTTACAGACTCTTCATGAATGCGACAACAATGTACACACGGAAGTACTGGATGATGGAATCCAAAATAACAAGTCAACAATAGTTCTCCAGTACCGTAGGTGTTTACAAAGCACTTCTTTCATCTGCAGTTTTGTAATCTTCTTCAGTTTCATACTATTAGACACAACTACTGTTCCTGTAAAATAGGTCAACCCCCCCCCCCAAACATCCTATAATAAGACGTCCATAGGTTATAAGGTTATAAGACATAGGAAACATCAGTGGTAGATGGTATTATTTGTTAGGCTTTCATGTCCTCTTGTTATTGAAAAAATAGGCTTTCTCTAGGCTTTCTCTAACTGATCCTCTGTGTCATTTGCATTTGTATGTCACCGAACCCGACATCCCTGTCAAAATAAAGCCGACCCTCGTCCTTCATGCATGCCACCATTTTGAAAAAGATTTAAACGTGCAACAAAGCTGACATATTCAATTAGTCACACTGATAGAGTCAATCAATGGTAAGCAATAATAATGTTGTCCAAATCAACTTACAGTTTTGCCTTTGAAACTCTGAGATTTTCTACGTAAATTGATATGATTTGTATAAAAATAGAGATATGTCAATGTTGGGGTCCCAAACATACAATGTAAGTTAAAGTCTATGAAATGTGCTTACGAATAGTGCCAGTCTTAATTAGTCTGCCACACAGTGTCATGGCTGTCACTAGCTCATGGAAATGCATCTTTGATCTCCTTGCTGCACATTCTTTAGGGGCCAAATAATGGGTTCTCTCTCTCTCTCTCTCTCTCTCTCTCTCTCTCTCTCTCTCTCTCTCTCTCTCTCTCTCTCTCTCGTGTCTCTGGTAATGGTTTCCAACAAGAAAGATACAGATAGAGTGTATTCTAATGCTATCATATCAAATTAATTTTTTCACATACACATGTTTAGCAGATGTTATTGTGGGTGTAGCGAAATGCATGTGCTTCTAGCTCCAACAGTGCAGTAATATCTAACAATCCACAACAGTACATACACACAACCCAGCGGTGATACAGCCCGACAGGATGCCCTCAAATGTGCATCTGTAAAAGTTTGTGAGAGTTTTAGGTGCCAAGCCAAATTCCCTCAGCCTCTTGAGATTGAAGAAGCGCGGTTGCCGTCTGGGCCGACAGCCTTTGCTAGGGTTAACACGTTTAAATGTCTTACTCACGTCGGCCACTGTGAAGGAGATCCCACAGTCCTTGGTAGCGGGCCGCATCAGTGGCACTGTGTTATTCTCAAAGCAGGCGAAAAAGGTATTTAGCTTGTCTGGAAGCAAGACGTCGGTGTCCGCGACGTGGCTGGTTTTCCCTTTGTATTCCGTGATTGTCTGTAGACCCTGCCACATAGTACGTCTCATGTCTGAGCCATTGAATTGCAACTCCCCTTTGTCTCTATACTGATGTTTTGCCTGTTTGATTGCCTTACGGAGGGAATAACTACACTGTTTGTATTCGGCCATATTCTCAGTGACCTTGCCATAGTTAAATGGAGGCTCGCACTTTCAGTTTTGAGAGAATTCTGCCATTTATCCATAGTTTCTGGTTAGGGTAGGTATAAATAGTCACAGTTGGTACAACATCTCCTATACACTTCCTAATAAACTCAGTCACCGTATCCATGTATTCGTTGATGTTACTAAGCTACCCGGAATATAACCCAGTCCGTGTTATCAAAACAATCTTGAAGCGTGGATTCCGATTGGTCAGACCAGTGTTGAATATTCCTTGATATGCAGTATGCTTCAAACATACTGCATATCACTTATAAAAAAAACTCAAACTCACTCACTTTCGCTAGCTCCTAGGAGTGTAGCACTTTGACATTTGGATCTCCACACCGTCCTATTATAAAACCCTCACTCACAAGTCAAACGCAACCTGACAAAAATCAAGCAAGTTGACTGTTGTGTTAAGGGCCATTACAAGGTAAATGTTGAGTAGGCTTAAGTCCTAAGTGAGGCTTACAGTGAACATGCTTGTTTTCCACAAACAATAAATGTCACAATAAATTGATGCATGATATGCTTGTCAAATCAAATCAAATCAAACGTTATGTGCCGAATACAACAAATGTAGACTTTACAGTAGGATGGGGTGAAGTGACTACGCATAGATAATAAACAGCGAGTAGCAGCAGTGTACAAAATCAAAAAAGGGGGGATCAATGTAAAATGTCCGGTGGCGATTTTATTAATTGTTCAGCAGTCTTATGGCTGGGGGTAGAAGCTGTTGAGGAGCCTTTTGGTCCTAGACTTGGCGCTCCGGTACCGCCTTCCGTGCGGTAGCAGAGAAAACAGTTTATAACTTGGGTGACTGGAGTCTGACAATTTAATGGGCTTTCCTCTGACACCGCCTATTGTATAGGTCCTGGATGGCAGGAAGCTTGGCCCCAGTGATGTACTGGACCGTTCGCACTACCCTCTGTAGCGCCTTACGGTCAGATGCCGAGCAGTTGCCATACAAGGCGGTGATGGAACCGGTCAGGATGCTCTCGATGGTGCAGCTGTAGAACCTTTTGAGGATCTGGGGACCCATGCCAAATCTTTTCAGTCTCCTGGGGGGAAAAGGTTTTGTTGTGCCCTCTTCATGACTGTCTTGGTATGTTTGGACCATGATAGTTCGTTGGTGATGTGGACACCATGGAACTTGAAACTCTCGACCCGCTCCACTACAGCCCCGTCGATGTTAATGGGGGCCTGTTCGGCCCGACTTTTCCTGTAGTCCACAATCAGCTCCTTTGTCTTGCTAACATTGAGGGAGAGGTTGTTGTCCTGGCACCACACTGACAGTTCTCTGACCTCCTCCCTGTAGGCCGTCTCATCGTTGTTTGTGATCAGGCCTACCACTGTTGTGTCATCAGCAAACTTAATGATGGTATTGGAGTCGTGTTTGGCCACGCAATCGTGGGTGAACAGGGAATAAAGGAGGGGACTAAGTATACACCCCTAAGGTATCCCAGTGTTAAGGATCAGTGTGGCAGACGTGTTATTGCCTACTCTTACCACCTGGGGGCGGCCCTTCAGGAAGTCCAGGATCCAGTTGCAGAGGGAGGTGTTTAGTCCCAATGTTCTTAGCTTAGTGATGAGCTTCGTGGTCACTATGGTGTTGAATGCTGAGCTGTAGTCAATGAACAGCATTCTCACATAGGTGTTCCTTTTGTCCAGGTGAGAAATGGCAGGGTGGAGTGTGATTGAGATTGCATCATCTGTGGATCATTTGGGGCGGTATGCGATTTGGAGTGGGACTAGGGTGTCCGGGAGGATGCTGTTGATGTGAGCCATGACCAGCCTTTCAAAGCTCTTCATGGCTACCGATGTGAGTGCCAGGGGGCGGTAATCATTTAGGCAGGTTACCTTCTCTTCCTTGAGCACAGGGACTATGGCGGTCTGCTTGAGACATGTAGGTATTACAGACTCGGTCAGGTTGGGCCAGACTCAGAAGTTGAAAATGTCATTGAAGACACTTGTCAGCTGGTTCACGCATGCTTTGAGTACACGTCCTGGTAATCCGTCTGGCCCAGCGGCTTGGGGAATGTTGACCTGTTTAAAGGTTTTGTTCACATCGGCTACCGAGAGAGTGATCACACAGTCATCCAGAACTGCTGGTGCACTCGTGCATTCTTCAGTGTTGCTTGCCTCAAAGCGAGCATAAAATGCATTTATCTCATCTGGTAGGCTCGCGTCACTGTGCAGCTCTGTGTCTGGGTTTCCCTTTGTAGCCCGTAATAGTTTTCAGGCCCTGCCACATCCGACGAGCGTCAGAGCCGGGGTAGTAGGATTACATCTTTATCCTGTATTGACGCTTTGCTTGTTTGATGGTTCGTCTGAGGGCATAGCGGGATTTCTTATAAGCGTCCAGATTAGTCTCTCGCTCCTTGAAAGCGGCAGCTCTAGCCTTTAGCTCGATGCGGATGTTGCCTGTAATTCATGACTTTTGGTTGGGATATGTACCCACAGTCACTGTGGGGAGGACGTCGTCGATGCACTTACTGATGAAGCCAATGACTGAGGTGGTGTACTCGTCAATGCCATTGGATGAATCCCGGAACATATTCCAGCCTGTGCTAGTAAAACAGTCCTGTAGTGTAGCATCTACGTCATCTGACCACTTCCGTATTGAGCGAGTCACTGGTACTGGTCACTGGTACTATTATAATCCGGAGGATATAATTATGGTCAGATTTGCCAAATGGAGGGTGGGGGAGAGCTTTGTATGCATCTCTGTGTGTGGAGTAAAGGTGGTTTAGGATTTATATTTTTCTCTGGTTGCACATGCAAACGTGACATGCTGGTAAAACTTTGGTAAAACTGATTTAAGTTTGCCTGCATTAAAGTCGCCGGCCACTAGGAGCGTCGCTTCTGGGTGAGCATTTTCTTCTTTGCTTATGGCCTTATAGAGTTGGTTGAGAGCGGTCTTAGTGCCAGCTTTTTTTCTGTGGTGGTAAATAGATGGCTACAAATAATATAGATGAGAACTCTCTTGGTAGATAGTGTGGTCTACAGTTTATCATAAGGTACGAGCAATACCTTGAGACCACCATCGCTGCCAGCTGTTATTGACAAAAAGACACACACGCCCACCCATCATCTTGCCAGATGTAGCGTCTCTGTTCTGCCGGTTCATGGAAAATCCCGCCAGCTCTATATTGTCCGTATCATTGTTCAGCCACGTCTCGGTGAAACATAAGATGTTACAGTTTTTGATGTCCCGTTGGTAGGATAATCTCATTCGTAGGTCATCAATTATATTTTCCAATGATTGCACGTTAGCAAGAAGAACGGATGGCAATGGGAGTTCTCGCTCACCTACGGATTCTCAGAAGGCTGCCCGATCTGCGACCCCTAACAAAATAGCACAATTGTTTGGGAGAATGTAAAACGTCAGCCATGTTCTTCGGCGCCATCTTTGTCAGCCATACTTCTTGTGCCTTCTAATAAGCAAAAGTATCGAATGAGGGGTTATTAATGTAGAAAAGCCCATTTACACTGATAAAGTTACAGTAACTGTGAGAATTCCATCACATGGAGACAGACTGCTCTTGAAAGCATATAGAGAAATGTCCATAATTCAACCAGAACTTGGCTGTGCCTCAGACCACCGTTTCACTCTATAAGTACCATATTTCATAGTACTTTATGTGCCATCACCTCTTCTGAGGAACAGGGTGTATGTAGTAAGTAGTGGACTGAACAAATGTTTGGGTCCTATCCAGGAAATGTTCAATGGCGTTTCCCTTGAATCTCATTATATAAGATATGATGGTTGTACTGGTAGTCAGTGATATGTTCTAGAATAAAATACAGCGCAAGGTTCTAGAGCAGAACATTAGATCCTAATTTGTGTTACATGTCGGTGCTGAAATAAAGGTCAGACACAGATATTATTGGGTCATATCACCTTTGTCGATCACTGACCATGTTGATCATTTAACACCACCCAATTGTCTGATGTTTGTTCTCCTCTGATATCGGTCTCTTTATCACATTTTCCTCCTCCAGTATTGCCCTTCGGAGAGAGAGAGAAAGATCACTAAAAGAGATACAAAAGTCTGATTTCATCCATCTTATAGCCAGAGTAAATCTTCTATGGAAGACGAGATGTACAGTCTTCTCCCCTCTCTATTTCAGCACGGTTCAAGCTCATCCATTAATGCTGCTGTGGCCCGGTCTCACAAGAGAGCAGTCAATGTAAACAGGGAACTGAATAAGTGAGAGGGAAGGGGAGCGCAATGTTTCCTTGGAGGTCAACCCAGACCAAATTGAAAGTCTCAGGTAGTGGCTGCCGGTTTAATAAAACAGATAGAATTTACATTTACCCTCAGCATTCTTAATGTATTGTCCTTGTGTAGCGAGACAGAGGGAATGAGTCAGGAGCCATATTTACAGACAAAAAATCATCGTAAATTGAGAATGTCACCTTTAAGCCAAGGCATTTTTATTATTGTTAGTGGAGCTGCTGAGTGAGTTTGATGTTTTATTCTCCTGGGGATGCAGTCGTTCCCCGAGCAGTGAAGTCCTGTCTTTATCGGGTCGGCGGCGCGGCGAAGGAGAGGAGAGGGGACTTTAGCAAACTTGCGTTCCCATACTTCTCTGTGATTGATAGCAGATGGCATGCTTTCAAATAAACCTATCCGTTAACAGCACTCAGTATTTTTTACTCAAGGCATTTACAACTGTCTGAGGCAGCCAGAAGAGCAGGAGGGAGAAAACACATCCACATCTTGGTCCTCGACACCCAGCGGACCTGTGTGTTGTACAGGTGTAAGCCTCTTTTTTAGTGCTGTTATTTGGATGTTACAGAGCCCGTGTGTTTTATAGGAGAAACTTTGTGGATCTTCACTTCCCCTGGAATATTAACTGAGCGCAACTTCATGGTTCAATGTGACAGGGAAGGCCTATGGAGAGTTGTAGATCTAGACCCAGGTACCTATCTAATTGAAGTCCCTTGAGGATGGGATAGCATGTAAATTGCGTGGACAGTGGGCTGGCTAGCTTCCCAACATTGACAAAGGTCTTCCTGCTCCCCAGTCAGTTACAATGCAAAGCTCAATATTTTCCATTTGGCTCTAATACGGCTAAGTCATTTCAGCAAAATGGACAAAGCAAACATTCATATATTTAAATTAGATTTGAAACACTTGACTGGCTCCAGTGTTTGTTGAAGTCACTGGGCCTGTTTACTCGTTCTGTTTTGCATTATATGTGAGTGTCTGTGCAAATTAACTCAGGGTCTGTATGTTCTACTCTATGATAATTGCCAGGAAATAATATTAAGGATGTGGTGATGCTTTTGCTTGTGCATATTGCATTATAATAAGTTCAGGAACATTACTGGGCACACAGCTTATTAAGGACAAGCTAGGTACATTCTGCCTGGATAGAGATAGATTTAAATGTAATATACCTAATCCTGAATATATTATCAATTTGCATGCAAAACGTTATGAATAATTTGAATATTAATTGAAACATGGAGATTATGTATATGTTAGTAATGAGTACTGATTTAGACATATAATTGGACAAAAACTTTTTGGGAGTACAGGTTTCTTAAAATATGCAATGTGAAACAAATATGCATATTCTTGGCTGAGTTCTACGCTCTTTGTACTGACAGAATTGGTTTAGAGTCATTTTTGGGTGAACTATATTACATACTGTATACAGTGGGGAGAACAAGTATTTGATACACTGCCGATTTTGCAGGTTTTCCTACTTACAAAGCATGTAGAGGTCTGTAATTTTTATCATAGGTACACTTCAACTGTGAGAGACGGAATCTAAAACAAAAATCCAGAAAATCACATTGTATGATTTTTAAGTAATTCATTTGCATTTTATTGCATGACATAAGTATTTGATCACCTACCAACCAGTAAGAATTCCGGCTCTCACAGACCTGTTAGTTTTTCTTTAAGAAGCCCTCCTGTTCTCCACTCATTACCTGTATTAACTTCACCTGTTTGAACTCGTTACCTGTATAAAAGACACCTGTCCACACACTCAATCAAACAGACTCCAACCTCTCCACAATGGCCAAGACCAGAGAGCTGTGTAAGGACATCAGGGATAAAATTGTAGACCTGCACAAGGCTGGGATGGGCTACAGGACAATAGGCAAGCAGCTTGGTGAGAAGGCAACAACTGTTGGCGCAATTATTAGAAAATGGTAGAAGTTCAAGATGACGGTCAATCACCCTCGGTCTGGGGCTCCATGCAAGATCTCACCTCGTGGGGCATCAATGATCATGAGGAAGGTGAGGGATCAGCCCAGAACTACACTGCAGGACCTGGTCAATGACCTGAAGAGAGCTGGGACCACAGTCTCAAAGAAAACCATTAGTAACACACTACGCCGTCATGGATTAAAATCCTGCAGCGCACGCAAGGTCCCCCTGCTCAAGCCAGCGCATGTCCAGGCCTGTCTGAAGTTTGCCAGTGACCATCTGGATGATCCAGAGGAGGAATGGGAGAAGGTCATGTGGTCTGATGAGACAAAAATAGAGCTTTTTGGTCTAAACTCCACTCGCCGTGTTTGGAGGAAGAAGAAGGATGAGGACAACCCCAAGAACACATCCCAACCGTGAAGCATGGAGGTGGAAACATCATTCTTTGGGGATGCTTTTCTGCAAAGGGGACAGGGCGACTTCACCGTATTGAGGGGAGGATGGATGGGGCCATGTATCGCGAGATCTTGGCCAACAACCTCCTTCCCTCAGTAAGAGCATTGAAGATGGGTCGTGGCTGGGTCTTCCAGCATGACAACGACCCGAAACACACAGCCAGGGCAACTAAGGAGTGGCTCCGTAAGAAGCATCTCAAGGTCCTGGAGTGGCCTAGCCAGTCTCCAGACCTGAACCCAATAGAAAATCTTTGGAGGGAGCTGAAAGTCCGTATTGCCCAGCGACAGCCCCGAAACCTGAAGGATCTGGAGAAGGTCTGTATGGAGGAGTGGGCCAAAATCCCTGCTGCAGTGTGTGCAAACCTGGTCAAGAACTACAGGAAACGTATGATCTCTGTAATTGCAAACAAAGGTTTCTGTACCAAATATTAAGGTCTGCTTTTCTGATGTATCAAATACTTATGTCATGCAATAAAATGCAAATTAATTACTTAAAAATCATACAATGTGATTTTCTGGATTTTTGTTTTAGATTCCGTCTCTCACAGTTGAAGTGTACCTATGATAAAAATTACAGACCTCCACATGCTTTGTAAGTAGGAAAACCTGCAAAATCGGCAGTGTATCAAATACTTGTTCTCCCCACTGTATGTGTGTCACAGATCCCTCTGGAACTGTGTCATTACGCACACCTGGTTCCCATTTCCCTGATTGTAATTGTATAAATGTGCCCTTTGGTTTCCATTGGGCTGTCGATTATTGTTACAATGTCTGTTGGCCGTGTGAGTACCTGTACTGTGTTGTTTTGGCTTTCGTGCCACTTGTATTGTGCAGATGATTACGGCTTCGTCCTGTGTGGAATCATTGTGTGCATGTGTGTGTTCGGGTCTCGTCCCGTGTATTTATTAGAGGTACTCCTCGCTCTTTTGTTTGGATTTCAACCCTGTGTTTTGTATACGTGTTCACCCAATGTGACGATGTGAGAATAAATTACAGGAACAAGAATCATAGTACTATAATTATAGAATTATAGTAGTCCTGTAGTTATTCAGTGTAGTGGTCATCCTAACTGTATTGTTTCCTTTTTGATTTGAAAGAAAGAAACAATTTGTAGATTCTTTTTTATACTTGATCACTTAAAATACCAGGATTTTCAGTAGGATATGACAGGAATATAGTCTGCCATGATCATTTGAATAAATATACAGTACCTACACTGTGTGTACATTTGAGGTCGGAAGTTTACATACACCTTAGCCAAATACATTTAAACTCAGTAGTTCAATATTCCTGACATTTATTCCAAGTAAAAATTCCCTGTCTTAGGTCGGTTAGGATCACCACTTTATTTTAAGAATGTGAAATGTCAAAATAATAGTAGAGAGAATGATTTATTTCAGCTTTTATTTCTTTCATCACATTCCCAGTGGGTCAGAAGTTTACATACACTCAATTAGTATTTGGTAGTATTGCCTTTAAATTGTTTAACTTGGGTCAAACGTTTCGGGTAGCCTTCCACAAGCTTCCCACAAAATGTTGGGTGAATTATGGCACATTCCTCCTGACAGAGCTGGTGTAACTGAGTCAGGTTTGTAGGCCTCCTTGCTCGCAAACGCTTTTTCAGTTCTGCCCACATATTTTCTATAGGATTGAGGTCAGGGCTTTGTGATGGCCACTCCAATACCTTGACCTTGTTGTCCTTAAGCCATTTTGCCACAACTTTGGAAGTATGCTTGGGGTCATTGTCCATTTGGAAGACCCATTTGCGGCCAAGCTTTAACTTCCCGACTCATGTCTTGAGATGTTGCTTGAATATATCCACATCATTTTCATTCCTCATGATGCCATCTATTTTGTGAAGTGCACCAGTCCCTCCTGCAGCAAAGCACCCCCACAACATGATGCTGCCACCCCCGTGCTTCACGGTTTGGATGTTGTTCTTCGGCTTGCAAGCATCCCCCTTTTTCCTCCAAACATAACGAAGGTCATTATGGCCAAACAGTTCTATTTTTGTTATATCAGACCAGAGGACATTTCTCCAAAAAGTACGATCTCTGTCCCCATGTGCAGTTGCAAAGCGTAGTCTGGCTTCTTCTTTGCTGAGAGGCCTTTCAGGTTATGTCGATTATAGGACTCGTTTTACTGTGGATATAGATATGTTTGTACCTGTTTCCTCCAGCATCTTCACAAGGTCCTTTGCTTTTGTTCTGGGATGGATTTGCAATTTTCGCACCAAAGTACATTCATCTCTAGGAGACAGAATGCGTCTCCTTCCTGAGCAGTATGATGGCTGCGTGGTCTCATGGTGTTTATACTTGCATACTATTGTTTGTACAGATGAACGTGGTACCTACAGGCATTTGGAAATTGCTCACAAGGATGAACCAGACTTGTGGAGGTCTACAATTTGGCTGGTTTCTTTTGATTTTCCCATGATGTCAAGCAAAGAGGCACTGAGTTTAAAGGTAGGCCTTGAAATACATCCACAGGTTTTACCTCCAATTGACTCAATTATGTCAATTAGCCTATCAGAAGCTTCTAAAGCCAAGTACAAAATGGCCGAAAATACAATTAAGCTTGTGACCCAGATTCCTGTGCAGACCCATGTCATAACCCCAATCATCCCTAGTGGCATCCCCCTGTTTAGGCATATACATGATAAGGAAAGAAAGAACTCATCACAGAGGGGACTTAAGAAGCACTCATCAGCCAAGAGATGGAGACCAGGTCACGACCACCCCAGGCTCTTACAGCACAGCCTTTGAGACTGAGATTCATGTGCACACACAGTTGCACAGAACTGTATGGAATAGGAGAGTACACTACACTACAGCCCCACTGCAGAATAATATAATTGATAATTTCTGTCTTGAATAATGACAGTTTGAATCAGTGTTTGTTGAAGCAACTTTCTGTTGCAGAAGTTGTTGGTGTGGTGGCTGGGCAGCATCGTGTGTGTACACTTGGTTTTGCATGTATGTTGTTTTAAGAGATGTTGAAGCTCAATATTTGTTTAGTCGGTCTGGCTGCGGTCGCTCGGCAGATCTCATGATAAATATTAGCTCTCAAATATGTGAGTAGGCCATTTATTGAAAGTTATCATGCCATACATTGGTTGTGTCCCACATGGCACCCTACTGCCTATATAGTGCAACACTGCACCCTAGGGCTCTGGTCGAAAGTAGTGTACCATATAGGGAATAGGGTATAATTTGGGATGCCACCATTGTTTGTTTATCCACAGAAGTATAGTGTCCGCACTCTACTCAATTGAGATGGAAGAGTTGGAGTTGTATTTACCTTAGAAACTATTCAGATGTGACTAATCCACTTGGTATTTATTTCTGTTTGTCCTTCTCTCAGAGAAATAACAGAAGGCAATACGAATTTTGGGCAAATCCAGGGAAGAAAATATGTCAATTTGGTACTATGATGATTTCCTACACTCAACAATATAAATGCCTCAAGAGATATTAGGTCCATACATAATAATGCACGTTTAAAGAGTTGAGAGTAGAAATCGAAGTCCACCCACCACATCATCTTCACACAGGATTACGAGGCCGAGCCCTTCAGCCAAGAATCCTCTAGTAGAACATGGGTGAGTGAAAGAAGCAGAGAGAGAGAGAGAGACAGAGAGAGAGAGAGAGAGAGAGAGAGAGAGAGAGAGAGAGAGAGAGAGAGAGAGAGAGAGAGAGAGAGAGAAAAATGCATGTCTTCTGATTCAAATTAGTGAGAGATTTTAGAGCTAAAGGGTCCAGGAAGTGGAGAGAGAAAGAGAGAGAGTGAAAGATTGAGAGAGCGAGAGAGAGAAAGAGAGAGCGAGTGAGTGGAGTGAGAGTGTGAAAGAGTGAGAGAGAGAGAGAAAGAAAAAGAAAGAGAGAAAGAAAAAAAGAAAGTGGGTTGGGACGGTGGGAGGCAGCTCTTTACAGCTGTTCTCTCACAGGTAAGTGAATCTGCAGAGTTACTTCTTTTTGTCATTATTCGACCCCTGGTGGTTTTTCGTAATATTTTAAGTTGTGTATACAGATAAGTACATACAGTCCAGGACTCCGCAGTGGTTCAGCATATTGAAAAGGCATTAGGTGATACAACACTATACCTTCTCTCCAAGAAGTGTTCCAGTTTATATGGGAATCGGTAGAGAGGAGGGGTTTTTTTCTGCAAAAGTCGTCAATCTTATGAGCCCTGAGGGGCTGGGAAAGTGTTTAATTATTAAAGGTGTTTGAACAAAAGGCTATTCTAGGCTTGACGGAGCCACCAACTGGACATCCTCTACAGTATTTGATAGATTACGTTCTTCAGCACCACTACATTCCTGCTTCCACAACAAATGTCCCCCAAAAGACTCTTGCAAGAGCTGAGGGATCATTTACAAATCAGTGAGTGTTAACGTGTGTGTGCGTGTGCGTGTGCGTGTGCGTACAGTTTTATTCTATATTATTATATTATTATTATTATATTATATTATTCTATATAAAAAGTTTCAGCTGTAATATTGGCAGTGAAAACACACAAAGTAAAGACAAACCCAAGCAACCTTTCCTAGGTCCTGTCTAAATTAAATAGCTGTTTGAATTCCCATTTAATAACAGGTTTGGGGATAGTCTGGAGACGATATTCTGCTGTGGTTCCTCTTTTATAAGTTTCATCAGATTTTTCCACACATAAAAAATTCATCGGAAACCACGCGAAACCATCATGCGAAATGGCAATACCTGCACAGTCAGGAGTATTGACTCAATAAAACACAGGTTGAGAAAATTTTAAATGGGAAGTTCAGGATTTTACAACTTGATTATATGGTTCTATGGGCAAGAGGAAACTGTAGCCCATGGTTTGGTTTTCTCTAAAGAGCCACAACAAACTTTAGCTAACTTTAGCGACAAAGACAGCTACTAGGAACCATCTCACATCAAGATACAAAATATTGAACTTCCCCTTTAAGGATCAGTAGAGCAATTATCATTAGAGGGCATCTACTGGGTTGAAGGCAGTGTCAGAGGGATGCTGTTTTAAAGAGAAACTCAGTAAGTCAAAGGAAGATGAATCAGTTCGTTCAAATATTAATGTTATTAAGGGGTTGGAGTTGACACCACTAAGTCAACCTACAGGGTGAGACATGAGGCTTGAGGGTGTCCAAAAATGTGCACCGTATGCAAGAATGACAAAGAGTATTGTACCTAAATCACAAAAGTCACTGTCCTTGCTTTTGAATAGGTATCACAAGATTGGGCTCGGTTCCTCTGCAATTGTTTGGTTCAAAGATTACCTCATGAATAGATCACAATGTATATTTGCAGATGGTGTTAAATTATACATCTCTTATTTATTGAGAAGGCTAATATGTTTTATTTCTTACATTATCTTGTGCTGCAGCTGCAAGACACTGCATAGCGTGTACAGATCTCTACCGTACTTGGAAGGGGCTCTCCTCCCTGTTGTGTTCTGAACGCGTCAGTACTGTAAAACTACAGCTTTGACCCAGTGACTCCACACCAGAGGGCCCCTGGAGATCCCTAGCATCAAATGATCTCTGTGGACGCCATGTCATGGTCAGGTCTGTTCACTCACTCCCTGCCTATCTCCAGCACACCAGGGTTCAGACACTATTTGAAATAATTTCAAATCCTTTTTCAGTTTTTTCTTTGAGCTTGTCTGGGATTAATGGACCAATAGAATACTCTGAAAAAACTTTTAATTCTGCCCCTCTGGCACTCAAGACATGCTAAAGTGAACAATCAAAGTATTTGACATTTTTTAAATAGTATTTGAACCCAGGTTTGCTTTCCCGGAGAAAGGGGAAAGGGAACACTTTACTTGACCAACTCCTGACTCTCAGGCTCCAGCCCAGTGTCAGGGAGAGGTGAATCTAACGAGCTCCACTCGCAAATCTACCTCTGGGGACCCCTGGAGCCTGATCACTTCTCCATCTCCACCTCCTCCTTCTCCCACCTCCCACCAACGTCCTTTTAGAAAGGCCATCAACCAACGAGTATGGCCCTCGCCTCTCCTGCCACTCCTGGAGGGATATCCGACGGGAGAAAAGGTGTGACCAATACTCCTCTTAGAGAGAGATGGCCTTTTGGAACTAGCTACCATCGTGTCTGTCTCACTGTCATCCTCTGTCAGAGTCCAACCCAGGTAGATAAATATACTGTACGCTAAATTAAACAAGAAAGAGTCATTTTTCCAGAAGAAAACCTACATAAGCTAAATCTTAACATTCACAACCTTTAGAAGATTGGACAATTTCTGAACGGTTACACATACAGCATAATGCTATGCGTTTGATAAAAATGCATAACAGGTTGAGGGAAGAATCAAGGAATAAAGTGGGGGGAAATCCTGAGAATTTCCTTTTTTTAATAGGTTGCATCCCAAACTGCACCCTATTCCTGACATACTGTACCATCTACGGTACAGTGCATTTGGAAAGTATTCAGACCCCTTGACTTTTTCCAAATGTTGTTACGTTACAGCCTTATTCTAAAATGGATTAAAATGTTTATTTTCCTCAACAATCTACACACAATAACCCATAACAACAAAGCAAAAACAGGTTTTTAGAAATGTTTGCAAATTTATGAAACATAAAAACTGAAATATTACATTTACATAAGTATTCAGACCCTTTATTCAGTACTTTGTTAAGCACCTTTGGCAGTGATTACAGCCTCGAGTCTTCTTGGGTATGACGCTACAAGCTTGGCACACCTGTATTTGGGGAGTTTCTCCCATTCCTCTCTGCAGATCCTCTCAAGCTTTGTCAGGTTGGATGGGGAGCTTCGCTGCACAGCTATTTTCAGGTCTCTCCAGAGAAGTTTGATCAGGTTCAAGTCCTGGCTCTGTCTGGGCCATTTAAGGTCATTCAGAGACTTGTCCCGAATCCACTACCTTGCTCCGTTCATCGATGCCTCGATCCTGACTAGTCTCCCAGTTCCTGCCGCTGAAAAACACCCCCACAGCATGATGCTGCCACCACAATGCTTCACCGTAGGGATGAGAGTTCAATCTTGGTTTCATCAGACCAGAGAATCTTGTTTCTCATGATCTGAGAGTCTTTAGGTGCCTTTTGGCAAACTCCAAGTGAGCTGTCATGTGCCTTTTACTGAGGAGTGGCTTCCGTCTGGCCACTCTACCATAAAGGCCTGATTGGTGGAGTGCTGCAGAGATGGTTGTCTTTCTGGAAGGTTCTCCCATCTCCACAGAGGAACTATAGAGCTCTGTCAGAGTGACCATCGGGTTCTTGGTCACCTCCCTGACCAAGGCCCTTCTCCCCCGATTGCTCAGTTTGGCCGGGGGGGCAGCTCTCAGAAGAGTCTTGGTGGTTCCAAACTTCTTCCATTTCAGAATGATGGAGGCCACTATGTTATTGGGAACATTGCACTTTTTTTGGTACCCTTCTCCATATCTGTGCCTCGACACAATCCTGTCTGGGAGCTCTACGGACAATTCCTTCTGCCTCCTTCGAGCTCAATTTCGAGTCTCATACAAAGCGTCTGAAAACTTACATGGAGAAGGTATTTCTGTTTTTAATTTTCAATACATTTGCAAAAATGTCTAAAAACCTGTTTTCGCTTTGTCATTACGGGGGGATTGTGTGTAGATTAATGAGGATTATTTCTTTTTTTTTTATCCATTTGAGATTAAGGCTGTAATGTGACAAAATGTGGAAAAAGTCAGCGGGTCCTAATACTTTCCGAAGGCACTGTACATGGGAAATAGGGTGCTATTTGGGTACACACCCATGCCTACCTCACAGTGAGTAATGGAAGATAGGTGGGCTCCTGTACAGTATGCATGCACACTAGCATGTGTGTGTGAGTGTGAGTGTGTGTTTGACGGTGTGTTTGAGTGTGCGTGTGTTTGTGTGTGTACCCAAGTGTGCGTGCGTGTGTGTGCGTGCGTGTGTGTAATAAAGACAGAAAGAAGAAAGAGAGAGAGATAGAGAGAGTCTGGATTAAAGGGAGAGACTAATAATGTCTCACATGTGTACTGGCAAATTGCCTGCTAACACTACTAACACACACTAGTAGAGAATGTGGCAGCGGCTTCCCTAATAAGCTCATACACTATTTATGATCACAAACTAGGAGCAAAGAGGGTGGGCACTGTCAAAATAAACAACATGTCAATCATAGCTCCCTACTGTTGCCCTTTACATGTTGCCTGTCTGTTTAAAGCAATTTTGTATGTTTACTTATGATGTAAAAAGGCAGGGGGAAATCACATCAAAACCCGTGGTTTCTTAAAAATGTCAACATGCCCAAAAGAAAATCAAACGGAATATCAAAGTTTGAGAAGTGTAGCTGTGTATCTTCAAAAAAAGACATATTTTTGACCTGATGGAGTACACTTTAAAGAAAGTATATATTGAAACTGTGGAATAGCCTAGTGAAATAACCAGATGCAGCCATGAAAGGAAGGTGAGAAGTGTTACAAGTTAAAACCAGGGCAAAATGAGCTTCAATACTTCATAGAGCATTGAAAATTCCCTCTGAATTCCAAAGTTCTACTCCAAGCCCTGTATATAGATATACTATACTATGTAATTATGCATTATAATTATCAACAATGGATTTGTCTTATTCTTATGATATTTGAATTTTTCCTTAAACAGAAAGACTGAAAGCAATTGACAGTAAACACAAATACCATCACATGAAACAGCTGCTTTACTGAGTAATATCGTATCAGCATGGTAGATATTTACATATATATTTCATAAGTCTCACAGGAGAATATTCAAAAGCAGAGGATGAGGTATATCTCCTTCTTCAAAAAGAGTGGATTTAACTCTATGTGACACAAGTAACACGTTGATTAGTTTCCCTGGGCCCAAAAACTCCAGATCTAACAAGGCCTGTCCTTTCTTCTGCCAGTCCTTCCCTTTCTACTGAACCACCACTGGTCACAAGAGGAATGAGAGGGGGGGGGGGGGGAGGGAGAGAGAGAGGGAGATCGAGTGACCAAGAGAGAGGGGAAGAGAGAAAGAATGAGTGGATGACAGAGAGAGAGAGAAAATAAAGAAACGGTGCATAATTCCAGTGATGTAACATGCATTAGAATACTGCGTGGGAGACACGACCAGGGGACATGGAGGCTTTGGAGTATAATACAAAAATCAGGGCCCACCAATTTCCGTTCAACAGCTGAGCACCTACAGGTCATTACTTCCTGTGCTGTGATGTGCTGTGTGTGCGCGTGTGCATGTGTGTGTTGCTGATGTGAAAGTCCCATGGCCAAGCCAGGAACCTTCCGCCCCTGTTGATTCAACACAAAATAATGACCCGGAGAGAGAGGGGTGACTTACTTTGCCGACCTCTTACTGGTGTAACAGTTTATAGAATGCCATTTCTTACTTTCTTACTCATAACCCATCATAATACAGTGACAAAGTCTATGGGTCACAATTCTGTTTGAGGAATTCTGTTTAGTTTGAGGAAAATGCCACCGTATAAGGTTCACAAACAAACCCATCTTCCCCCACCCCCTCCAACCTCATACAAAAACCGACATTTTGGGGGGTAAAGAAGCATGTAAACAACACTGCTCTAGGGGAACAGGCTAATGAACGTGTGTGGACAGGAGAGATGTGTATTCCATAAGTCCGCCCCCACATAGGTCACTGGCCTTCATTTGTCTACATCCTGGCCTGCACGTAAAGGAAAAAAAGCATAACTGCCTGGGATCTGAAGAAAGAATGCGATAGGGCATGGGAAGAACAGTGTCACGGTAGTTGCCAGAGCATACTTTGGCTCGGCCTGAAACACCCTTCTATTCCATTGCCCAAACAGAACCCTGAAAACTCCCGGCAAATTGTTGCTGCTATCGAGGCACCTATCAGGGCCTCGGAGGCTTGAGAAAAAGTACGTGGGTTAATTATTTATTTATGTTTAGAGACTAAATCTGGGTCATTGGAACCCCCCCCACCCCCCCACCCCACCCCCCCAACTCCTCCTCCTCCTCTTCTATCTNCACGTAAGGGAAAAAGCATAACTGCCTGGGATCTGAGGAAAGAATGCGATAGGGCATGGGAATCACAGTGTCACGGTAGTTGCCAGAGCATACTTTGGCTTGGCCTGAAACACCCGTCTATTCCATCGCCCAAACAGACCTTTGAAAACTCCCGGCAAATTGTTGCTGCTATCGAGGCACCTATCAGGGACTCGGAGGCTTGTGAAAAAGTATGTGGGTTAATTATTTATTTATGTTTAGAGACTAAATCTGGGTCATTGGAACCCCCCCACCCAACTCCACCTCCTCCTCTTCTATCTGCCTCCTTGGACCTCTTCATGACTCAGGATGGGAAGATTAGCTATTAACTAACCTCAGACTACAATCCTGTTCTGTTACGATTTATTTCAATTATATGTAGTGCTGAGGCTATGGATGACAGGGTCTTTACTCTGTCAGGGAGAGGAGCACATAGTTCCCATGGAACGGAGAGGAGGAGAGGTTAAAGGAAGTAGACTAAATACGATACTGACACTATGTACATTCATGCCATGATAGAGGAGCATCAAAGTGGGAATTATGACTTCAGGGAACACTATGAACATTCAGGAAACACCAAATATTTAATTATAGTGTTATTAATAATGGCCATAAAATGTTTTGGCAATCACTACGTTTATGTATCTGGCATATGTTTTCAACTATTGCTCCTAATGGTTCGAAAGTTGGGCTCGTAACCAAAAGGTTGCTGGTTCAAATACCCGAGCCGACAAGGTAAGCAATATGTCGATGTGCCCTTGAGCAAGGCACTTAACCCTAATTTGCTCCAGGGGCGCCGTACTTCTATGGCTGACGCTGTAAAACAACACATTTCACTGCGCTTATCCGGTGTATTAGAAAATAAAATATTTATGTATTCATTTTTTCCATTTGGTTCATATATTTAAAAGTTTATTTAGAGTTGCTTTAGTAGGGAAACCCTTTGTATCTATACATTGAGAAAGTTCTCATACAATGGCGCCGTTATTCATTTAAGATCATGGCAATAATTACAATAGATATGATCATTTGGATACATTTTATGTGGCATAATCAAGAATAAACAATACTGGCAAAACTATGCTTTGTGTATTTTGGGATTAAATTTTAAATGCAAAAAAAGATGGATAAATGGTCTTGATATGATCTCTGTATAAAATAAAAGTTAATTAACAAACTCTTAATTGAATACAAGTTCTTATAATTGTTGTATTACCAGCATAAACATAATTTTCCTCAAATATTATGAATGCGTTTTTTGTTGCACCTATTAGAGATTCTTGTCTCCAAGTTAATTTCATTATGGTAATGAGATCCCATCCTTACAGAACCTACGCTTTGATCCATGTTAATTGTCGTGATCTTCAAAGACAAAGTCACCACTTACTTTAAATGAATTTTACATTTTTTAAGGAATCTTATGGAAATGAGATAGAAGTAATAAAATTTTTATGATGTATCCCGATATTTTTTTTTACGGGAAAGTCAATGGTACTGGCTGGATTTCGTTTCAACATCTAACTGGGGAAAACCGAGAGATGAGGAGGAGAGAAGAAGAAAAAMAAACAACTTTCAGATGCTAAAGATTAAAGGAACTGTGAATCCAAGACTTAATTTGTACTGATAAACTTTAGTGTTTAATATGCTCTTTTGTGTTCCCAGCATGAAATCCTTGCATTGGGGGCTGGCAAAAACTTTTTTCCTCTTTCTTCCCACATCTCTTCCTCTTAACTTTTATCTTGTTGGAGGTTTCCTGTCTGCCCTTGACATGTGAAACAGTCATGATAACACTTGAACCTGCAGAAGAGTGAGGGAAGAGCCAGACCCCTGGAAAATTCTACATCCCAAATGGCACCCCATTCCCTATATATTCCCTACTTTTGACCAGGGCCCATAGGGTAGTACACTATATCAGGGGATGGTGCCACATGGGATGCAACCAGAGAGGCCTCTCGAGATGAGAGTAAGAGAAAACCAACCACCCGCAATCCTCTCCTCTCGTTTCACCCCTGCATCATTAAAAATGGCCAGAGCCGCAAATCAAGACTCTGAAAACTCGTATTAAAATCTGGCCTGAGGCTGCCCAAACGATCAAAAAATAAAAGGGAGCAAATCTTGCCTCTGTCGATAAGTTTGTTTATTTTCACAAACCCTGTGTTTGAAACTTTGATGGTGCTCGACACCATCCCAGGGTGGGGGGATAGTTATAACTGCGTCCCAAATGGCACCCTAAACCCTACATAGTGAATTGCTTTTGACCAGGGCACATAGGGCTCACTTTATTAGGAAAAGGGGTGCCATTTGGGATGCAGCCAATATGTTTCTTTGTGGAATGTTTTGACGGCCAAAGCAACGGAGCACAGGGTCACCGTTGTTTTTGTGCCCCTCGACTGATCTCGCACCTTGACCCACAGGTAATAACTTGTGTTAAACAGAGCAGAGATTTTGTAAAGGGGGCTCCTTGAAGTGAGTTATGTCATTCCCAATAGAACACAACCTTTCATTTTCAAATCACTCCAATTAATACTGTTTTTTGACTGCTTTTGACAACAACGGAGCTTGATGTTGGTTGATGATGTGAGTTTGATTTCTGCATGAACATCCCCTGAATATATGTGCAAATCGCTTTGAATGAAATTGGCTGCTAAAATTAGCTTTTTTTTTGAGTAAGTGTCACAAGTAGAATAACGACACTAACGGCAAAAAGAAATGACCCTACGCAGTATGCAACGCAATAACTACAAATAGCTACGCAAAATGGCGAGACTGTGCAGTTGCGTCGCAGAAATATGCAGACCTGTGCAGTCCCGCAAATATGAAAGATGCGGCATAGTCATTATGCATTTGGTTTCTTGCTTTGCATACATAGAGTATAATTTAGGCATAAAAAGGCTTGATAATTGCAGTTTATTACATACGTCAGTTCATCCTGTTCTTCTCATGAAGTGTTCTTCCAGTCCAGTGTCATTCTATCGCTCTTCATATTCAGTCAGAATCAGTGGACAGTATCTCCTAGGTGAACGTGGACAGATTATGCTTACCTACTAAGTCCTGTATTAAGTACAATAAAGCCTCTTACACACTGAAAATGAAATCCTTTCTGTCTGTTTGAGTGCTTAGGCAGCCCGCCAAAACGCGCCCAGGTAGCAGAGTGTACACTGGACAAACACAGCACCAGCTGTGCACTGCCGTGCTAAAACGCCACCACCATCCTATCCTCTCTAGCATCGTTCATAATTTCGCAAACAGCTCTGTCGCATGTGAAGTAATTAATTAACGACACAAATACAGTCGGAGCTGGAAGGTTGATGGATTGGGTCAATTTGGTGTTTTCGTTTGGCTGATATTGAGCTTTTGGTTTATACATGTACTGTAGATATGAAGGTTTGGGATGGAGGGATGGAGGGTTGGATGGAGGATAAGCCTTCTCTAATTCCCCTGCTCACTGGGATAACCCTGACCTCAGCTGATGCTGGCCTGCCAGATTAAATGGTCAACCTTTGTTAGATGAGGGAAAGCGTTCAACACATTTTACACAGAATCAAATAGCTGGAAGTATTATACAGTTCATGTTGGAACAAAAGTCTACACACTCTGACTGCAACCCACCTGGACCAGGAGTGACAACATGCAAGGACAGATCTGGGCTGCATCCCAATTGGTACTCTTTTCCCTATTTAGGGCACTACTTTTGACCAGGTCCAGGGCCCATAGGACTCTGATCAAAAGTAGTGCACTCTTTAGGAAATATAGTCCCATTTGGGACACAACCCTGATGTCTCTGAATTTGTACTTAGTGAAAACAAAGTCACTTTGCTAGAGCTTATTAAACCCAGCTTCAAGACTGCTTCGATCATGTGGATTGGGATATGTTCCGCATTGCGTCCAACAACAACATTGACGAATACGCTGATTCGGTGAGCGAGTTCATTAGAAAGTGCATTGACGATGTCGTACCCACAGCAACGATTAAAACATTCCCAAACCAGAAACGGTGGATTGATGGCAGCATTCGCGTGAAACTGAAAGCGCGAACCACTGCTTTTAACCAGGGCAAGGTGACCGGAAACATGACCGAATACAAACAGTGTAGCTATTCCCTCCGCAAGGCAATCAAACAAGCTAAGTGCCAGTATAGAGACAAAGTAGAGTCGCAATTCAACAGCTCAGACACAAGAGGTATGTGGCAGGGTCTACAGTCATTCACGGATTACAAAAAGAAAACCAGCCCCGTCTGCGGACCAGGATGTCTTGCTCCCAGACAGACTAAATAACTTTTTTGCTCGCTTTGAGGACAATACAGTGCCACTGACACGGCCCGCTACCAAAACCTGCGGGCTCTCCTTCACTGCAGCCAGGTGAGTAAAAACATTTAAACGTGTAACCCTCGCAAGGCTGCAGCCCAGACGCATTTCCCAGCCGCGTCGTCAAGCATGCCAGATGCAGTGCGTGTCTACGACCAGGCCTCCAGAGCTTGTGTTGTGAGAGTGAAGACATATTCAATCAATCCTTATCCCAGTCTGCTGTTCCCACATGCTTCAGAGCGTTAGGCTCCCTGATTGTCCTGTTCCCAAGAAAGCAATAAGTGAACTGAGCTAAACGACTACCGCCCCGTAGTACTCACTTCCATCATCATAGTGTAGGCTTTGAGAGACTAGTCAAGGACCCATATCACTCTCACCGCCCTACCTGAGACAGCCCTAGACCTCACTCCAATTTGCTTACCGACCCAAATAGTTCCACAGACGACGCAATCGCAACCACACTGCACACTGCCCTAACCCATCTGGACAAGAGAATACCTATGTGAGAATGCTGTTCATCGACTACAGCTAGCAATTTAACACCATATGTACCCTCCCAAACTCGTCATCAAGCTCGAGACCCTGGGTCTCGACCCCACCTCTGTGCAACTCGTGGGTCCTGGATTTCCTGACGGGTCGGCCCCCAGGTAGGTGAGGTAAGGGAGAGTAACGGTAACCAACATCTCCACCCCGCTGATCCTCAACACACTGGGGCCCCACAAGGGTGCGTTCTGAGCCCTCTCCTGTACTCCCTGTTCACCCACAACTGCGTGCCATGCACGCCTCCAACTCAATCATCAAGTTTGCGGATGACACTACAGTGTTAGGCTTGATTACCAACAACGACGAGACAGCCTACAGGGAGGAGGTGAGGGCCCTCAGAGTGTGGTGTCAGGAAAATAACCTCACACTCAACGTCAACAAAACAAAGGAGATGATTGTGGACTTCCGGAAACAGCAGAGGAGCACCCCCCTATCCACATCGACGGGACAGTAGTGGAGAAGGTGGAAAGTTTTAAGTTCCTCGGTGTACACATCACGGACAAACTGAATTGGTCCACCCACACAGACAGGTTGTGAAGACTCTGGCTGCTCCGAAACAGCAGGAGGACTACTGCGCTGCTCCGGACAGGAGGAGAGACTCTGGCTGCTCCGACAGGAGGAGGACTCTGGCTGCTCCGGACAGGAGGGAGACTCTGGCTGCTCCTCGACTGAAGCCCGTCGCTGAGAGGCTCCAGACTAAGAGGCGGCGCTCGGAGGCTCCGGACTAGAGGGCGTCGCTGGAGGCTCCGGACTAAGGGCGTCGCGTGAGGCTACGACTAGAGGGCGTCGCTGGAGGCTCCGACTATAGGGCGTCGCTGGAGCTCGACTAGAGGACGTCGCTGGAGGCTCCGGACTAGAGGACGTCGCTGGGAGGCTCCTGGACTAGAGGACGTCCTGGGAGCTCGGACAGGGAGACGCTGGAGGCTCCGGACTAGAGGGCGTTTGCTGGAGGCTCCGGACTGACGTCCTTCGTGCCATAACTCCTCACTGGAGGTTCGTTGCCATGGATCCTCACTGGAGGCTTCGTGCCATGGATCCTCACCGGAGGCCTCGTGCCATGGATCATCACCGGAGGCCTCGTGCCATGGACCACCACCGGAGGCTTCGTGCCATGGGATCATCACTGGAGGCTCTTCGTGCCATGGATCATCACTGGAGGCTTCGTGCCATGTCATCACTGGGAGGGCTTCGTGCATGGATCATCACTGGAGGCTTCGTGCCATGGATCATCACTGGGAGGCTTCTTGCCATGGATTCATCACTGGAGCTTCGTGCCATGGATCATCACTGGAGCTTCTTGCCATGGATTATCACAGGAGGCTTTTGCTCTGGGAGAAGGCACAGGACTCACCAGGCTGGGGAGACATGCGGGAGGGTTAGAGTTTAGCACAGGCACATGACTCACCAGGCTGGGGAGACATGCAGGAGGCCTTGTCCTTGGCCGAGGCACCGGATACACTGGGCCGTGGAGGCACACTGGAGGTCTCGAGCAAAGAGCCTGCACAACCTGTCCTGGCTGTATGGTGACTTTGGCCCTGCACGTGCGGGGCGCAGGCACAGGACGCACTGGGCTGTGCAGACGTACTGAAGACACAGTGTGCAGAGCTTGTGCAGGATAACCCGGGCCGAGGAGACGCACTAGAGGCCTGGAGAGCAGGGCTGGCACACTCCTTCCTGGCTCGATGCCCACTCTCGCCCGGCACATGCGAGGAGCTGCGATGTAACGTACCGGGCTATGAACACGTACTGGAGACACCGTGCCCTCCACCGCATAGCACGGTGCCTGACCAGTATGACGCTCGCCACGGTAAGCACGGGGAGTTAGCTCAGGTCTCTTACCTGACTCCGCCAATCCCCCCGTGTGCCCCCCCAAAAAATTCTGGGGCTGCCATCTCGTGTCCGTTACCTCGCGCCAATTCCTCGTGGTGGCGCCGCTCTCCTGGCTGCCTCCACCTGTTCCCATGGAAGGCGATCCCTTCCAGCCAGAATCTCCTCCCATGTGTAAGATCTCTTGCCGTCCAGAATGTCCTCCCATGTCCATTCCTCCTTTTTACCACGCTGCTTGGTCCGTTGTTGGTGGGTGGTTCTGTAACGGCTTTCGTTGGTGGAAGGAGAGGAGGACCAAGGTGCAGCGTGGTAAGTGGTCATATTTTTTTTTATAAAATACAAAAACACTTGACAAACAACAAAAAGGACAAATGAACAGTCCTGAAAGGTGAAACAAAACACAAAACAGGAAACAACCACCTACAAACAAAAGTGGGAAAACAGGCTACCTAAATATGGCTCCCAATCAGAGACAACGATAGACAGCTGCCTCTGATTGGGAACCACACCAGGCCAAACATACAGAAACAGAAAACCTAGACCTACAACATAGAATACCCAGACATAGAATACCCACCCACATCACACCCTGACCAAGGTCAGTCAATCCAGAAAATGTCAGTTGCAAAAACCAACAAGCACTATGATGAAACTGGCTCTCATGAGGACCACCACGGGAAAGGAAGACCCAGAGTTACATCTGCTGTAGAGGAAAAGTTCATTAGAGTTACCAGCCTCAAAAATTGCAGCCCAAATAAATGCTTCACACAGTTCAAGAAACAGACGCATCTCAACATCAACTGTTAAGAGGAAACTGTGTGAATCAGGCCTTCATGGTCGAATTGCTGCAAAGAAACCACTACTAAAGGACACCAATAATAAGAAGAGACTTGCTTGGGCCAAGAAACATGAGCAATGGACCGGTGGAAATCTGTCCTTTGGTCTGATGTCTTTGTGAGACACAGAGTAGCTGAACGGATTATCTCTGCATGTGTAGTTCCCACTGTGAAGCATGGAGGAGGAGGTGTGATGGTGTGGGAGTCTTTTGTTGGTGACACTGTATGTGATGTATTTAGAATTCAAGGCACACTTAACCAACATGGCTACCACAGTATTCTGCAGTGATATGCCTTCCCATTTGGTTTAGGCTTAGTAGGACTATCATTTGTTTTTCAACAGGACAATGACCCAAAACACACCTCTAGGCTGTGTATGGGCTATTTGACCAAGAAGGAGAGTGATGGAGTGCTACATCAGAAGACCTGGCCTACACCATCACCCGACCTCAAACCAATTGAGATGGTTTGGGATGAGTTGGACCGCAGAGTGAAGAAAAGCAGCCAACAAGTGCTCAGCATATGTGGGAACTCCTTCAAGAATGTTGGATAAGTATTCTTGGTGAAGCTGGTTTAGAGAAGGCAAAAAATGTGCAAAGCTGTCATCAAGGCAAAGGGTGGCTACTTTAAAGAATCTAACATCTAAAATATTTGAACTTGTTTGACACTTTTTTGGTTACTACATGATTCCATATGTGTTATTTCATAGTTATGATTTCTTCACTATTATTCTACAATGTAGAAAACAGTAAAACATAAATAAAAACCCTTGAATGAGTAGGTGTGTCCAAACTTTTCACGGGTACTGTATATTTTCCCAAAAATGTACAAGGTATTGCAACTACATTGATGGAAGCAATAATATATCTGCAATATTAAAGCTGATCTACCCCCCACACAATGTTTTTATTTTATATATAAATACATCAAATCAAAAAAGGATAGGGAATGTATTGCAGATCTACGGTAGGGTGTTTTCCAAATGGTACTCAATTCCCTGTGGGCCCTGGTCAAAATTTGTGCACTAAATAGGGAATATGGTTCCATTTGGGATGCACTTCTAGTCAGTTGAATTAAGTATGGTAAATAGGAGGGGGATAGTGATCTGAGAATCTCCAAGTGATTCGGTTTCAAAGAGCTTGGCACCAGCCCCTGGTGTAGAGGCAGTCTGCCAAGAAAGGTTCTCTATCTTTAAAATGGCCACCAGAAAACTCAATCAGTGCCATATTGTAAAGCTGCTTTCCTCTACGTTAAATGGTGACAGTAAAACGTTTTTAAACAGTGTCACAAAATGAAGATGGAACACCAAGACAAGAGAGAAAATAGCGAGTTGTTCCCCTAAACTAGATGTCTGTCTGTCTGTCCCTCGTGGATGTCGATAATGGCCTCTCTGATTCAGAGGTGTTGGGTTAAATGCAGAGGATCACATTTCAGTTGAATGCATTCAGTTGTACAACTGACTAGGTATACCCCTTTCCCTTTCCCTTTCTATATACATACTGATGCATATATCACCTAATTCAAATACTTCATCTTACCAATGTGTCCTGATTCCTCTAGTAGTAGTATCCTCCTATGAGCACTGATACGTCTGTTGTTGGTATTGACATTCAGGGAGATGGTACAATTATTATTTCCTTTGTGTTGTGTAGCAATGGGGGAATTAACAAGTAAGCAATGCGTTGGGTTGCATGCAGTCTTGCAGGATTCACCTGACTGAACATGCATCTCTATCACAGCTGGTGTATAATGCATTTTAACCCACCATTCCTGTTAGTCTAACCCTCAATTTGCTGGGATTTGAACTCTGAATTATAGTTTACGATCTGAGTTTAACAGCTGGTACAAGGGTTTCTCCTGAATTTTTAATCACATGAATTAAAGATGGCCTGAGATGCTTTCCAGACCTCCATCAGCACTGATACAATGCAGACACAAAACCAAGTATACTGTAGGTAGGCTAGTCGCAGGGGGATTCTAGGTCTGTTATGCTATACCACCTCTGTAAGCATGCACTATAGGATCAGATGCAAATGAACCTTGGTTTGAAATAAAGACAGGAAAACAACAAGCAACACATTGATGTACAAAGACAAAAACCCTTAAATGAGAAATCAACATTATGATTTAATCTTGAGAGGGTATTTATTTTATAATTACATTGGTTATTCACAGGCAGTTCAAGTTATTCTAAAACCATATGATACATTTGTACAGTGTGATTTCTTAGCTATGTGCAGAAATGAGAGAGAGGGTGGACTAGCCTAGCCTAGCTTATTGAGCTTTGTTAGCTATCCCTGCTATATCCCAGCTGAGGGGACTAGCCTAGCCTATGGAGCTGTGCCTGCTAACTGCTATATCCCATCTAAGGGGACTAGCCTAGCCTAACCTATGGAGCTATACCTGCTAACTGCCCTATCCAAGCTGAGGGGACTAGCCTAGCCGATGGAGCTGTGCCTGCTAACTGCTACATCCCATCTAAGGAGACTAGCCTATAGAGATGTGCTTGCTAACTGCTATATCCCATCTAAGGGGACTAGCCTAGCCTACGGAGCTATGCATGCTAACTGCTCTAACTAAGCTGAGGGGACCAGCCTAGCCTATGGAGCTGTGTCTGTTAACTGCTATATCCCGTCTAAGGGTACTAGCCTAGCTTATAGCGCTGTGCCTGCTAACTGCTATATCCCTTCTAAGGAGACTAGCCTAGCCTAGCCTAGCCTATAGAGCTGTGCCTGCTCTAACTGCTATATCCCAGCTGAGTCTCAGGTGCAGCGTCTTGTTGGGTGCCAGATGTATAGCGTGGTCCCGCAGCACTGATCCTATTAGGCCTTGACAATTATCTCCCCCCCTCTGGAAACTCTGGTGCAAACTGGCGGCTGGTCCACCCAGACTGAGAGCTTCCAGGGTTCAGAGGGTTAATGACAGGTGAGGCGGGTGACCAGCGATCAGTGCTGGTACTTTGGTCATAATTACAGTTTGACTGTTTGACCCAGTCATTTAACACAAGGAAACCGCCACTTCCCCCAATTCTTTTATATGTCTAGCTTCTCCATTACGGGGAGGAGAGGCATGTTATGTCCTCTTGTTAAGTACACGGACGGACAAAGGAGAGGGAGAGAGAGAAATAGAAAGAGAGCGAGAGAAAGAGAGAGATAGAGAACTGTCTCTTATACACATCTAGATGTGTATAAGAGACAGGTCTTATCACCTACATACAGCTGCTGCTGCCCCTCTGATGGAGCAAGGAGGAGAGGGAGGGAGTGAGGGAAGGAGGGAGGGAAGAAAGAAAGAAAGAAAGAAAGAAAGAAAGAAAGAGAAAGGCATTAGCACAGGAAGAAAAAAAGGCCCTCTTTGTGAGATTGCCTTACATCCTTTTCAGCCCTTGTCATTGGTGTTGTTTTGAATATTGACAATTAGGACCTCACAGAATCTTGTTTTATTGTTTTACCCAAACCCATTTTCACACTACCCCTGCTCTCTCCATCTCCTAACCAAAGGGAAATGGTGTTTTTTCCCCTCTTAATAGACCCGGCTGGTACATCCGGTGTCAGAGCCAAAGAATCTGAATAATCTTTGTGTGAAGTAATGTCCTTTGTTTACAAGCCATTATCAGTAAGTCGTCTTTGGACCAGACTGGGTTTTATTCTAATTGTGTTATCCAATATGTGGCTCTCTCTTTGATCACTTAACGGCACTTAAGGTGTCTTCTAGTGTTMCTCGGCATTGTGGGAATAAAGCAGAGGCTGTCCGATGACATGAAACAYCCTAATTGCCGGGGCCTTTATTTTGTCAAGAAGATAGGTGCCACGGGCGGCCCTGACATGGTTTATGTAGTGAGATGTTATTACCTTCTTTCTGTTTTAAACACATCTTAGACAGATGACACAGAGATGAGAGCKAAAGAGGATCCTTTTCTTTGGCTGTCTTCCAAACAGCACCTTATTCCCTTCATGGTGCACTATTTTTTACCGGATCAAAAGTACCGGGTCAAAAGTATTGCACTATATTGACAATATGGTGCCATTTAGGATGCAACCTTTGTGTTTCTGTATAGCTCAGTTTGACCAGGAAGTTATAATGAACACAGTCCTCTGAGTAGCACCCGCTCTATAATTAGTAATAATTATGTGGTAAAATGTATACTTTCTGACTTCCTACCAGGTCAGACCTGAGTACTGTATGTAAACACACTCTCTCTCTCTCTCTCTCTCTCTCTCTCTCTCTCTCTCTCTCTCTCTCTCCCTCTCTCTCTCTCTCTCTCTCTCACACACACAAACATGCTCACACTCGCAGTGCACACAACTTAGTCTCTCACTTAAATAGTTGCTTGCAGATGCATCAGTAAGAACAAAAGACGACAGTCTTGGGGGTCGTCCAGGATCGCAGGTATTCTAGTGCTAGTAAAACAAACATTGTGAAATGCGTGATAATATCAAAATATACAAAATATTCTTATTCAACACAACTTATAAACACAACCCGATTCTACCATTTCCCAACATTTCCCCCTCCACCTGTGACAGGTCCTGATGAATGATAATGTGAGTTTTAATTTGCCTTGCCCCTATCTACCTTGCCCCTGCTGCCTCAACGAGGAGCCCCATTCCTCTCCATGTCTTGTTTCTGTGTCTGAGCCTGTGTTTACGTCCTACTCTAATCCTCCAGTATGGTGTGGTTAGCTGCGACGGTTCGCCGCATCACTATGGTCTCGTTCCCTCTGGAGAAGATGTGTGCATGCATACCGTACATGAACTTTGGAATGAATAAATAAACATCCAGAAAAGAGCTCCTAGATAATTGAACACAAGTGAGAAGAGGAGCGGCAGGAGGCAGGGAAAACAATTTCTCCTGGGAGAGACAGTGGAGCACGGCGGACCAGCGAGGTGGCAGGTATGATTAAAACCAACGTGATTTATGGGAAGGTGGGCTGCCGTCGTCACGCTCTCTGCTCATATTAACGTTTTTTGCGTAGGACTCATCTTGTGTCGTGTCGCCACCCCTACCCACTCACACAATACAAGCCCACCAAGCGCACCCACCTTCTTCATCACTTTAGCATATTTACACAAAACCGCTCAGATTTCAGAGGTTAGAGCAACAGTAATATAACAATGTCCTCGAGCTTTCGCTGTCGACCTCAGAATGGGTTTCTGCTGGTGTATCTCACTTTCCTTTCATGTTGACCCCTGGATAGAAACATGCAGGATTTATAGGAGTCACCCTCATGACTACCGAAACATGCAGGATGCATAGCTAGGTGTCACCCTCACAACCATCATTTTGTGGGTTCCAAACGAGTCCCTTTTCACATGAACTTGACCACAGACTAACAGTGTCTTCCAAAGCCATGACACAGGGGTAGTTTAGTTGAATGGGAGCTTTTTTGTTGTTGTCTGACGGGGTCATTATTGATGTGTCTCCAGCGAAGCAAGCCATGCACATAATTCAAACTCAGAATACACAGGATTTGTCTGCTAGAAATCAATATCAAAGAGGAATGTCAATACAGAAACCCAATACCAATATGTTGACCAAAAAGACAATGACAGCATACATTGCATGTACTGTACATTTTTACACTTTTAGATTTGGGAAATTGTCATTCAGCACATTTTCTCTGACCCTATAGACTATATTTTTCATGTTATGTGAAATATGCAGTATCAACACAGAGGATCTGTAGGTTGACCCATCGAAGTTTGACACCCTCTTTGCTAATAGGACTACATGGTATGGGAACTATGTATAACTGAACAAGACATTGTCAATCATCAGTATTTCCTGTACATTACTTATTTTGTCGTTTATGTTCCTGTTATGAGGAAAGATGCGAGAATGGGACACAGATCTAAGGGATGTATACAGTTATTGAGTTCAGGGCCCCTGAAATGGGGATGAGAAAGTCAGCAAAGGTCAGGCATTGACCAGAAACAAATCAGTTATGTGGCCTTCTGCACAAAAGATGGAAGTGGAGAAACAAAAACATGCAGTTTAAACAAAAATATTTTGCCATATCCATTTTTCTAGGATTAAGTCACCAGCTATAATAGTCTGCTCTAGAAAGGTGAATACAGAAAGGGGATGTGTGTATTACACAACCCCTTTCACAATCCTAATCATTTTCAAAGTTCATAGTATCCCCAACATTCCAGAACATTTTTACGACAAAAAGTTGAATGTGTTTTTCATTACTTTATCCATGTCACAATAATGTCTTCTTTTTTTTTTTATAATACAGTGTACCACAACACTATGTAAGAACACCTCATGGCAGAAGACACAGTAGAGTGCTACTCTAAAACGTAGTATTTAATTTCAAATGTATTTAAGGGGTCCAAATTCCAGAGCAATGACACAGAAGTACAAGCAGGGCTGCTGCATGCATGTATTATCCCAAATCCCACAACCCACTTTCCAAACGCTAAGAGAAGGCTCAGGTGGCCGATATTAACCTGCAAAATACATGCTGCATATTTCCCCCATAAATTGGCATCGCTGCACTGCGGTAATTGAATTCCAAGGCTTCATACCTACCTCAGTCAGGCTTTATAGAGATTAATTACTTTACTAAGACCCCACACATATACAACTGAGATAACACACATTTGAACCCCAATGGCAGCATGGCGTCATACATGGGCAAAATGAACTTCAATGGAATTCACCACAATGGGGTAAAGAAAATCTACACAAAGAAACTACAAAAATACTTTCTTATCACAACAATATTGTTGTGTTATGATTAATTAATTTCAAGGTGATTATCGTTTATGGGGCTCGGTAGGGTATGTATAGGGGGGAGAGAAGAAAAGATAAGAAAAACGAAGCCTGAGGTAATATTCTAATGTTCAGTTCCCRGCGACAGACTTCTAATATGTACGCTTAAAGGGTTGTAATCTAAATATTCATTGAGGTTAATGTATGTGTAATAATACACCTTCAACGGGTGGCACCAGACCTTAGTAGCATTGCCTTTAGCTGTATTTTGGTAGCGGTGACCCGAGAAACCATGTATCTGGGATTTGATCATACATGCTGTTGTACTATTACAATATGATGTGTTATGCTGCCTGCTACCAAGCATAACTGACAGGGTTAACCTGAACAGCTTACAGAGAAAGGGAGGAGGGAGCAGTTTGTTATAGCATGTCTTATACTCATTAAGGGTTTATAGACAGTGCAGATTTTAGCACAGCTGTCATATCCCTTGTCATCATAAGACTTGAAAGTGTTAAAGCAATACACACCTTTTTGGGGTTATTGTCACACCTTTGGCAGTGACTGATATTACTGTAATACTTACACAATGTACAGTACAGTAGTAAAGCCCCAAGATACTGTCATGGCAACCAATGAGCTTCCCTCATTAACATAGACCACAGATTGAGAACCAATCAAAATGCAAAGTGCACAAAAAGACGTTTCAGGTGTTGGTATAACAACATTTGTTTCAGTATTTAAATAATTGCCACCTGTCATGGACTCAATGTGAATAATCAACTTGGATCATGGATGTTTAACTGGAACCACAACACAGGGAAGGCTTACCTTGGCAGTCAGTCCCCTGGTGCGGTGTGTAGAGTTGGTTTGGGTTATCCTGTTACTAGCTCAACTACGCTAATCCCTGGTTGGAGGGGATACTTTTCATAGAAAGTCAACTGTATTGACACACATCATATGCTCTGATGTATTTCAATATGTGGAGACCATGTTAAGTCTTTTCAGATATGCAGTATCATATAATATGTATAGTACGGTATTATGATATAATGCATTCATTGAATAAATCATTTTATTGTGCATGTGGCGGGGTAAATACACATTTTTTAAAACAACTCCTGTCTGGTACTGTGCAATAAAATGAGACAAGCAACAAAACTGCTTGTACGGTAGGTAATTCAACATGCATTATAACTTTTGATATTGATAGCTCGAATGTTAATGAACACCATTCTCAAACCTAAGAAAAATGAGCTCACAATAGGTTCCATTTGGAAAAGCACATACATATTTATCGCCAAGTCCTTTCTCATACATTTCCACAAATCTTATCTTGCCGATCCACTCTCCAGTCGACTGCTGCTCCAGCTACATGCCTTCTCCTTTTATTATCAAAACCTGCACAGTTCAAGGTCTATTTGTAACAGAGCTGATACCGTTTCGTATCAGTGCACATTGACCATGAACAATGGGATTAGGCGCTGGCTCTGAACTCAGCTTATATCTACCACACCTGCAGAATCACAAAGTAGGATATTCATATTATATCGTCTGAGGTAGAATAGAGACATTCTATTTGAATTTAAGCACCAACTAACCTACCCATAGTAACCCACCCAGCCACTGTATCAACTAACCCACTATTAACTAACTAACTAACAAACACTAACAACTAACCCATTATCAACTAACTCAGGGGTTTCCAAACCTTGTCACTCGGGGCCCCCCTTCCAGCATTGGGGAACATCCTGGAACCCCCACGTCTATTTCTATGGGCGCAAGCACTGTTAATGACACTAAGTGTT
Organism: Salvelinus sp. IW2-2015; assembly: GCF_002910315.2. Classification (NCBI taxonomy): domain Eukaryota; kingdom Metazoa; phylum Chordata; class Actinopteri; order Salmoniformes; family Salmonidae; genus Salvelinus; species Salvelinus sp. IW2-2015. The sequence continues at coordinate 31,424,325 of NC_036867.1, read as the reverse complement.
CACACCCCTCTTATTGGTGGAGAGAATTTTGCTGGTTTAAAGCTTATTTCCTGCAATTCTACACATTTTGTCATGGGGTGCAAAGAAAATGTTGCAGTTTTAAAGCACATTTTCTTGCAATTCTATACATTTTGCCATTTCTAATGTGTATTCATGTGATATTTGAGTGACAAAAAAATTACAACAATATCTATGGGCTTAAAAAACGAAATAAAATTGTTAGCTGACATGGGCTAGTTGATCTGGACATTTCCGACAAGTTATAAATAGCTCTCTAAAGTACACAATGACAAACACGACAAGAGGATCTGATGATACACTACCCAATTTCCAAATTGCACCTTGTGCATTCTACTATTACAACTTTAAAGAATACGTTTAAAACCAGACTGAGATCCTTAAAAAAAAAAGACTAATTGGGGGGCATGCACCACAGCTTGGGAACCACTAAACTAACTAACACTATCAATTTACCCACTATCAACTAACTAACTCCATCAATTAACCCACTATCAACTAACTAACACTATCAACTAACTAACACTATCAACTAACCTACTATCAACTAACTAACACTATCAACTAACCTACTATCAACTCACTAACACTATCAACTAACCTACTATCAACTAACCTACTATCAACTAACTAACACTGTCAACTAACCTACTATCAACTAACCTACTATCAACTCACTAACAACTATCAACTAAACCTACTATCAACTAACCTACTATCAACTAACCTACTATCAACTAACTAACACTTTCAACTAACCTACTATCAACTAACCTACTATCAACTAACCTACGATCAACTAACTAACACTATCAACTAACCTACTATCAACTCACCCACCCAGGTTTTTTTTCTTAGATTGCTACTGCTCTGAGAAAGCAAGACAGGTCTGTTTCTCTCTAAATCAATAAAGGGGTCATTGGAGTACCCCTGGTAGCCATATGGACCGAGAAGCATCACAGCATCTCAGGTTGTCTCCTGAGTGACTCATAGGTTGTGTCCCAAATGGCACCCCATTCCCTTTATAGTGCACTATTATTGACCAGGACCCATAGGTCTGTGGTCAAAATTAGTGCACTACATAAAAAATAGTCTGCCATTTGGGACGCAACACGAGGACCTGGCACAAAGTTAATCTTCAAAACCCAACCTCAACCCAACCCCTCCCGCCCCTTCTCTCTCCCTGCTGTCCCTTGTCCCTCATCTCATATACCTTCCATCTCATCTGGCTGGCTGGGTCTCAAATGTCAGACCACCTGGGATATACAGCTGTCAGGATGGAACAGGAGCCAGGGTCTAGACCTGGACGAGGCCCCAGGATGCACCTCTCTAGACCGACAGTGTCGCTGACAAGAGGGCGGGGCGGGATGGGACGAGGTGAAAAGGGGTGACCCAGGAGGGATCTGAGGATCTGACAGTCACACTAATCAATGGCCACTCGCAGAGGCATAAAATATGAAACGGACTTGATTCTCCATTTTGGTTCTTTACTAACACACTGATGTAATAGACATACACACGCACAAGGTAGCGGAAGATGACGCAGGTATGACAGTACATATTTTGCATGTTTCTTCATCCAATGGTAACAGGAGAGCAAACAGAAATGAGGACATCTCATCAATACACAACCAGACAAAGATCCATCTGTATCCATAGAAATCTACACAGTGCCATTTTGCATCCTTACATAGGCCTTGATTGTGTGGGTCCATTACTGTACCCATGTATATTAAAACCTCCTAAAGAGAAGGAACATTGCTGTGTTTCTCTCCTCTTCACAGAGAGGCTTTCTATTGCCCTTCCATCAAATTCTAAAGGGCTCCTCTTCTTGCCAACGCAGAAGAAACTAAACATCATGAGCTGGATCAATCTGAGCAAACAGGAGCTTTGTAAGATACTGACTGACTCAACCTGCATCCCATAAATACACAGCTAGCGAGCAGAGCGTAACGTAGCGGTAAGTGTTGTCCTGTTCCAAGGGGATGGAGGAGCAGAAAGGTAGCAATCAATATTGAAACACCGAAATTAAGCATTTACAGCAGTAATTAGGGAGTCGGCACATTTTCACACCTGTACGGAGCAGAGTGACTGCCAGATCCACACATCTGTCTCTATTCACCTGCCAAGCACCTGGTATCAGTTCAATGCTTCTTGATTGCGCTTGATGGCGGCGAACGGAGACTCTTTTTGAGGTTCTTCTGAGGGGATTGGTGTGTTTTTGCTCTCTTCTCTAGCTGCTTATTTTGTATTTATTTTGTATCTGTTCATTCCAACGCAGGTGCCTCGCAGTAATACTCAAGTGGGCCACACATGAGTAATTCTTTTATGCCTCAGTTCCTCCGTTTGTCATATTGGCGAAAGCCAGCGGATTAGGGTTTGAATGTCGACAGGCGCTACCCTCTTTCTCATACTTTTGCAACATCGCTCCAGAATCATTTGCATACCTAATTTTTTAACCCTAGAGCAGAATAGGAGCATGCAAATCCTTTTCGAAGGACCCTCTGTAGGCTATATTAAAATGTTACAACATACCATTTTTTGATTATGGGTTTTGATTTGGGAAGTCACAAAAGCAAGTAAAAATCAATAAATGATAAACTTGAGATGTGAAATTTGTCAAAATGTACTGCATAACATAGTATGTACTGCATCCTGACTGGTTGCATCACTGCCTGGTATGGTAACTGCTCGGCCTCCGACCGCAAAAGGCACTACAGAGGGTAGTGCAAACGGCCCAGTACATCACTGGGGCCAAGCCTCCTGCCATCCAGGATCTCTATACCAGGCGGTGTCAGAGGAAGGCCCTAAAAATTGTCAAAGACTCCAGCCACCCTAGTCATAGACTGTTCTCTCTGCTACCGCACGGCAAGCGGTACCGGAGCACCAAGTCTAGGTCCAAGAGGCTTCTAAACAGCTCCTACCTTCAAGCCATAAGACTCCTGAACATCTAATCAAACCGCTGTTACTCTCTGTTGTTGTCATCTATGCATAGTCACTTCAATAACTCTACCTACATGTACATTCTACCTCAACTAACCGGTGCCCCCGCACATTGACTCTGTACCGGTACCCCCCTGTATACAGTCTCGCTATTGTTGTTTTACTGCTGCTCTTTAATTACCTGTTACTTTTATCTATTATTCTTGTCCGTATTTTTTGAAACTGCATTGTTGGTTGGGGGCTCGTAAGTAAGCAAAAGGTCTACACCTGTTGTATTCAGCGCATGTGACTAATAACATTTGATTTGATTTGATCTGTATGTGTTTCACAGAAGCCGTGAAAAAATTCATATTACAATATACCATGGGTGTTAACAATTAAGGTTTGATTTCCACAGAACTGTTAAGTCAGCCTTAGTTCGCAGCTCTCGGAAATGAATGTGCACGTTTAAAGATCAACTCAATTTGCTTTTCCCAGGCCAACATGACCTCATAAGAATGACTATGAACCAACCAGTGACAGTGGTGACAGTGGTGTCTGCCTTCTCTCCACTGCTGCGCCATGTTTGAGAATAGAATAGCAGAATACCAATTTCTAGAATTCCCTTACTTTTCCTAGGGAACTAATGGGATAATTCTCATTCTGTNTGAGAATAGAATAGCAGAATACCAATTTCTAGAATTCCCTTACTTTTCCTAGGGAACTAATGGGATAATTCTCATTCTGTTCCGGTGATTCAACAGTTACCAAGGCCGTGTCSCAAATGGCACCCTATTKCACRCTATWCCCTACATAGRGCACAATTTAMGYCCAAAAGTAGTGCACTATGTAGGGAAWAGGATGCCATTCGGGACTRACACAAATCACCATCTGGGCTTGTGTTAACCTGAGTCAGATGTGAGCTGTGCTACTGCAAGGTACAGCAGCTTGTTTAATGGTTCTTAATCTTTTCTTTAATTAAATCGTGCAGCCAACCTGAAAAATCTATCTTAATGCAAATGAGCAGAGCTCTCTTTTTTGGCATTTGCTTACCGTAATGCACTAATAAGGTTAATTTAATAAAAATCTGTTCCAGTTTTTWAAAAGATAATTGTATGTTTTCTTGATCTATTTGGTCGCAATGTTTGTTTGTGGAAATTTCCAAGAGTGGATGAAAAAAGTGTTGCGGGATGTTCGAGAGAGAGAGAAAGAGAGGGAACGCACAGCGCAGACCTGCCATGGATAATATTATTTGGTTGAACTGAAAATCCATTTGCTCCACAGAAGTGTGCCTCTTTCCTCCCAGCTTTACAGTTTCCATTAGGGAATAAAACAAAGCTCAACAGAGCTTGCTGTTGTCTGGCCCTCCCTGACCGGACCTGACTAACAACATTGGAAACACCCCGGGAATAAAGAACAATATCATTATATGGCAGTGAAAACCAGATGATATAACAACTCCATATTTGTTCTTCATTGTTTTCATTAATAATTCAGCGATATTATCACTAAGGTTGGAATTAATACTAAATATTATATTACAGTAATAACAAATGGTATTATTGTGTATGTATG
>NC_036867.1:31410100-31413265 GCF_002910315.2 Salvelinus sp. IW2-2015 | reverse complement strand
AGCTTGTTTAATGGTTCTTAATCTTTTCTTTAATTAAATCGTGCAGCCAACCTGAAAAATCTATCTTAATGCAAATGAGCAGAGCTCTCTTTTTTGGCATTTGCTTACCGTAATGCACTAATAAGGTTAATTTAATAAAAATCTGTTCCAGTTTTTAAAAAGATAATTGTATGTTTTCTTGATCTATTTGGTCGCAATGTTTGTTTGTGGAAATTTCCAAGAGTGGATGAAAAAAGTGTTGCGGGATGTTCGAGAGAGAGAGAAAGAGAGGGAACGCACAGCGCAGACCTGCCATGGATAATATTATTTGGTTGAACTGAAAATCCATTTGCTCCACAGAAGTGTGCCTCTTTCCTCCCAGCTTTACAGTTTCCATTAGGGAATAAAACAAAGCTCAACAGAGCTTGCTGTTGTCTGGCCCTCCCTGACCGGACCTGACTAACAACATTGGAAACACCCCGGGAATAAAGAACAATATCATTATATGGCAGTGAAAACCAGATGATATAACAACTCCATATTTGTTCTTCATTGTTTTCATTAATAATTCAGCGATATTATCACTAAGGTTGGAATTAATACTAAATATTATATTACAGTAATAACAAATGGTATTATTGTGTATGTATGCATTCACGATTCAAAGGTGCACCTCAGTGCTTCCAGAAATCTGTATATAATGACGAGATGCTTATGTCGCTGCCCTAACAATGGGAGTCGTTGTCTCAAAGGCGGGAAGGCTTAGATCCAAAATAAGCCCATAGAAACACATTTGGGCTTATTTTGGACAGATTTTGGCGAGAGTGAAACCTCTCGCCTTGCCTCTTCCTCTCTGGTGCTTCTCAGAATATGGCTCTACTGAGCATGTGCAGAAAGGGCAGAGGTCGACCTTCACAAAGCCATGCAGGGTGACTAGTCTAGGAATATGGATTGTACAATGCACCTCACATACAGTACAAAATGACATATTCTAAGATGGTGTATTAATGGTGGAATCCCTAATATTGACAGGGACTGGAAATGCTTATCCAGCCATTAAACTATTATACACAAAGTGTCATTGTGGACACTGCAAAATTAATCACTTTTCTTCCATCGCACACAAGAGACTCCCATTCCTTCAGAAGTCTCTAGAAGTTTTCTCTGGAGATCGTGTAGCATAGCGAAAAGCTAAGGTTATACCGGCAAAAAAAAAACACATGGCATAACGCCCTGTCAACCTAAACCACTGGGGAAAGCTCTGTCTTTTTGTTAAAGCTTCTTTCAAGCCTTTTTACAATCAGGCCATAGGGACTAATATTTACAATGCACATTACTTTCTCGCTAATTACTCTGTTATTTGCTCTTGACTTGTGAGAAACCTTTTTAGTGTAGCAACTGCAAGTCTGATTGTTGTCAACGGGGATTCTCCATTGAAGGCTTCTTGCCCTCACTCTAGGCTTAACTGTGTCTGGTAAACCGGTCCTTTTTGTGATAAGAATTGATTTCCTAATGATGGGTCCACCGACTCACCCAATGGCCTTTTATGTGTTGTTTTGCTCAGGGATATGTAGGGGGAGAGTACTTGTTAATTACAGTCAGCTTGTTGACCCCGATATCAAAGGATTCATAAGGTGTCAAAGCCAGTATGGTAAAAATGATCATGTTCAATGGAAATAATTTCAGCGGACAGACTGGGCAACAATGGTTTCAGGGCATAGTGACTGGGGAACCGTCTCGGGTCTCTGAAGTGGCTGTGGTGGTTCGTGGTTGGCTCCGATAGAAAATAGTCATTCATTAGATTATATTAGCTCTATAGGCTTAAGAAAGGATAAATGTCAGGGAAATGCATACACATTCAAAAGCACCAAGACATACCTGGCTGTACTACAGTACTTCAAACCCGATTAGTGCTTAAGGCGGAGAGGGATAAGACGTTTGACTGTTGCTTGTACTCTCTCTGTCTACCTGGCAGTTCAGTTTGAGCAGCAGTTCAGCCGTGAGCAGCATTTCATGTTAATCTCTCTATTTTTCTCTCTATTGTACCTCTGGGAGGAAGGTACAAGGTTGATTTAAACATCTCTTTACATTTCTCAGCTGTCTCATAGATAAAACAGGACTTCTTCTCCCCGTCGACTATTACCTACATCTGCTGAGTGGTGTGCCTCTCGCTCCCTTTGCTGTTTTCTCGAGCAGCCGGTGTTACAGGAGGTGTATATGCCACAGTCAGGGGGGTTTGGAGGGGAGAGGGGGAGGGCGACACGTCAACAAAACCAGCTGTAATAGGTGAATCACCGCAGCGTGTCCCAGCATCCTCCCTGGTGGCGGCGGCACGGCGTTGGGCGGCACGCGGCTCTGCTCTGGCGGCAGGCGGCCCGTTTCAGAGATGTAACTGGAGTGTGTTAGTATGCGTGTGTGTGTCAGAGACGTAGCTGGAGTACAGCATGTCAGAGCCGCTACGTCAACAAGCTCTCCGGTGGACAGAAAAAGACATCCGTCAATGTCTCGTTGGCGTGTGATTCCTGCAATGGGAATTGGCGCTCGGGCAAAAGATTGTATTCTCAAGTCTAATCAAAAATCTACAACAGTCAGAGAGAGGTGGGGGGAGAATAGAAGTGTGTATCAGAACAGCTTTCTCTCTCTTCACTGGAGAGGCAGAGCAATATGATATTACACGATGGCAACGCAGTGAAATTCACTGCTAACTTGATGGCCCGATGTCAGACAGGGACTCTAACAAGTCTGACAATTGAGACTGAGGTGATCCTTCAGGGACTGAGATGGAGAGAAGAGAGAGAGAGAGAGAGAGAGAACGAGAGAGAGAGAAAGAATGGGCTCAGTTGAAGGCTCAGTTGTCTTTCCTTTCCTCTCCATCTCCTCCGCTCCCTTCCTTTAACAGTGAATAAAATTGACTGGATGGTGAGGTTAGCAAGGTGCGGAAGCCGGTTGCGTCACCTATGCAGAGACGGTGCGGATCACACCTTGGCTTAATGAGCCCCTGAGACGTTCCAAAATAGCCGCACTCCTGGGTGGCTCTGTCAGGTGCAGACTCACTCATTTACGTATCCGACTGTCATCGAGTGGTGGAGGAGAGGTGGTGGGGGATAGAGGAGGGGAGGGAAGAGGCGAGTTTTGGTTTTTAATGAAGAGAAAGAAGGAATTATACAGACAGGCAAGCGAGTTAGC
>NC_036867.1:31405867-31410075 GCF_002910315.2 Salvelinus sp. IW2-2015 | reverse complement strand
CTGCGCGGTGAACAAGGAGGTTATATGCCACAGTCAGGGTTTGGAGGGGAGAGGGGGAGGGCACAGTCCACAAAACCACTAATAGGTAATCACCGCAGCGTACCCAGCATGCTCCCGTGCTCGCACGCGTTGACCCGCAGGCGCCCTTTCAGGATGTAACTGAAGTGTGTAGTATGCGTGTGGGTAGAGACTAGCTGGAGACACATGGTCAGAAGCCGCATACGTTCAACAAGCTCTCCGTGACAGAAAACATCCGTCAAGTCTCTTGCGTGTGATTCCTGCAATGGGAATTGGCCTCGCAGAAAGATTGTATTCTCAAGTCTAATCAAAAATCTACAACAGTCAGAGAGAGTGGGAGGGAAATAGAAGTGTGTATCAGAACAGCTTTCTCTCTCTCACGGAAGGCAAGACAATATGAGTATACACGATGGCAACGCAGTAAATTCACCTGCTAACTTGATGCCCGATGTCAGAAGCGACTCTAACAAGTCTGACAATTGAGACTGAGGTGATCCTCAGGGACTGCGATGAGAGAAAGATATACGAAGATGAGAAGATGATAAGGGAGAGACACTAGATAGACGATAAGTAGGGGAACACGAGAGAGAGAGCTGAGAATCGAAAAGGAGAGACTGGAGGAGGAGGAGATGGAGAGAGAGAATGACGAGTACGAGGAGAGAGAAGGAGAGAGAGGAGATGAGAGAGAAGAGAAAAGAAGAGAGAGAAAGATAAGAGAGAGAGAGAGAAGGAGAGAAGAGAGAGAGAGAGAGAGAGTAGAAGAGAGAGAAGTAGAAGACGAGAATGAGAGAGAGAGAGGAAAGAGAGAAGAGAAGAAGGAAGAGAGAGAGAAGAGAGAGAAGAGAAAGAGAGAGACAAGAGAAAGACGAGAGAGAGAGAGAGAAAGAGGAGAAGAGGAGAGAAGGACGTGAGACTCTGAGAAGAGAGAGAGAGAAGAGAGAGAGAGAAGAGAGAGAAGAGAGAAGAGAGAAGAGAGAGAGAAGGATAAAGAAAATGGGCTCAGTTGAAGGCTCAGTTGTCTTTCCTTTCCTCTCCATCTCCTTCCCTCCCTTCCTTTAACAGTGAATAAAATTGACTGGATGGTGCGGTTAGCAAGGTGCGGAAGCCGGTAGCATCACCTAAGCAGAAACGGTGTTGATCACACCTTGGCTTAATGAGCTCCTTAGATGTTCCAAAATAGCCGAACTCCTGGGTGGCTCTGTCAGGTGCAGACTCACTCATTTACGGATCCGACTGTCATCGAGTGGCGGAGGAGAGGTGGAGGGGGATAGAGGAGGTGGGGGAGGAGGGAGAGAGAAGAGGCGAGTTTGGTTTTATTTAGAGAAAGAAAGGAATTGTAAGACAGATAGCAGAGTTAAGCCACAGTAGTTGCTTTAGCGTCAATAAGGACCCCTGCTTATCTTGAAAGTGTGTCACCAAATGCAATGAAAAATGGTCATGGGGAATTCATGTTTAATCTGTTCACAATGTATATAAATACACACTGTATCTGCAAGTGTGTTTTTTTTACGTCTGTGCTGGTTTAGTATAAGATATTCCTTATAGGGCCTATTATGCTTGGAAAGGAAAAATAAATACATGCATTCTTCTTCTTCTTATTTTTTAAAATATGTCCCTCAATTTCCAGAACTTCTATAAATCATTACGTGAGCGCATATATGCGTATTTATGCCTGGAATACCTGGTATTACCATGTGTAAGCTTCTTAGGATTAWATGACAGGGAGTGCTGTACTGAACCATCCTGTGTGACAGGTGTTTCTACATTAGCATCTATTAGAAAAGATTATACTGTATGACAGTGGCACTCATTTCAGCTGCCGGCATGAGCTGGGAAAACAGGTTTGAATTGACATAGCTCAACTGCAATCTGTACAGGAGTACAGGCTGAACAAGGTTCGGTAGAAATATACATGCTGGAATATCTGCACTTTACAGAATGTCAGCTTTTGCTCCAAGAAGTTTGTATAAACTGTTAACCACAATTCCACACTTGACAAATGATTTTCCGATCGAGACAGACAGGGCTTCTCAACAGCATAGGTGCCAAATGTACTATATTATTAAAGGTGTATCGTTAGAATACCTCCCATAAGGCCTGTACACCTTCCCCAACACACAACACACACACACACACACACACACACACACCACCACACACACACACACACACACACACACACAACACACACACACCACACACACACACACACACACACACACAACACACACACACACACACCACACACCACACACACACACACACACACACACACCACACACACACACACACACACACACACACACACACACTGGAGTCAGGAGACACACATCCATGTAGTCACCAATGCTCCGGTAGATAGTGAGACCATAACAAGATGCTACACTATCCTGGCTATGTATGGCATTATGATCCTATTTGTTATTGGAGTATGCTCATTTTACAGGGGTCATCACAGGATATAGGAAACGGGACTCTCAGGGACTGTGTTATTTAAGAATGAAATGACAGTCAAAATGCTAAAAAATAATGTTTTTTTTGTTCCTGAATAGCACAATGATGTTAGACCTCATTGTAGACTACTGTTTGGTACAGCGTGTATTACATAACATGTTCTTTCTGTAATTGCATTTCTTATCCGTATACGTTGTACAGCTACCCAGTCTGTCTTTGACACCCTATCTATTTAATGATGCACCTGGTGTGTCTGTGAGCCTGGAATATACAGTAATTCCCTCAGCAAACCATCCAACCTGCCTGTGTTTGTAGCCGAGTAATAAAGTCCAGCTTCCTCGGCTAGTTCCAAGTCTACGTTAGGTTAGACAGGACCAATTACACAAAATGACTGGAACGTCAGGCGCTGGGGCTTTCACACTGCCTCCCTGATACACGTTGAACTGCCACCACTTCAAAGGTGTTCCAGGAGTGATTATAAGGTGCTGGTCTGAAAAAAGGGAGAGAAAAAAATTCTTCAAATGACTCATATCCAAACATTGACGCTCTTTGAAACGTGGTAACCCAGGCCGGCGGCTGGATAAAAAGAAAAAAAGAGTTCCTAGACCACAGAATGACGGAGGTGTGCAAAGAGAAGGGGAGAGAGAGTCAGTGGCATCAAGCAGCCAATGATGTTGTCCAACGGTCGTGTGGGCCTCAGACAATAAGAGATAATTATAATCGAAGGCGGAGCTTTCTAACAACTGATATTGGGGTTTAAACCAAGGCTATTACCACTGCCTGCATTTGAACTCTGAATTTGGGTGATGGTGATGATCAGCGTTTTTATTAGGGCCCAGGAGTCACACTGTCTTCAACTTTGATTCCGACTGTGATCACTTTTTCCACCAACCACTGTATACAAATGAGTTCCATAGAATCACGACAGGGAAGCCAGAGGACGGTGTTGAAGATGCAGAAAGCAAACCTATTTTTTTCCTTTCAATTTGAGAAATTGCTTCAGGTATTGATTGAAAAAAAGCACAATGGCGTTCCAGAAGGGTTGCAGGGAAATCTGGAGAGCAGGGAGAGCACTGTTAATGTAACTCTAACAGGGGAATCAAAACCTCCCTCTTGTTTTTAACACTCCTCTCCCCAAGCTGCAGAACAGAACAGTGCAGACCAATCAATAGGCCTGATTAAACGGCAGACTCCATTTGTGGGGCACACAAAGTCAGGCTGAGGTGGATACTCGTGTTGGTACTTACTACGGTCTAGTTCTCACATATAACATAGTCAGGATCCAAGTCAAATACACAAATAAAACACACTGTGTATTTTAATGTAAAAAAAAAAAAAAACTTTTAAAAGGTAATCTTATCAAGGACAACATTACTAAAAAATATGATCAAACCTGAACTAAGGGTATTCTATCATTTCAAATATAGATGTTTAGATGCATAGGCAGACTGAACATTTATATTACAGGAGGAGGTTGCGGGCTGCCTGCAACGCATGAGCCATGGCCAGTCAATAACACTACTGCATGATAATCGATGGGCATTTGTAACAGCGGGGTAGGCAGAGGGGGCCGATCAGAGCAAATTATTGTCACTGTGTGCTGTCGTGCTGTGCAGCCAGCCTGCCGGCATAGCGGAGCAAGATAAATGACAGAGGATTCACAGGAACAAGATAGCAGTTAGTCATACCTGGGAGTTTACAGAGCTCGGCGTGGATCACGTCAATATCGACTGAAA
>NC_036867.1:31394599-31403188 GCF_002910315.2 Salvelinus sp. IW2-2015 | reverse complement strand
TAACTTTGCCCCCGGGGTAAGGTAAGCGGGAAAGATTAGGACTTTGATACAGTGCAGGGCTTCATAAATCAAGTGTGCCTGTGGATTTTTCTTTTTCACCTATTGCTCCATCTTGCTGCTCTGCTCAGACAGCACCGTAATTACACATTGGCTGGGTATTGTAGGAGCGGAGAGGAATGGGCTACAACGTAACGCACAATAAACCCTGTCGTATAAAAAAAACGGCATAAAATAACTGGATCAACACTCCGTTTTACAGTGGTGCCTGTAAAATGACTCGCACACATGCAAAGCGGAAACGAGGAAACTAAACCTTCACTAGTTCATGTTTTAACGGAGGAAAACGGAAATGAAATGCAGCTGTTGCGTTGTAGTTGTAAAGGCGGTCGTTCGGGTTATGTCCAACAATATATTTCAATCAGTCATTTTTTTCAACATCAAATTCACTGTTTATAAAATGCCCACAAACATCCTGATGTTTGGCAACAAAGAAACTACTTCGGGATCAACCCAAAAGGTATCGGTTATACTGTAACAAGTGCATCAGATGCACCTCATGACACTCAACCAATCAATTAACAAACCAATGGGGACTTAGCATTCTAGCTATCCAGTGGGACTTTGAATTCTAGCTAACCAATAGGGACTTCTTATGTCTCTGTTTTCATAACCAGGCCTCTCTATTGATTGGCTGCGGTGGCCACAGTAGTGCTCATGGACCTGTAGTGGGAGTGATTGGCACATGACAAATAGCTAGAAGGCGGGCTGGGTCTGCTGTAAGCATTCAGGAACCCACTGTGGCACAAACAATGTGGGGGCATCCCTCAGTACTTAACACTCCACAGGAGACGTGCTCGACGGGCTCGAGGCTGGTGGGGCGCAGGCGAGAAGGGGAGAAGACCATAATTATTGTATTTGCTGTGTCTCTCTGTGGTCACACCTGGGGTCAGCCAATCCCTATTCACTCTCACAAGGCCTTCCAGACGTGGTGCATTGAACACAAAAATACGTGTAATGTGGAACTATTAGCGTTCAAATTAAGAATTGTCTCTAGATTTATCACTATTAGTCGTAATAATAATTATTCAAAGCAGTGGAGGCTGGTGACTTGAAAAATTGAGGAGGATGGGAGACTTACGGTATAGGCATGGAACGCACGGAGCCGACAAAGTGTGTTTAAAAAAAATCGGCAAAAACGAATGATTTTAACCTAAAGCATTTAATAAAGACATGTATTGTACAATGTTATGGAGAATGGGAAGGGATCACAGCAGTGATTGAATGATGGTATGAGGCATGAGTTGAGGTGTTCAGAGGTTTGACCAGTGCAGGACAGGATTTGACTGGGAAGGCAAAAAAATGTAAGACAACACACTACACAGTTAGACAAAAGAGCTAAGAATGTCCACGCAAGGAGTGAAATCATTGATGTGTAATAATGTGATTGTGTATCTAATTGACTCTAAATACAGTATTGAGAGAAAATTGATAGGGGTCCTCACAGTGCTTGGAGAGGAAACATTCATTCATGTGCCAAGGGATGAGCGGGTACGGGAGACATGGCTTCAGTTCATGTCAGGAGAAAGTTGACAATGGTAGTGGAGTTGAGTTGTCATCACCTCTTAATCAGGGAAAAGGAGGGGACTTGGCTGTAAATACAAATAGCAGATAATTATCCATTACAGCTGCGCCATTGTAGGTTTGGACAACGGGTTTCTCTATGAATTAAACTCAGACATCTCAAAATTCATAAAGTCAAACACAGACTGCGCATCTCGCCCACTTGACACATTAAAGCATCCCAAGAAACGTTGGGATACCTGAATAAAGCCCTGATCATCCACATACCTGACGATAACTGACACTGCAAGCAGACTGGTGGTACCATAGGTCCCAGAGCGGTGGGGCAATTTTTAACAGTTGATCAGACTGAAAAATCGTCTCGTTTTCATCCGATACAGCACGTCAGATTTGTATGGTTTAGGTGTAGCCTAGGCTGCTGCAACATTTATGTCATGAGTTTTTTGCTTGTGTCTGTCCGGAGTGATTATGTGTTATCATCTTTGCTAAATAAATACCGGAGGAAAGTGGAAAGCCTACCTGAGGGCACAAGAAAAAATGCGCTGCGTCAACCTCTCTCTTTAATCAAACTTTTAATGGATGATGCAATGGAGGCTATCAAACCATTCAGAATTGTTTTCGACATCCCAGAAAAGTCTAAAGTTTGATATGTTCAGCAAGTAAAGCATCGTAACATGTAATTACCTCTGCAAGCTCCTTGTAGTAGCCCTTGTTAACGGAACTTTCCCTCTCGCCGTGTCCTCTAAAAGCAAATTCTTGCATGCCCTGCTTTTTTGGTTTGTTTTTGTTTAGCTGAATGATCAATGTTATTAAGGTCACTGTACCCACCTTTCAACCAAGGCTCAGACTTGCCAAAAACCAGGCAAGGCCAGCCTGATGAAATGCTCCCGGTATACCAGCTACAACTTTTGATACCAGTTGGTATTGAATGCTCTCACCTTTTCATTCTTCTTCATGAAACTGATCTCAGACCATCGCTTTTAATTTTCACATTTTCCGTGTACCCCAGAGAATCAACAAATAGAACCCCCATAATATGCTCTGTGGCACAATCACAATACAACTCAATAGGTTCATTCTCTGATCCTAATTCTATGATTGTATGGACAACATGTTAGTTCAAACTGCAAAAGCTTTGATTGGTTGGAGGACGTCCTCCGGAAGTGGTCATAATTAACATGTAAGTCTATGGAAGGGGGTGAGGCCTACGAGCCACCTAGGTTTTGTATTAAAGTCAATGTAGCCAGAGGAGGATGGAAGCTAGTTGTCCTCCGGCTACACCATTTTGCAACCCCAGACAGTGCTGTTGAAGTTACTGTAGACCTTCATTGCAAAACAGTGTATTTTTGTCAATAGTGTATTGGAGGCGAAGTCAGGTGCAGGAGAGCAGAGTATAATGAACAGGCGCACTTTTATTATAGTTCCAAAAATGAGAGCACTACATAAATCAAAGGTGCTCAAAAAACGGAACACAAAAGTAAAGCGTGTAAACTAACACCACATAACATGAAACAATTACACACAAAACATGATGGGAAACAGAGGTTTAAATACAAGTAGATTGATTGGGGAAATGAAAACCAGGTGTGTATGGAAACAAGACAAATGGATATATGAAAAATGGAGCGGCGTCAATCGCCGAACGCCGCCCGAACAAGGAGAGGAGCCGACTTCGGCGGAAGTCGTGACAATTTTAATCAGTTATTTGGTGACATACGAATATATTTAGTGTAGTATTATCTAAAAAGGAACACTTTTTTAATGTTTCACTATTTTTATTTTTATGAAATGTCACTGAGGAGGATGGTCCGACCCTTCCTCCTCTGAGGAGCCTCCACTGATACAACTACATTGTATTCTACTAATATGAATACAAATACTACTACAGCTAATACTATTCACAATACTTCTACTACAAAAAATAATCGTTACCATCACCATTATCATAATTTTCATCATCAGCATATCTATGGCCTGAGGGTACAGAAGGTCCTCACTGCTCAGCACTGTTAGTAGATTTCGGGTATGACTTTGCTGTGACAGCACGACTTCCCTTCAGACAGCCCGTCATCGGTACTGGGAGGGAGTGATACTCTGCTGCCTCTTCCTCAGCCTTTCTGTGGCCTGTATAGTACTGGCGCCCTGCATGCAACACACTACCCAACACCATGCCACACCGTGAACCATCATCCTCCAGCTGGTCCGAGGGAGACGGAAGCCAGTAGGTGTTTGATTAACTAATGGCGTCTCATCAGGCTAATGGCAATATCTGACACGAGAGGAATGGATTAAGTGAAAGTACAAGGTGAAGGAGGGGAGAGGGGATAGGGATCACCCTAGGTGTTTACCGGGGCTAAAAGTAGTGGACTATGTAGTGAATGGGGTATCATTTGGGATGCAGGGATAGATAAGTCAGAACTCAGATCTCAACAGGAGCTTTTTGAGAAGCAGCATGCTCTAACCTGATTTTGTTCCTTATGGTTAGGAACTGGAGGCTAGGAGGGAGCAGGAGACGGAAACCGTTATGGAAACATTACCGCAGTAACATGTGTTGCACACAGTGGCAAGCCTTAATGGACTGGAGCATGGGAAGAGGCGAGCGCGGGGTAGGGATCAATCGGAGTCCAGGGGATGCTTTTAAAGACCTTGTTCCCTCCTCGTGGAGATTTAAAAATAGATTAGACCTCTCTCTCCCACAGTGTGTGTGTGTTGTGTGTGTGTGTGTGTTGTGTGTTGTGTGTGTGTGGTTGTGTGTGTGTGTGTGTGTGTGTGTGTGTGTGTGGTGTGTGTGTGTGTGTGTGTGTGTGTGTGTGTGTGTGTGTGTGTGTTGTGTGTGTGTGTGTGTGTGTGTAAAAGCAGGAAACGATAATGCAATACGGCAGCATGTATGATTTTTTTAAATGCATATTTACATGTACATTCTATACACATTTGAAATAAATTGCACTTTTTTTCCTTTATCTTCTTCACATTAGTTACATAGCAAGAATATAGTTACTTGACATACATCACATTGTCACGCCCTGATCTGTTTTACCTGTTCCTGTGATTGACTCCACCCCGTCCAGGTGTCGCTTATTTCCCCCAGTGTATTTATCCCTGTGTTTCCTGTCTCTCTGTGCCAGTTCCTCTTGTATGTTTCCAAGTCAACCAGCGTTTTCCCCATTCTCCTGCTTTTTGCATTCTCCTTTTTCTAGTCCTCCCGGTTTTGACCTTTGCCTGTTTCTGGACTCTGTACCCGCCTACCTGACCATTCTGCCTGCCTTGACCACGAACCTGTCTGCCACTCTGTACCTCTGGACTCTGATCTGGTTTTGATGTTTTGATCTGGACTCTGATCTGGTTTTGAGAATGTCCACGACCATTCTCTTGCCTACCCCTTTGGATTAATAAACATTGTAAGACTCCAACCATCTGCCTCCTGTGTCTGCATGTGTGTCTCATCTTGTGCCTTGATCCACATCCGGATAGATAGTACCCAAACACCTAAATAATGTGTTTTTAGTTATAACTATTACAGAACATTAAACATGAGCCTTTAAACCCACCCCTCAGCTACTCTCAGTCCATCCCACCTATGGCCATATGTTTCCCTTCTTATGATTTCCATGTATTTTTCAACTGTGCTGTGATGTTAAGCATACATTCTGATCCTTTCTAATTGCATAGTATCTACAGATCGTAAGTTAAAGATAAATATTTGTTCTAAAAGTATTATTATATTGTTGATTGGTTGACTATGACTTTCCAAGTCTCCCAACAGTGCTATTTGTAGGGTTAGTTTTAGGTAAATGTTGTGATATTTCAGCCAATCGTGAACCTGTGACAAGAAACAAGCAATACCAGAAAAAGTGATCTAATGATTCTGTCTCTTTGCAGCAAAATCTACACAGCTGAGATGGTTGTACGCCCCATATACATAGCATTCTGTTGGTGGCAAGAATTTTGTATAATAATTTAAACCGAAAAAAACTCTACGTTTTGAATCAAACATTGTTTTGAGTGTGTTTATGAACCATGTGCCATGGAATCGGCACATCAAAAATCTCTTCCCAACTATTTTGCAACCTGTATTGCGTCACTGTCAACAGTTTGGTCCTCAAATGAAATTATATTTTTCTATTTACTACAACAACAAAAATTCTTCTAATTTTGGTATTTAATAAAGGGCAAGACAAACAGGTTCCCTACCTTCTCCCATTCCACTTGCCTCCTCCGGTAATGCTGCAATCAGTTGGTTGTAATTTTGGATAGAGCAAACATTTCCATATATTCTGAAGTAGTGTGACTGCACAACACCATCTGAAAAATATTACCATGTACCAAAACCTCATACAGGACTAAAATAGACTGGTTTTACAAGTGTACTGAAAGACAAAGGCATTCTCTCTCCACTTTCTGGTCAGACACAATCATTTGGAAGGGCCTCTCACAAGTTACATTACACTGTGTTGTCAGACAAACGTCTCATCTCCTTTCGCAAAATACACAAAGCGAGTGTTGGAGTCCATGAAGCATCAAGCCAAGCCACAGCCGAAATAAATCAGACTACAGTAAAACGTTGCTAGCTATCCATGTGTGAACGAACGGTTCTGTTTGTATGGGTGTAGTGGGGGACAAGTCTTCCAGTTCTCACTGCATCCCAGATAAGCTCTCTCTCTCTCCTTTGTTGAAAGATGCAAAAAAAAATGGGGAGACATTGGAACATGCCTAGTTTAACACATTTGATACTGCCCCCTGCAGTTTCTGTGTCCCTACAACCTGACGGAGGTTAGGAATAGTGGACAGGCGTGTACGATAGAAGCACTAGGACGTTCTATTCCCTTCTATTCACCCACTTCTCTGTTTTGTGTTTCTCAAGCCTCTATCTTCATGGGCAAATTCAATGAACGCATCATATTCAATGAGGGCATCCTTGTACAATAAAACAAACAAATAAAACGTTACACCTCAGACTCGATTTTGGATAAAACATGTCCCTTGTAAAATATTTATATAAAAATGAACTTCTATATTGATGTAAATTGTCCTTTGTGTCTTTTCTATTGAGATCTGTGGGGAAGCATCACAGAATGGGAACACTAGGAACACTGCAGCCTTTCTTTTAATTGACAAAGCCACACTTGTTTCTCCTCTCCTCTCTTCGCTCTCTCCTCTCCTCCCTCTCTCCTCGGTTCCTTGTTATGTTCCAGCTCTTGGAAGCGCTGCTCCCTTGACGAGCGCTAGGGGTAAATGAAGATATTTGTTTCCACTCAGGTAGCATTGGCATGCTCATTGCAGCCTGAGCCTCAGAGACAATTAGCTGACACCTGCTAGCAGCAGATTGTTCTGGCAGATTTCTACCGCTCTCGCCGCCCCTGTCTCCACCATCTGGCCTGGTAAAGGTGTTGCACAGGTCACCACGTGCTGGCAAGCTCAGGAGGAAGAACTTCAGGGGGATGAGAGGGAGGCCTCCTCTGTTAACTTGTTCTCTTTCTCTTTCACTCTCTGCCTTTCGCTCTCTCTCTCTTACTCTCTCTTTCTTTCGCTCTCTCTCTCTTTAACTTGCTCGTTTTCACTTTCTCTCTTTCTCTCTCTCTCTTTCTCTCCCTCTCTCTCCCTCTCTCTCTCTCTCTCTCTCTCTCTCTCTCTCTCTTTAACTTGCTTGTTTTCTCTTTCTCTCACCCTCAATCATTTGCTTGTTCCCTCTCTTTCCCTCATTCTATCTGCTCTCTCTCCCTGTCTTCCTAAAAAAAATTCTCTATCTACCTTTTACCATTTGCTGGCCATTTCCCTGTCCATTTTTGGAGAGAAACGATCGGCTTTGGAAGGAGAGGAGTTGTTGCATACTAATGAGCGTGACTGTGTACACACGCCAACACACGGTCCTCGTGTCTTGGCCTCACCTTTCCCTCACTCTGTGCTTCACACCTACCACACTGACCCATCTGTGCAATCGAATCACACACGCTCCCTCTCTCTCCCTTTCGTTTTTTCCGTCTCTCTCACTCTCTCTCTCACACATCCTCTCTCTTGCTCTATCTCTCTCTTTCTCTCTCTCTATCTCACACATTCTCTCTCTCTCTCTTTCTCTCTCACACACATTCTCTGTCTCTTCCTCTCTCTGTCTCTCTCTCGACCCCCCCCCCACCTCCATCCCTCCCCACCTCTCTCTCTGAACACAAATATGCACAGACCACCATATCATTGTGGATTACTGCTACTACACTTACATTTGCTTCACTGGCTGATCCTAATGTGTTTAATATTTACGTGTCAGGCAGAGACAAATTCTTGCAGAACACAGTTGATTTACTTGATTATCTCACTTGCATGCACTCCAGTTCCTTTCTAAAGCGATTCAGGTTGCTTGGGTAGACAGGGAGGGAACGGCTGCAGGCACAACAATGTCCTCCCCTTTCAACACACATATAGAAAGAGACACACACACACACACACACACACACACACACACACACACACATACACGAAAAGGCACACATAAAGTATGCACGCACACACATACATGCACACAAAACACAAATATTGTACACCCACACACACACACACACACACACAACACACACAAACAACAAAAACCCCAAAAAACACACACACACACAACACACACACCACACACACACACACACACACACACACACACACACACACACACACACACACACACACACACACACACACACACACACACACACACACACACACACATATATACCGAAAAAAGGCACACATAAAGTCTGTGCGCACCACACATACACACAAACACACAAAAGACAACAAACTGTACCCCCCCCCCCCCACACACACATACACACACACACTGTCCACAAACACATATAGCTCAACACACACGCTGCCATGAGAACGCACACCGCCGCTAGGGCCTCCTGATAATCCCTCTTTCATCCACAGCACTGCACAGCTGCTCACCTTATTGCCAACAGTGTTCACTTCAACCCCCAACCCCCAGCCTCTAACGTACAGCGAGAAGGCTACACACCGGGTCAG
>NC_036867.1:31366596-31394499 GCF_002910315.2 Salvelinus sp. IW2-2015 | reverse complement strand
CACACACACACACTACCTGCTCTACTCTGCTTCATAGGGAATATAAAGTGCAGCAGGTGTGGGGAATGGGTCTGAGCCTGTGCAGGTTTTGATGGGATGACACGCTACAAATTAGGCTGCATGCCAACTTCTCTGCCTGTGTGTCTGGCTCTCACCTGCGTGTTAGTGCCATGTCGAGCACCGCCTGCCTGGCAAGGCTAATGTATCACGGTGTGTGTGTTACACATTTTTAACCACATTATGCAAATCACTGAATAGAAATACTGACTTTTTTCACGTACTTTTTTTTCAGCTTTTAATGTAATATCACTGTTTCAGTGGAATTATTATGCGTATTCTATATTACTTTGTATTTGTGTGCATGCACGTATGTAAGTGCACATGTGTGTGTCATATTTCTTCGGAATTCCTGTTAATTGTGCATTTAATTCATGCTTAAGTGATTAGAAAAGGAATCCAGAGCAATAGCATTGGTCTCTGTTTGCACTGATAGACCTCACATTTGTGGTGAACAGAATAAATGGGATAAGAAACAGGCAAGACAGGCTGCTTTTTTCCCTCTCATTTCATCCAGTTATTGGTTAACTTAGTGGAAAAAGTAAATTTTCAAGGGATTTTAGGCAGGACCTATCGCACCCAAGGTAGATGTGTGCTTGACTTGAGGTCTAATTTAACTCCCATGTTGTATTGATCGGTTAGGGTCACCGGGGATCCTCCATGGTCTTCCTCTAGCTGCAAGGTAGACAACGGTAACAGAGAAATGTGTTATAAATGCCCCTGTCCACTCCCCTGTTGATATCAAGCAGGTTTTTTTTGCCATTCTGAGTGCATCAGTTTTTCACATTTACTGTAGTGTGATGGAACACCTTTGGAGATATGCCATGGGGAGCACCGTCGGGCGGGGAAGGCGGTGGTTACGTGCCACAAATTGAAGAGAACAGGAGGACAGTTAGTGCAACCGGGGAAACGTCTAAGGTCAGGGCAGGAAGGGCTAAAAGCTGAATCAGCTTCACATGGGTGCGGGGTCTGAGCAGGGAGGGATGGAGGGATGTAGGGGGGATGGACAGAGGAGGATAGGAGGATGCAATACCTGCAATGAGAAAAATATGGATTCCTGTCTCCAAGACAAATTGATCTCTTGTGTGTAGGAGGAACAGCCTCCGAAGGGAATCGGCTCACAGAGAGAAAGAGAGACGGGAAAAAAAGGAAAAAGAGGGGGAGATTTACTGCAGGGATGGATGTTGGAGCCTTTCTGTAGAAGAAATGTGAAAACTGTACATATAACTGTACATATTGGCTTAAATAACTCACTTAGTAAAATCAAAGTAAAATCTAATTAATTGTAATACACAGAGAGAGAGAGAGACCAAGTAACTAGAGAGATAAGGTATATGCAGGGCCAGGCAATACCCAGCCTCCCTCCCTACAAGAGCTCCTGAGTTGCGCAGCGGTCTAAGGCACTGCATGCTTGAGGCGTCACTACAGACACCCTGGTTCGAATCCAGGCTGTATCACAAGAGGCTGTGATTGGGAGTCCCATATGGTGGTGCACAATTTGCCCAGCATTGTCTGTGTAGGCCGTCATTGTAAATAAGACTTTGTTCTTAACTGACTTGCCTAGTTAAATCCCCCCAAATAATGATTGGAGTCTGTTGTGGAGCCACACAATGTAAGACATCTTACAGCCGGACCACAGTGATTCCTGCTGGAGCCCATGCCAGGGGGAGCTAGGGAGCGCAGGGGGAGGTTGGGGTGGAGTCGGAGCTCCAGACACCTGTTACCAACAGCAGGCTCCCCCTTTGTAAACCGGCCAAGGATTAATGCAGGCTGAAACAAGCTGAAATGGCTGTCGCCGCCATGCCAAGTCCATCCACTAACACCACCGCCACCATTTGGGGGATATTTCAACAGGGAGTGGGGGAGAGTCCTCCTGTAAGTGCGCGTCCCAAAAGGCACCCTTTATTTTCCCTTTCATGTGCACTACTTTTGACCAGAACCCTATGGGCCTTGGTCAAAAGTAGTGCACATGAAAGGGAATAGGGTGCCGTTTGAGATGCATCCCTAAGTTCCATTAGGTTAAACACTCATTTTTCAGACAGCATGGAGATAGCAGACTCACGCTGGGAGGAAATCTGTAGCTAGACTGCTGCATGTATGGCAGCGCCCAGTCGACAGTGCCAGCGCCACTGAAGCTACCTCCTGTAGCCTGGCCTACATCACAGTGCTGGAGACAACATGCTTTCATGTTTCGTGTTCCCTAGGTTGGAAACGTATTGGATACTTAGTGTAGTCCCGCTACAAATAACTACATTTTGGAAGATC
Source organism: Salvelinus sp. IW2-2015 (assembly GCF_002910315.2). Lineage (NCBI taxonomy): Eukaryota > Metazoa > Chordata > Actinopteri > Salmoniformes > Salmonidae > Salvelinus > Salvelinus sp. IW2-2015. Next base: position 31,392,177 of record NC_036867.1, on the reverse strand, counting down.
CTATTGAGACTAATATACTATGATGCTATTGCAAGGGTTTCTCTTGTAGAGTATTATGATTGGATGATATAGCACTTGTCACGCCCTGGCCATAGAGAGGCTTTTATTCTCTATTTTGGTTAGGCCAGGGTGTGACTAGGGTGGGCATTCTAGTTTCTTTATTTCTATGTTTTCTGTTTCTATGTTTTGGCCGGGTATGGTTCTCAATCAGGGACAGCTGTCTATCGTTGTCTCTGATTTGGGAATCATACTTAGGCAGCCTGTTTTGCCACCTTAGTTGTGGGTAGTTGTCTTCGTTAATGCATGTGTAGCCTTACGGAGCTTCACGTTCGTTTTTGTTGTTTATTGTTTTGTTGGCGACATTTAAAAATAAAGGAAAATGTACGCTCACCACGCTGCACCTTGGTCCGGTCATTTCCTAGACGACGTTTGTGACAGCACTAGGTGGGAAAATGATGAATGGTGTTATTTGTCAGATGACAGACAGTTTAAGAGACTAAGTTTAAAGACTAAGTCAGCATAGCTATTGAAATGAACTACTAAGCAAAGAATTACTAGCAACAACACCGTAAAACAAATTGCAATACAGTATACAACATACTAAATATATATATTTATGCATATCTTTAACAATGCGGAGCAAATCAACATACTATCAAACACTTTGAAAAATCATGTAATATATAAGGCCTACCCAGTGAGCACAGACTCCAATTTAACGTCTGTTCCACATTGGTTCAACATCATTTCATTGAAATGACGTGGAAACAATGTTGATTTGACTAGTGTGTGCCCAGTGGGTAAGCTTACACACATAACGTATTATGTTGTAGCCTACATTCGCTTCAATGATTTAAAGCATTTTGTTTTCTTTTTCCTTCAACGGCCATCACTTTGACACCTTTAATATTATATAGTCTGGGATTGGCACCTGTCAGTGTGTGTGCAGCCCTGTGAGTAACAGGAACAGACAGGTTGTTACAGACTGGTCCCCGGGTCACACTACTGGCCACTCCTGTCCTGACCTCTGTGTGGGAGAAGAGCGCCATGTGAAAATAATAATCTAGGAATGTCGCTATTTGCATTTGGAAGACAAGAAGAGCCATGAATAAATAGTGTGGTGTTCATTATGTATTATTTTTTAAGGGTGTTATAATTTATTGGGCATTTTATTAAAAAAATATTCTGAAAAGATTTGATTACTGATATTATATAATTTTGTATATATATATATATACATACAGTATATATAATCGCACCTCCACCATTTGTGAAGGCAGATAAGTATTCAGACCCTTTTCTCAGTACTTTGTTGAAGCACCTTTGGCAGAGATTATAGCCTCAAGTCTTCTTGGGTATGATGCTACAAGCTTAGCACACTTGTATTTGGGGAGTTTCTCCCATTCTTATCCGCAGATCCTCTCAAGCTCTGTCAGGTTGGATGGGGAGCATCGCTGCACAGGTATCTCCAGTGATGTTTGATTGGGTTCAAGTCCGGCTGTGGCTGGGCCACTCAAGGACATTCATAGACATGTCCCGAAGCCACTCCTGCGTTGTCTTGGCTGTGTCTTAGGGTCGCTGTCCTGTTGGAAGATGAACCTTTGGCCCAGTCTGAGGTCCTTTTACTGAGGAGGGGCTTCCGTCTGGCCAATCTACCATAAAGGCCTAATTGGTGGAGTGATGCAGAGATGGAGGTCCTTCTGGAAGGTTCTCTCATCTCCACAGAGGAATTCTGGAGCTCTGTCAGAGTGATCATCGGGTTCTTGGTCACCTCCCTGACCAAGGCACTTCTCCCCCGATTGCCCAGCTCTAGGAAGACTCTTGGTGGTTCCAAACTTCTTCCATTTCAGAATGATGGCAGCCACTGTGATCTTGGGGACCTTCAATGCTGCAGAACTGTTTTGGTACCCTTCCCCAGATCTGTGGCTCGACACAATCCTGTCTCGGAGCTCTACGGACAATTCCTTCGACCTTGGTTTTTGCTCTGACATTCACTGTCAACTGTGGGACCTTATATAGACAGGTGTGTGCCTTTCCAAATCATGTCAAATCAATTGAATTTACCACAGGTGGACTCCAATCAAGTTGTAGAAACATCTTAAGGATGATAAACGGAAAGGGTCTGAATACTTATGTAAATGCTGTATCTGTTTTCTTTTTTTAATATATATATATAAAAAATGTTTTTTCGCTTTGTCGTTATGGGAGTATTTTGCTGTAACGTAACAAAATGTGAAAAAGTCAAGGGGTCTGAATACATTCCGGATGCACAAATCTGTGAAAATACTTACATGATGACAGCGGTTATTTTCTACACACATTTCTATTTCTAAAGCAAGTCAGGACATCTTCATTCACGTGTCTGTCCATAACAGTCACCGACAGCATATCTATCTAAGCGAAAAGCAGCATTGAGATTCTAACGTCATCTATCATCCTGTTCCTCCATGGCCTATTTGTGTTTGCCTTGTCCACTGCACAATACAGAATCCATGTAATGCATCAAGCCATGATTTCTGACAGAAGTGGAGGTAATAACTTTAGGAAACCTTGTTCGACTGTTACTTTCCCTTTCACTGGCCCCGCCACTGCTGTTATGTCAGCCATCGATCGTGTGCGGAGAGACAATTCATTTCATTTCAGTCACACGCCATGATGGACCTGTGCCTCAGCTCCTGACTTATTCTAGACCCTTCCATTTCTCTGCCTGGCTGGCTGGCTCAGGGATGGAATGGGGAGTGGGAATGTCTTATGCTTGGGAAGTCTATTGATCTGCCGTGTCGTTGGCTGGACAGACGGCTCAGGAGGAACTGACACTTTTCTCTTCGAGTCATTTCTTTTCTCTGTCAACGAGGGCGAGCTGCGCACCGTCTTTGATTTCTAATATCTTCTGTTTGCGACTTGCATTTGGAACGTACTGAAGATTAATAGATATTCAGCAGCTCTTGGTAGGACACTGGAAGTTTGCTTTAAACATATATATGTTTAAACCAACATTTTTGGCAAAATGCCTTAATTAGACATTTTGTACTGTACCGTTTGCAGCTTGCATTGGGAATGTATATACAGTACATACAGTACATACTATACATACAGTACATACTATACAATAAAAGGACCTTGTGGTTGCTATGCTAGGTGTTGTAGCCCCCAGGTCACAGGTCAATCCTGATTTTTAACAGTGTTCAGTCCCTAACCAACACCTGATCTCGTGGGCCTCGCGGCAAAGGTACAAACGCAAACTGACACATGACTAAAAGGGGCAAGGGGAAAAAGTGTCCTTTTGTTATTAAATATTCTACTTGCTCAGAAAAATCTACATCCCAAATGGTAATATGTTAGGTAGGAGAATACACATGTAGACTTAAATGAAAAAAGAAGAGGCAACGCTGTTAAATTCATTACTGTGAGCGTGTGTGGTCGTGCTAGTTCCTCAGGTCAGGGCTGTAATGCAAATTGCCTTGTCACTTCGTTGGCTATAGGATGGCTAGACAGGGGAAATTCAGGCCGCCGAACCTCCAACTCACTTACACAGAGAAAACCAACCTCAGGCTAAACTAAGCCTCAACCTGAACTTGTTCTGCGTCCCAAATGCCAACCGATTATCTTTAGAGGGCACTACTGTTGACCAGGGCCCATATGGGCTTTGGTCAAAAGTAGTGCACTATATAGGGAGTAGGGCACCATTTGGGATGCACATTGGAGTTCATTTTGTTTCACCGTGTCTGGAGCAACAAAAAAAATAGCCCCAAGACAATTTTTTCTTCCGTTTCCTTACTGTTTCAGTGCAAGTTCTGGAATTACCGGGTGAAAGGTAAATCGGAACAAGGCAAGAGAGCTTATTTTAAGCTCTCCCAATTGTTCAGACAGCAAGGGCTAGTCGGTGAAACCTCTATTTGCTACACTGGAAAATGATGGATAATATTTTTTACAGGCCTGAAGCTGGAAAGGAAATAGTGTAGAGAAAGGTGCTATCCAAATCAGAAATGCATTCCCTTCCATGTGCAGTGCAAGCCCAACATTTACTAAAGAATTGAACCACCTCAGAATCAAACAAAAAAAACGATTTTTAATATCTCTTTAGAAATCACTCCATGTGTATTTTATTTAAAACAAATCCAAAATCCATCATTCATCAAAACAATTCATTGTCTCCTGCAGCATTTTAGGACTCTCGGGTTTGATCACTTCAAAGCGGTTAAACAACCCAGGAAGACTTTGACATGGTCACGCAGTGTTAGTTCATCAGAGTGGGGGTAAGAGAAAAAGTTCATTAAATGCCTCGGGGATTAAAGTCTGTGAGGCTCTGTGAGTCTGGCATCTGTGCTGGAAACGGTTAAAACCTTTCGCACCTGCTGCCCAAGTCTCTGACAAGCCTTCCCCTCCATGCACTACCCTCCACCATTTGTGAAGGCAGCTAGCAGGCTGTTGAAAGCCACTCTTGCCTGGAATTCAAAGGCCCTTCACCTGACTAATGAAATCAGCCAATTTAGCTGAAACATAAGTTGGGCTAGTAGATAGCACTGAGGCATTTATTTAAAGTGAGAGTTTTTACTTCAAAGGGTCTAAGAGAGTGCCAACCGAAGCACGGCGAGAGAGCGCAGAGTTACGGGGAGGTGGGCAAATCTGTAAAGCGCTGGAGCTGAAAGAGGCTAGTCACCTCATCAGGAATAGATTTTACTAGCCCTGTTGCTCTAATCCTGACAAGCCGTCTACCATCGAGCATCGTATGTCTGTCTGTCGCGCCTATTCCCTTCTCCCTTCCCTTCCCTAAAACACATTTAATTTCACTGTTGAAGACATCAGGTTTAGGAGGAGAATGTATTTATCGTGTTAGTAAGTCAGAGTGGTGATCAGAGAGAAGGGTTGTTGGACTAGGTTCTGTATGGTTTTGATGATTAGGCAGGACACATGCGGGCTCCCTCCAAAATGCGGGTTTGTGCTTCTTTTGTAAGTGGGATAAAATCAATATTCCAACTCCAGGAGCCTTCAAAGGCATCCAAAAGTAGCCAAGTGAAAATACTTCTGTGTGTGAAATCATCAATCGAAGCACAATAGTTGTTGATCTGGATTTTGCTTGTATGAAACAAAGAAAGGTGTTTCTAAAATAAACATGAAGAAAAGTTAAATCACAGAGGCGGAGATGTATTCCGTTTGTACAGGGAACCGAACTTTCTTTCACTGATCACTGGGCTGTTTCATCTGTAATTCCTCTTACAGTACATATAAAAGTCCATTCCTTTTCACTGTTTTCATGATATGCTACAGTATCATTGCTATGATGATTAGAGGCCAACTATGCAACCTACCGTAAATTACAAAGAGATCCAAATCCAAATTAACATTCAAAATATTTGATTTATGAGGGGGCCCACCTCTTGTAATTGCTATAGACATGCGTAACTTTAAAATGCAACAGAAACACCTCATATAAGTAAATGTGTGAACAGAGTTCTTTTTTTTATATCCTTCTCTGTACCTTTCAGCAGCAGAAGCCATGGAAACATCTGTTTTAATAGGAGCAAATGTCAGCTAATTATTTTACCAAAGCGTGTTTTTAATTGATCGACTGGGGACCATCTGTGGAATGGGGCGTGCGTCTCTACGTTCAGAGAGCGAGACAAGAGGGATTGTGGGTAGACAGAGAGCGCCTATCACTACCCGGGACCGGGCCCGACCTGCTCTGTAATTACTTAATTCACATGAACCAACATAACACAAACCTGCAAACCTTGACAGTAGTCCAGGGAGGAGTGTGAGTGTTACTGTTAACCCTTTATCAAGCAGACATAATCTGTTTGACAGTTTCATATTCAGTGGAGACATTTTCTCACCAGGTCTTATTTATATTAACATTACCTTGTCATTTGAATGGCTTTAGATATGTGTTAGGTGTTTCGTACAAATATAGGCCATCACGTTGACAAAGACAAGTGAATTGAAGAGTCTGTTGTCCACTGAGATGTACACTACCGGTCAAAAGTTTTAGCACACCAACTTATTCAAGGTTTTTCTTTATTTTTACTATTTTCTACGTTGTAGAGTAATAGTGAAGACATCACAAGTATGAAATAACACATATGGGATCATGTAGTAACTAAAAAAGTGTTAAACAAATCAAAATATATTTTATATTTGAGATTCTTCAAATAGCCACCCTTTGCCTTGATGACACTCTTGGCATTCTCTCAACCAGCTTCACCTGGAATGCTTTTCCAACAGTCTTGAAGGAGTTCGCACATACACTGAGCACTTGTTGGCTGCTTTTCCTTCACTCCGTGGTCTGACTCATCCGAAACCATCTCAACTTGGTTGAGGTAGGGGGATTGTAGAGGGCAGGTCATCTGATGCAGCACTCCATCACTCTCCTTGGTAAAATAGCCCTTATGCAGCCTGGAGGTGTGAGTGTCATTGTCCTGTTGAAAAACAAATTATAGTTCCACTAAGCCGGAAACAGATGGGATGGCGTATCGTTGCAGAATGCTGTGTTAGCCATGCTGGTTAAGTGTGGCTTGAATTCTAAATACATCACAGACAGTGTCACCAGCAAAGTACCCCCACACTATAACACCTCCTCCTCCATGCTTTATGGTGGGAAATACACATGCAGAGATCATGGGTTCACCCACACCGCGTCTCACAAAGACACAGCAGTTGGAACCAAAAATCGTCAATTTGGTCACCAGAATAAAGGACATATTTCCACCAGTCTAATGTCCATTGCTCTTGTTTCTTGGCCCAAGCAAGTCTCTTCCTCTTATTGGTGTCCTTTAGTAGTGGTTTCTTTGCAGCAACTGGACCATGACGGACTAATTCACGCAGACTACTGTGAACAGTTGATGTTGAGATGTGTCTGTTACTTGAACTCTGTGAAGCATTCATTTGAAGAATCTGAAATATAAAATATATTTGGATTTGTTTAACATTTTTTGGGGGGTTACTACATGAGTTCATATGTGTTATTTCATAGTTGTGATGTCTTCACTATTATTCTACAATGTAGAAAATAGTAAGAAATAAAGAAAAACCCTTGAATTCGTATTGTATGTGTTCTAAAACTTTTGACTGGTAGTGTACATGTACAGAAGATGGCTGTCCTCCAACTAAACGGTAGGTCTTTGACCAGTCTTCTCATCGAGAAATTGGTGACAGTTAAGTTTTTTTTTAATGGATTGTTAGTTGTGAATTTCAGGGGTGTGCCTCTCAAACATCTTCTCACCAGGGCCGGGCTGTCACTTCCAGGTAGGGCTAAGGGACTGGTTAAACCCTGAGACTGGGGGAGAAAGGCAGGGGAATCTGGGTTAACGTCCCCAGATCCTGTCCCTCCGGGCTGGATGTGAACTATGCAGCCTGTAGTGGTGTCTCTTTTATACCTCCCCTTTGCACACACACACACACACACGCACAACCACACTCCAACATAATCGTCACAGTGACTTCATATGCAGCACTCAGCCTGCAAATCATTGTTCCCTATAATAAAGAAGGGGACTAAAACATATTTGAGATCTAGCTAAACTACACCTTAACTAGAGAGATCGATTGAGAAGCCATGTGAAGGGAAAAATCTTTTAGACTAAAACATCAAAGCTATTTTTTCTCTCCCTCTCTCTTTCCCTGTCCACCACTCTTCCACAAGGGTCTCTGGAGTACAGTCTTTACTCCTGAGTTTTTTTTCCACGGGTTAGTCTGAGTGCTCCTTCAAAATCTACCAAAGAGAGGCAGCCGAAAGTGATTGAGGGAGGGAGAGAGAGGGAAAGGTGGAGGAGAGAGGGAAAGGTGGAGGAGAGAGGGAAAGGTGGAGGAGAGAGGGAAAAGGTGGAGGAGAGAGGGAGCTGTTAGGGTACCTCCTTCAAAAATCTATGATGCAAAGTTCACCAAAGAGAGGCAGCCGAGAGTGAGTGAAGGCGAGAGTGAGTGAAGGCGAGAGTGAATGAGAGAGAGTGTGGGAGAGAGAGAGAGAGAGAGAGAGAGAGAGAGAGAGAGAGAGAGAGAGAGAGAGAGAGAGTGAGTGAGAGGGAGAGTGAGTGAGAGAGAGTGTGAGAGAGAGAGAGAGAGAGAGAGAGAGGAGAGAGAGAAGAGAGAGAGAGAGAGAGAGAGAGAGAGAGAGTGAGTGAAGGCGAGAGAGAGAGAGAGAGAGAGAGAGAGGAGAGAGAGAGAGAGAGAGAAGAGAGAGTCTTCCACTGGCAGTATTGACTAGGAAAAGGCTCAAGCCTGACTAAAAAGTACATTCACCGCTAGTCAGTGAATTTTGCTCCCTATTTGTCACTGCCACCTTGGAGAGCGGTAAGCATTAATAATGCATGGGCACTGGGAATGTATTAGCGGCTATCCTAGCGGAGAGAAATCAGTCGGGATCGCGGAGGAGAGAGGGAGCTGTTAGGGGAACACGAAGCACGGACGGGAGAAGAGAGGGAGAGGAGAGAGAAAAGCTTTGGTGCTTGGCGCTCCAGCCCCGTCGTTCTCTTTGTGTCTGTGTCTCTTTCTCCATTTCTCTCTCTCTCTCTATCTCTCCTCTTATTATTTATTGAAGAGGTTTTTGGAGACGTGTCAGGTGTGGCGCATGCAATGCATCATCGGAGAAGGAGCCCCAGCCAAAGTCCCCAGGAAGGGAGGGTAATTGAGTTCATTGATCAAATAGTGGGAGGCCCCCCTGACGAGTACCTCCACGACCACTATCTCGTCTGTCTGCTACCTTTGTGTAACACTAGAAAGGACCTGCCCTGGGGTCACAGACTCACCCTACCGCCAGCTAGCTAGGTAAACAAGGGAGTAGTGACAGGGCCTGGTTTCCAAATGGCACCCTATTCCCTAGGTAGAGCCCTATGGGCCTTGTTCAAAACTAGTGCACTATATAGGGAATATGGTGCCATTTGGGACGCAGAGGGAGCAAACCGCCTCGTCATTCCATTTGCAGGAAATATGCTTTTCTCATCTCTCCAGGGCTGTGTCTGTAATTTGTATTATTCTACTGCAAAGACCTCCATCTGCTATATCTACTCTATCTCACCAGTTGTTTGAAACCAAACCTAGTAGGTGAAATTGCAGGCAAATTGTGTGCATCAATAAAAACACATTTTATATTCAGATATCAGTACCTGTACATATCCAAATATGCTCATAATTACATAGTTGCACTCAGGAATAGATAGTTTTTCATTCCAGCAAGACTGGGTTTCATGTTCTCATATAGAGGAAACAGATCACAGGACAGACACTACTCTCAAATTCACTGCATGTGGAAAGCAACCACACACACGTCACAAAAAAACACTGGGCCTTGCTACTATGGTTACTATGGGGCATTACTTCATTTGAGTCCTACTTCCACTATCTGTATAGATGTGATCGGAATGTGATCTGACTCCTCTGATCTGGCTTGCCAAAATCCCTATTCTTCTGACTGTGTCACCTCTTGTCAGTTTCAGGACCTCTCTCTGTCTCTCTTTATAATCTCCTCAACTCGACAGAAAGACCCTCATCGCTGGCCAAGTCCCAGACAGTCACAGCTTTGTGTAAGGAGGGAAAATAAAGATAATTTTTTTGTTGAAAATAAAGGTATGACAGTTGTGGCTTCAGATGGGAGTGTAAATCCTTTGATCACATCACTTAGCTTTCTAACACTGTGACTGGGCCAAGTCACTAATGACACTCTGAGGCCTGTAGATAGGCCCCGAGCCTGAACGTGACACAGTCCATCTGCTGTTCAAACTAAACCCTCCTCCATTGGCTCCACGAGCAGCACCACGCACGCACACGTACACACTCGCATACACACACACTCAATAGGAAACACATTGAAATGGTATACTGGTAATATCTGTGACATTACAACCACCATTTTTCTGGAAGACCCCCTGGCACCATTCGTTGAGGTACAGCAAGGTTCTGTCTGCTGCACCTTAAGGCACCAGAAAGGATTTACAACAAAAGGTAGCAATGAACAGAATGGTGAGTTGTGACACCTGATGTCACCATTCTATTCTGCCTTATCCTCTTATACCCTTCTCCAGTATACACACACAAACACACTCTCTCACACACAGACACACACATACATGCACACTCACACACACACACACACACAAGCAGTCCCTCATATCAAAGTAATGTTCCTCAGAGACGGATGTTTTCAGACACACACACATCAGCGTCGGGCCGCAGAGATTCTATCTGATGGCTCAGAGCTATGAGAGCACTCTTTGCAATTTCCAATAAAGTGAAGCTGGATTTAGTGTGAGCCTAGGGGCATTCCTCCAGGACATGTTTCAAGGCATTACAGCTAGCTCGCTGTAACACACACAGGGAGATGTCACACAYACACACACACACAAGAGATGACCAGCGACAGCTTATACTTACTGTAGTCTGTCAGGGAGTGCTCAATACACACACACACATGCACGCRCGCACGCACACACACACACTTCCTAGTGGATTAGAGCGCTGTAGTGTAACAACAMTTCACAATATGATTGTTACTATGGGGCATTAGTTCATTTGAGTCCTACTTCCACTATCTGTATAGATGTGATTGGAATGTGATCTGACTCCTCTGATCTGGGCTCTTCTCCTTAATCGCTCCAGCTCCGAGAGACATACATCGTCAGCACGCCACGGTTCAATTTGCATGTTGTTACTTCAGACATTTGATCTTTTTTAATGACAGCACGCTGTGGAGTTCCATTGAGGAGATCAGATCTCCTGATGCTCCACACGCTACGCGTTTCAAAAGTTGGAAACTGATTCATCAGATGTATGTGCGTTTACATTTTCAAAGAGTTGAAGTTAGTGGGATCCAGGCCAGGACTCCTCCGGTGTGTCAGTAGTAATAATAGGAAACATCTCCTTTAATATTTCAGGTGAAAAATCGTGACCTATGGTACCAGTAAAACAGGGCACCGTACCATATTAAACTTACCATAGGATCAGGTCTTCCTGTTTCTATAATCCTATTTAAATATGATTTAAAACCCACATCTACACTCAGCACTCCTGCTCTGAGACGCTTTGTAAGCAAGGCCCTCGATATTCCTGAATGATCGCTCACCTTTCTCAGTCCGAAGGTGTAAGGAGGATGTACTAGCTATCAGGTTGGTGAAGGTGTAACCGCAAATTAGGCAGTAAGTGATTCTAATGGGGTTACATTTGAGGATTTCAGGAGAAGGTGTCACTGTTATCTCTCAGTTTAGGTAATCAGGTAGACCAGACATTCAGGTGAAACTCTCACGATATGAAGGCATACCTAAAACAGCCAAGACAATCATGTAAATGTGTTAATCTAGCCAACAGGAGCTTTTATTCTAAGTTTCTCTAGTATTTGCTWAAGCTTCCCTTCACTGCAATACTTTAATGTCCAGACAGATACGTCTGCTGCAACTGTATGCAGAAGTACTCAAATGTAGAGCATCAATATGACATATGACAGGCTAGACAGTGAGAATAACCAAACAAATGTGTTTCACAGTAGGTGGTTTTTATAAAGGCATAATAAATTGCATTGTAAGTCTCTATGTGTGTGTGCGTGTGTGTGTGTGTGTGTCCATGCGGCCATATCCCTCTCTGACAGGGCAGGAGAGGGTAGGTGTGTGAGTGGTATGGATCGGCAGTGGTCTGGTCAGTGCAGCAGAGCGTGTGTTGTCAGAGGTTACTCACTCTTTGATTCCACCTCTGCAGAGTCAGCTGTGGTTCACCTCCCGCACACTCAACTCRTTTATCTTGTGACAGTCTGGGATTCTCTCCATTCTGTCTGCATCAATCATTTTCAATCACATCCCGCCAGCACACTGCAGACCGGGGATCACTACTCTGCAAGMACACAGGCACGCAAGAGACGCGCACGCACGCGCACACACTCGCGCACGCACACAGACACACACGCACACACGCACACACAGAGACACATATTCATTTATTCAAACACACACCAAGCAAAAGTCTCACACACAGTGAAAAGGAACTCACACAATCAACAGATCATTCGAAGAGCTCCCTAAAAAGACTATCCGCTTCTCACAAAACAACAACTTTTTGAAAGGCGATCTACAAAAGTAGAAAGTTAACTTGTGTGATGGTCGAAGTTCTGTAATGACTTCCTTGTGAGTGAAAAACATTTGGAATACACATAGCGAGCTCTGATGAGAAACAATATTTACACACCAGAGCATCAGTTTGCAGCCGAGGCACAGCAGGAGAGCAGAGAGCCCCTCTGTTACTGCAGCCGGGAGTGGCTGCAGTCTGCAGCCCACCAGCTATCCCAAGGCAGGATTTTAATGATGAGGAGGGGGGAGCTGGGGAGCTTTTGGGGAAACTGTCTGCGGAAGGTTCTGGGGGAGGGAAGCGGGGGATGTGGGGGAGGAGGTGGGAAGTGGGGGAAGTAGAGCTTGGGCTTCTCTCCTTTGTATGTGTGTGTGTGGGTGTGAGTGTGTGTGTGTGAGTGGGTGGGTGCCAGGAACCAGGAACAAGAAAGCTCTTCCAGGTCAGTCACACACAGAGACACACACTTGGGGCGTTGGTTTGGACCGTATAATTGTATTCAATATGATCTAAAAAGCACTCCTAGAATCAGCACTCCTACTCTAAGATGCTTTGTGAACAAGGGCCTAGATATTTCGGAATGATCGCTCGTTAAAGTTTGTTAATCAGAAGCTGTAATGAGGATGTTCTGGAGAATCTTATCAGGTGTAACAGCAACAAAAAAATAAAGGAACAAGACAGCTGTTACAGGTCAGCCACACAAACACACGTACCGGGGGGCGCTGGTTTGGACCACCTCGATTGGCTGGGTCCCCAAACTCAACGGGATATTTGCCTCAGACTGTAGCAGGCCCGGCCGCATGTGTGTGGTGTGTGTTGTGTGTGTGTGTGTGTGTTGTGTTGTGGTGTGTGGTGTGTGTGTGGTGTGTGTGTGTGTGTGTGTTGTCGTGGTTTGTGTGTGTGTGTGTGTGTGTGTGTGTGGTGTTGTGTGTGTTGTGTGTGTGTGTGTGTGTGTGTGTGTGTGTGTGTGGTGTGTGTAGTGTGTCGGTGGAGGACATTGTGGGGTCTATAGGAGACAGGGGGAGATCGACATCAGACGTTGCTGTCTCCCTGCAAAGTGAATGTGATAACAGATCATATCCATTGTATTCTGTTTGCAGTATTGTATTGAGCTGTATTCAACTCCTGAGCCCCCTGCCTATTCATCTGTATATGATATCAGTGAAAAAGCTCCATATTCTAGTAGTACAAATTAAACAAACATTGAAAGCATTATAAAAAATATTGTTTTTCAACCTTGTCAAAAATATGGTATGCTTTAAATTATATATTTTAAAATAAACTCAAAGGATATGCAAAGCAATATTCCAAAGTGAAGAAATCACCTGCCAATCTGAGGTTGTCATCATTATCTTAAACAATTAGGTATTGAAACAAACACACACAAAATCATGTCAAATGACTATTAAGCTCAGACTAAACCTATTGAGAAACAAATCATCTAGAATCCTTCTCATTCAAGATAGTAACTAAAGAGAGCTGTTCATTGAAGATTTAAATATAAAAATAGAAAAATATATTTCAAAAAAATAGAATCTCTCTCTCTCTCTCTTTCTCATCTCTCTCTCTCATCTCTCTCTCTCTCTCTCATCTCTCTATATCTCTCATCTCTCTCTCATCTCTCTCATCTCTCTCATCTCTCTCTACGGTCAGATCATCTGGATCTCATTCTCCTTTATTATGTCCAAAATGATCTGCTTTTACTTGGCAATGAAAAAGCTTTACACATTTGACAGGTTAGATTACTCAGAGAATAAAGTCAAATGTCAGATTTCTATAACAAATTCTCTGCACTTTATTTGAAGCTGAAATGCGTTTGTCTGTTTCTAACCAAAATGCATTGCATGCATAGTTTGGTCGTTTTGGCAGAACAATTTGCCAGCCCTTATTTAAGTTGACACACAAAGCACGCACCAAAATCAAAATCGATTTTTCACTCTGTGATGTGCCATTACTCTGTCTGACAAAATAATGAATTAATAAGCAACCCATGTCTGTTATCTCTCTGAAAATAGACCTCAGACACAGGTAGGCGTCTGGAGTGACCGGACTGGAGTGACCGTCTACACATTTTCCTAATGGATCAGACAACTGTGGCTGTGTCCACTCACTTGATGGGACGTTGACTTCAAAGGGTGGTCAGTCTATTGTATATGTATCAGAACTTGTTGTTGTTGTATACCTCTATGTATTTGTATCCCAAATGAGTAATATCTTTGTGTTTTGTATTCCAAATGAATCAGACTACTTGTTGAGGTCTACAGTACAGTGTTCTTAACATACACCTATGGTAAACCCTCTCTGCTTCTCTCTTCTGACGGTTCCTATAACCACATATCGAATTGGGCCACTTTCCATGTGTCTGTGAGAAACAAACAAGAGCAAAGCTCAGTAGCCCTCTTCTGCTACAGGTCGTCAGATCTTCCACGGTGGTATCCTACGATGAGTTAAAGCAGCGGATAAACTCCCCGGGCGGGAGTTTACTACAACGACRACGAGCAAGCAAGCAAAAACACCCCACACGAGAGAAGGTAGCGCCGAGGATGTTGTGGAAATKAGATACAGGTTGGAGATAAAGCGAACATAATCACAACAAATGACCCTGTGTTATCACAGATGTAGATGATAGTGTTAAACATGTGGGAGAGCGCCTGGGGCGGTGAGCGGAGGCTCTACAACCGTTTATTTCCCTCAACAAAACGTTTGACATGGGTTATCCTCCTGAGGGAGGGCAGGTTATTGCAAATGATACATTGTTGTAGGCACTTCAGAGTTACTTATTTGTTTTTAGTCATGCTATTATTAATACGACGTTAGTTTGGATACCACTATGTTTTGGCTTATCTGTGCTCAGGAGGAACATGGCAAAGGGAAGATGGGCGATTTTTGAAATGAATGTCACTGTCACGACTTCCCCCGAAGTTGGTCCCTCTCCTTGTTCGGGCGGCGTTCGGCGGTCGACGTCACCGGCTTTCTAGTCACCACCGATCCATGTTTCATTTCCATTCCATAATCAATGTTCCTTATTTAACCCTCTGGCTTCCCTTTCTGTTTTGTGCGTGATTGTCATTGTCATGTGGTTTCGTTATTTGTGCTATGGATATTTGTGTTTTTCCTTGTTGGAACATTGCTTAATTTTTGAGTGAATTCTCGGATTATTACTCATACCTGTGTCCTGCGCCTGACTCCGCCTTATCCATTCACCTAATCGCTGACAGAATCACGCACCATAGAAGGGAGTCAGCAGGTGCAACCAGCCCTCCTCTCCCAGTGGAGGAGCGCGTCCAAACCATGGACCGATGGGAGAGAAGGGGTTTTCCGGTTAACCCATCATCATCACCCCAGCTCCYACAACAACCTACACTGATGTCCACACCGGATGCCAGGGGTTCCTACTCCAGCTGGAGCTCTACCTGGCAGCGGTTCAGCCGGCCCCCTCGGGACGCGAGAGAGTGAGCGCTATCATCTCTTGTCTGACTGGTAAAGCCCTGGAATGGGCCAACGCCATCTGGGGAAGGGAAGGCCCGACGTTGGACAATTACGAGGATTTCACCCGRTTTTCGATCATCCACCTGAAGGGAGAGCGGCGGGGGAACGCTTGTATCATCTAAGACAGGGGATGAGGAGCACTCAAGAGTTCGCGCTAGACTTTAGAACTCTGGCCGCCGGAGCGGGATGGAATGAGCGGGCCCTGATCGACCACTACAGGTGTAGTTTACGCGAGGACGTTCGTAGGGAGCTAGCCTGCAGGGACACTACCCTTAACCTTGACCAGCTGGTGGACCTATCCATCCGGTTGGATAACCTGTTGGCATCCCGCGGACGTCCGGATCGGAGTCCGTCAGTTCCATCCCCCAGCACCTCTGATCCAACACAGATGGAGTTGGGAGGTGCTGCTATGAGGGGGACCGGAGAGGGGACCATTCCCTGCACCACCTGTGGCCGCAGAGGACACACTGCTGGTCGGTGCTGGGGAGTTTCCCCAGGGGGTCGAGGTAGCAGGCGGAGCACTGGTGGATCATCCCAGGTGAGTAGGCAAACAACTCACCCAGAGCTCCCTGTTGCACATCTGTGGTTGTATATAACATTTCCTGAGTTTTCCCCGCGTTCCCAGCATAAGGCGCTAGTAGATTCAGGCGCAGCTGGGAACTTTATTGACCATTCCTTTGCACTTAGATTAGGGATCCTTATTATTCCTGTTGATGTTCCCTTCCCTGTACATGCCTTAGATAGTCGTCCTTTGTGGTCGGGGCTAATTAGGGAGGTCACAGCTCTACTCTGTATGATAACGCAGGAGGGTCATGAGGAGAGAATTGGTCTCTTCCTGATCGACTCTCCTGCGTTTCCTGTTGTGTTGGGCCTTCCCTGGTTGGCCTCTCATGACCCCACTATTTCGTGGCAACAGAGGGCTCTCAAGGGATGGTCCCGTCAGTGCTCAGGGAGGTGTGTAGGTGTTTCCTTAGGTGCAACTACGGTGGAGAGTCCAAACCAGGTCTCCACCATGCACATTCCACCCGAATATTCCGATTTGGCCTCAGACACAGAAGGCGACTCAATTACCACCCCATCGACGGGGGGATTGTGCGATAAATCTCTTGGTAGACGCTGCACTTCCCAGGAGTCACATGTATCCTCTGTCACAGGAGGAGACGGCGGCTATGGAAACATATGTCACCGAATCTCTGGGACAGGGATACATTCGGCCTTCCACTTCACCTGTCTCCTCAAGTTTATTTTTTGTGAAGAAGAAGGATGGAGGTTTACGCCCGTGTATTGACTATCGAGGTTTAAATCAGATCACGGTAAAATACAGTTACCCGCTACCTCTCATAGCCAGTATGACAGAGTCTTTGCACGGGGCGTGCTTCTTCACAAAATTGGACCTCAGGAGCGCTTACAACCTGGTGCGTATCCGGGCGGGGGATGTGTGGAAGACGGCATTTAGCACCACTTCTGGGCACTATGAGTACCTTGTCATGCCGTACGGGTTAATGAATGCTCCATCAGTCTTCCAATCCTTTGTAGATGAGATTTTCAGGGACCTGCACGGGCACCACTGTCTTAGTGGTGTATATAGATGACATTCTAATATACTCCGCTACACGCGCCGAGCATGTGTCCCTTGTACGCAAGGTGCTTGGTCGACTGTTGGAGCATGACCTGTATGTCAAGGCTGAGAAATGTCTGTTCTTCCAACAGTCCGTCTCCTTCCTAGGGTACCGCTTTTCCACGTCATGGGTGGAGATGGAAAATGACCGCATTTCAGCCGTGCGTAATTGGCCAACTCCAACCACGGTAAAGGAGGTGCAGCGGTTCTTAGGGTTTGCCAACTACTACCGGAGGTTTATCCGGGGTTTTGGTCAGGTAGCGGCTCCCATTACCTCYTTGCTGAAGGGGGGACCGGTGCGACTGCAGTGGTCAGCTGGGGTGGACAGGGCTTTTAGTCACCTGAAGGCTCTGTTTACCTCGGCTCCCGTGCTGGCTCATCCTGATCCCTCCTTAGCGTTCATAGTTGAGGTGGACGCGTCCGAGGCTGGGATAGGGGCTGTGCTGTCTCAGCGCTCGGGTACTCCACTAAAGCTCCGCCCCTGTGCTTTTTTTYCGAAGAAGCTCAGCCCGGTGGAGAGAAACTATGATGTGGGGGACCGGGAGCTGTTGGTTGTTGTCGGGGCTCTGAAGGCGTGGAGACATTTGCTTGAGGGGGCTAAACACCCTTTCCTCATTTGGACTGACCACCGCAATCTGGAGTACATTCGGGCAGCGAGGAGACTGAACCCTCGCCAGGCGAGGTGGGCCATGTTTTTCACCTGCTTTGGTTTCATCTTATCCTACAGACCAGGTTCCCAGAACGTGAAGGCAGACGCACTGTCCCGGATGTATGACACAGAGGAGCGGTCCGCGGATCCCACTCCCATAATTCCAGCTTCTTGCGTGGTGGCACCGGTGGTATGGGAGGTGGACGCGGATATCGAGTGGGCGTCACATGCGAGCCCACTCCCACACAGTGTCCAGTTGGRCGTCTGTACGTTCCGTTTGATGTCCGCGATCGTTTGATCTGTTGGGCCCACACGTCACCCTCCTCTGGTCATCCTGGCATCGGTCGGACAGTGCGCTGTCTTGCTGGGAAGTACTGGTGGCCCAAGTTAGCTAAGGACGTGAGGGTTTATGTTTCCTCCTGCTCGGTGTGCACACAGTGCAAGGCACCTAGACACCTGCCCAGAGGGAAATTACAACCCCTTCCCGTTCCACACCGACCGTGGTCACACCTTTCGGTGGATTTCATGACGGATCTTCCCCCGTCACAGGGAAACACCTTATTTAACCCTCTGGCTTCCCYWTCTGTTTTGTGCGTGATTGTCGTTGGCATGTGGTTTCGTTATTTGTGCTCTGGATATTTGTGTTTTTCCTTGTTGGAACATTGCTTAATTTTTGAGGAAATTCTCTGATTATTACTCATACCTATGTCCTGCGCCTGACTCCGCCTTATCCATTCACCTAATCGCTGACAGTCACTGCTAACAGCCAGCCCCTGAGGCTATCTATCTCCACACTGTCCATCCCATTGATATTATCGGATTAGATCTAACAATGTTGGCCTACCTTAGACCTGCCCTAAAACGTTTTAACTTCTTGGTGAGGTGGGAGAGTTGTCTCACATGGATTTGGAATACGGTACTGCCATGACATCACTGCTCAGAGGAGCTTCAGAGCCTTGACATTCTACAGTTCCAGGAGGAAGCAACGAGTGTCATGGACCACCACATTTCTGAGCATTTGGGAAGCCGTTCTGACAATACTGTAAGGCTCTGTAAATGCAATATTTATTTTACTATCTGGGAGGATCACCCAGGTCAGTGGCCAACCCCAACCACTCACCTCCAAGTAAGAATACAGGCTGCGTTCCAAATGGTACCCCATTCTACCCTATTCCTTATTTTGTGTTCTACTTTTGACCAGGGCCCATAGGGCTCTGGTCAAAAGTAGTGCACAATAAAGGGGAATAGGGTGCCTTTTGAGACACAGTGTAAGACTCCATTTGACCAGACGTCAACTCTTGGGATTGCCTTGGCTTTGTGGTTGGTCGGTTCTCACAGTCGTGTGCAGAGCATCCATCTTGCTTTGCAAACTCAATTCCTCAGTGGGTTGGGCCTGTCAGCCAGAGTAAACAGCTCTTGATGAATGGAACTCAAGGTGTTCAGTCACCTGAAGCAGCTGCTTGAAGTTTGTTTCCTCACAGCCACAGGCCAGTGTTTCCACAGCTGTGGGGAACCTCCAAAAGACAAGTATTTGTCTTCCTTTTTTCTCTCTCTATCTCTCCCCAGATCGCTTGCTCGTTCTCTCTCTCTCTCTCTCTCTCCCTCCCCCCTCCAGAGAAAAAGAGAGGGGAGAAGGAGAGAGAGAAGGAGAGAGGCTCCGTCTCTCTCTCCTTCTCCCCTCTCTTTTTCTCTGCCTGTTGGCTACACAGAACGACCTGCTACAGCTTCAAACCCTCAACAGCACAGCCCTGGACAGTCTCAGACGAGCTGAGGAGAAACTGGAGACAGTCATTTGGAAAATTCAGTGCCAGAAATGGCCTAAGACAAATAAATGCAATATCTTTGAACAGTTCGTTGCCTAGGTGGGCCGTTCATCTCACAATTACCTTCCCTTCAAGTGTGCGCGCATACTTTTACTGTCCAAATGGCACGAACACCCAACACCATCCCCGTGATAATCAAACAAAGGGGAATATTTTTTGTAGACAATAAGAAAAATAAAAAGAGAGAGGTGGGACACGCAGATGGCTGGACTTGACAGCTCAAGTCACAAAGGGAAATATTTTTTCTGCACAATAAGTGTAATACGATGAGAGAGGGGCACCTCAAGGCCCACCTTCGAGGCCCATCTTGAGGCCCAAATTATTGCATTTGGGCTGTAGACATGGTCATGTTCAATCATATCTCACAGTGTTTATGAGGGCCTTTTGAACATGATCACTGTGATAATGAGCTAATCATCAAAAGGGAAGCTATTCCTCTGTTCTGCCTTTTCCATTCTCCTGGAAAAAGCATGACAGAAATTGACCTTTCACTAACTCAGCATAATTGGAGACACCTGTGATGAATGCTACCTTTTCAAACATCCATCACTAATTTATGAATAATGAACCAACATCTTGTTGCGTTTCTTTATGAAGCTCTCGAAGGTGATTCAGTTGTGACCAGTGGCTTAGGTAATGAAGCGTTAGAACTTAGAACATCCCATTTCAATCACCTAGGGCTGGTTTCCAGGACACAGGTTCAACCTTRTCTTGGACTAAGTAACGCTTTCAATGGAGGATCTCCTTTGAACATCATTTTAGTCTAGGACTAGGCTTAATCTGTGTCTGGAAAACCAGCCTCTAATATTGTTTAGGAACGTTACACAGGGTTCCCGGCATTGAATTGTCTCTAATTTGTTTAGAGTGTTTACAATAACTGTTATACCTTTCCAACTGATTCGTTATGAGGAAGTTATATCTTCAGACAGTTGACACTCAGTTGTCACTGAAAAGAGGAAGTACCACTGCATTTGGGCAAAAACAGGACACGTTTTTTTCAATGCCTGGGTGTTCACTTACTCACAATCATTTGATCATCTTCAAATTGAGCACCTCGCAAAGTCTTAGGCGTACACCTGCTTCCCCAGGCCCTGAGCTTTCGAGAAATACTTCCAGGTTCTGAGGGTCACTTGGCCAACATCATCTGTATAAATACGATACCATCCATCCAAAAAGTGTAGCTGTGTGATTAAAACGAGTTCTCGACCACGAGGAGCAACAATAGACCCTGACATTCTCATGGTTTACAAGTGCGCAGCCAGCCCTTTGGCGGCTAAATCACTGCTGCTGCAGCTCTCGCATGAAGAGAGAGAGAGAGCATGATTAAGCAAAGGCTTCAGAGGCCTCAACAAGGGATAAGTCCCTGTGTCCTCACAATTCAATCAAACACAAGAGCAAAGGAGTATGCAGGTGAAGGACCAAAGAAGCAAAGCATACATTTTCTAATGAATGTGTCACGATTACCTCTGAAAAGTAATAACTTGCCGCCYATACCTTTTCTTAAGTAACTTCCCATTATACCTACAGCTCCTTTAAAAAGTCTTAATAAGCCTCTACCTTGTCTTGCGTAACTTCACGTTATTCACTTTACACCTACAGCTGTAGCAAAAGCTGCAGGTCTTTGACTGATGTCAGATGTAACAATTATGAGAGAGAGAGCCGGYCGGGGCAGGCAGAGGGATAATGGAGAACAGATGTTGAGGGAAACGGCAGGTTGGACAGAACAGGCAGAGAATGCTCAGCTCTTTTCCCTCTGGTTACTCACATCTGTCCCGTGAAAGGTGCTCAGCACTTCCTAAAGCGAAGCGTAGATGCACTTCACCGCTGCTGAATTACACGCATCAATCACACAGGCACGCGAGGCCTYCCTCCTACAACTGTAAGACGCGAGCCCGTAGTACCTGCTGTTACTGTAATGCATCGTTGCGACTGTTCCTTTGGATAAGGTATGTTGACAAGATGATTAGACCTCAGCTTTAAGAAAACTTTAACACAAAAAAAAACAAATCTATACACCTCGAGAAGGCTCTATGAACTCCAAGCTGGAGGCACTGAGACATCCCTGAGGGCAAGCTCAAGCATGTCAGATATTTCAACCAATCAAACAAGATAGAGGCTGCTAATCAACACCAAGTGCATGTGATGGCATGGATGGACGTTTCTTGGAATGATACAATGACTGTAAGGTCCATTGCTGGGAACTCAAATAGCTATTTGTCTCAGATTAAGTACAACATGGCTGGATGAAAAGACCACCAAGATAACCTTTTAAGGCATGTTTGCTCTAGTAGAAACCATGAAAAGAGCATTATATTTTACACTGTCAAATCTCACCAACGRCAGCTGATAAAACTACTGTCTCTGCTATGGAATCAAAGAGGTTTAATGTATTACCTGTTGATGAAAGTCTCAAACAAGGGATATTTCGGCGCACTGTTAGATTTTGCCACTAAAATGCATCACCTTCTTCTCATTGTGGTGAAGTATTTTCCTTCACTGACCTTCATCTACTGTTCAACAATTAGAGCAAGCAGTCCGATGACAGAAAAACTCATGTTTGAAGCACGAGCAAGTCAATGCATTATAACCTTGGAGTATATATATWTTTTTTTGCAGAAGAGATGGAATTTGCGGATGCAGTTTTAATATGTACATGAAAAATGACATTAACATTTTTACTACGCAGATTTTTGAATCGCTCACAGATGAAACAGCATAGTTTGCCTTTGCCTTCTCTTTGGCTCGTGTGCATGCCCCAGATTTTCTAGGTCATGAGTCACAATGAAGCTTTATAAGTCAAGTATAAAACCATACGACCCTTATTTATGTGGAAAGTTACCAATATTAGCTAGTCTCTATAGAGTGAGTTTCTATATAATTGTACAGGAATGCATAGAACGATTGCAACCAATGTTTTTTTTTTTCGGTATTCAAGCCACACTGTTGTCCTATGAGTTTCTCAAATATTACAGTTTGATCAGAAACAAAAAGGGAAGAGGTGAGCCAAATTATTTTTGGATTTCTTGGTAAGGATGTGTGCAATATGACCGGTAAGTAAGAAATAAAGCTGACTAAGATATTTCCATTTATGTTTTGAGGAAGGTGAGCGATTACTGTAACAACTAGCCTACACTGAATATCAGAGGAAAACACAGGAAATAGCAAATGTCTTCCCTGAAATGTGTATAGCAATGATACAAATTTGCACAAATACTTGGCAACACTACGTATTTGGATAAAGAGGTAGAAATAATTGCGTGGCGAAGAATAGCTCTCAGATGGTCTATTGAAACAGCGAAAGGCAAATGTAATGTCCTTACATATTAACTCCAGCTTTGAGTTATTTTAAAAGCCTAAAAGGTTATTTCCAGTGCAAGATGAAAAATGGAAGAATGCTAGGTAATGACTTAATTTCTAATAGGAATAATTAGAGCATGGCCAGGGGCTACCTCTGTTAAATGAAACAAGAACCATTTAGCACWGTGTTTTTCTTTGTTAATTGTTCCGAATAATCACCAAATATTGTATCACCAAATACCAAATATCTTTGGAATGCACTTCACAAAAGACATAGCTGTTATTAACAAATAACAAAAATGTGACTTGAATTTGAAATGAGGCCCCTTTTACAATCGGTTTAAGGGCTTTAGTCACATACAGTATGTACTGTAGAGTTCATTACTGTATCATAAAATTAAGGACTTGGTATAGTATGGGGATTCCTCTAGCATCCATACCTTACCTTTTCTTAATTTTCTCCCAACACCGAAAAACATGGTTATAGTTCATATTGTGCTGAAATGAAAAACTGCTTGATTACATTGTGGAAGTACAAAGCATTTGGAGGGGTGGGGTGGGGGGTTCTTGGTCACCCAGTGTGCTATAATGCAGCAAAATCTGCTTGGGGGAGACTACAGTAGTTCACTCAGAAGTTTACTCTCTATAGTATACATGAAACCAGCCTGAAACCATCCAGACAATACCATGGTCACAGAATTACCGCCAGCATAACTGCTTAACAAATTGAGCTCAAAAGTACCAACAAAAGATAAATGGCAACATAAAATAAAAACCTGAAAGAGAGGGAGAAAAATTAGGGATGAATGAGGAGAAAAAGTACCAAGAGAAACAAAATGCCAAGTGTTTATTTTTTTATTTTTTGGGGGGGGGGCTATAAACCCGTAACCCTCCTGAGTGGTTTAACCCAGAAGTATGGGAGCCAGCACACTGTGTGTGTGTTGGATTAACGCTGATGACTCTGGCTAGATTTTTTCCTCATCATAGGTGGTGGATTAGAACTGGAACCGTTCGGATACAGACATTGTAATATTTCCATAGTTTTACTTCTGACAACATTGGGATTTTTGTGCGTTTTTGTTTTCCCGGCGAACAAGGGGGGGCATCATGGTCACGCTGGATTGGGCTGAAAATGTGGTATTCGGGATGATGAATAAGAAGCCTAATTAAAACGATACAGCGTGGCGCGGCGGTCGTTGGACATCAGTAAATTCAGGAAAAGNAGAAGTATGGGAGCCAGCACACTGTGTGAGTGTTGGATTAACGCTGATGAATCTGGCTAGATTTCTTCCTCATTATAGGTTGTGGATTAGACCTGGGACAATTCAGATACAGACATTGTCATATTTTCCATAGTTTTACTTCGAACATTGGGATTTTTGTGTGTTTTTGTTTTCCCGGSGAACAAGGGGGGAGCATCATTGTCATGTTGGATGGTGCTGAAAATGYGGCATTCGGGATAAATGAATAAGAAACCTAATTAAAATGATACAGCGTGGCACGGCGGTCATTGGACATCAGTAAATTCAGRGAAAGGTCACTCACGTAAACGGATACGGTGGGGAAATGGTGGAAAACCGTGTTAGAGTGAGTGAATGCTTTGACGGTTCACTGGGACATTGCTCAGACATCAGGCATCAAACTCCTCATTGGTTTAACTATGTATCTCCCTTCTCCTCTTTCTGCCTGCTAAACCAATAGTTTAATCAACGTGGTCAGGGGAGGTTGTATCTGGGTATATAAGTGAATATCTAGTTTAATATGCAATATGCGAGAACTACACAAAAATGTGGATGCGGAAAAAACTGTCACGCTCATTTTTGTAAATGCTACGTGAGCTGTGAGGTCGTTCGGGCAATGGAAAACACAAGATGCGTAAACACACACAGACACAAACACACACACATATCGCCATCGCCATCACCCCCTTCTCCCCCCTTCAAAACAACAACTTCCGAGCCACGCATGAATCCCATAATAATCCTTCATCTGAAGGCATGGTTGGTAGATTTCACCTTTACGTACTGTAGTAAAACCTCCAGCATGGTTCAGGGAGTAATGTACATCCTAGCTCGTGTGGGTGTCCCAAATGGTACCCTGTTCCCTACGTAGTGCACTACTTTGACCAGAGACCTATGGGCCCTGGTCCTAACCAGTGCACTATGTATAGGCAATAGCGTGCCATTTGAGATGCAGCCATGGTGTGTTTGTGGTGGTGAGAGGCCATTATCTCGTCTCTATCCTATGGCCTACAGTATCCTGACATGTTAATCTGAGTGAGGCTGAGGCGTACATTAAAACCACCGGAGCACAAGTCTGTAAATAAAGAAGTGCGGCGTAATGGGCGCGGACACTTGTCAAGTCCCCTTTAACTCATAGAGAGTAGAGCTGTGGCTTTGGAGATGACCCCTTGTTTACACAACAGGCTGGGATGCGTCCCAATTGGCACCGTACTCYCTATGGAGTATGCTACCTTTGACCAGGGCCCATAGGACTCTGGTCAAAAGTAGTGCACTATGTAAGGAATAGGGTGCCGTGTGGGACGCAGATATGTAGTGGAAAGCAACTGTTAGCTAGCATTCACACGTCCTCTCTGGGTGTTACTACTACTGGAGTAGGATAGAGAGGTGAACCTGATATATGGATGATGCGTGTGTGTGTGTGTGTGT
>NC_036867.1:31339434-31366571 GCF_002910315.2 Salvelinus sp. IW2-2015 | reverse complement strand
CTATCTGCTATGTAATACATTCATAAATAAATATAATGAACATTCATTAAATGTACTTATTTAATGTGTGTCTGCTGATACATTGGATGCTACAGTGGATGCTTATGCAATATCTGCACACTCATTTATGTATACTCTGCAATTCTTTCTATTAAACATTTTTTACAAACGTTACAATGATCCTTTTGGATGTATTATATGTTTTTCCTGCTCAGTGAAGTCACTTGCAGTGACCTCCGAGTCTATGACACAAGCAATTTGAATGTAAAGCACATACTGTATATCTGCATGGGCTACCCTGACAGTGTAGGCAGGATATATTTCATGTGTAATAGTAGGAGTGGAGCTATTACCTCTGGAGTACATGTGCTTTGACCCATAAGGTGGATTGTTCTCCTTTACTCCACCCCTGTTTTACATATGCTGGCTCGCAGCATTATAGTACCGTGCACATATATAACTTCCAAAAAAGAGTAGCTTTTTAAACAGCAAACAAGCCCCTTACTTTACAGTATGTAGTAGACTACTAAAACCTACTGTTCCTATTTCCTATTCTGTATAACCCAAAGGTAAATCGTTTATTCTGTATTATTCATATTATTCTGCTTTTGGAGTAATATGTTTGCTTGTTTACGGTTGGTTGTTAAGTTGAATGTGAGTCAGGATTATTTGATTTGTGTCATTCTTTATGTGTGTAATTGGCCATTGTGAGACGTGTTCCTACTGTAGTACGTGCAGTGTCTTCTAGTTAGGTGAAATCAACAACGTTCGAGGTTGATAGGTTAACATAACCTACAGTGTGTATGATTCTGAATGAAATACCTCTGAAGGTATTTTCCAGGAGACAATACTGAATCCTTGCTAAGCTTTCCGTGTGCAGGAGCTGAGTATCTTAATTTTTGGTTAACCCATTCAGTGCTAATGTCTTTTCTTGGGCTGGCATTTACAAAATGAATTGCTTGCTTAGACACAGCTAACTAAATAAAAGTCAGCAGGGCTGATAGTATGAAAAATGGATTTTCATTACCGTTTCATTGATTCTAGTAAATAAGGGCCCGAGGCCGCACAGCAAAGGCTGCAAAACGGTAATAATTTAATCTAAGGTGACAAGACCAAAATGTATGTGGACAAAAATCATCCCTGAATATTAAACAAGTGCCCGGAGACAAGGGGAAAAAGTGTTTGCGGGCGCATTTAAAATGTATGCAGATTGCTGTCTAACCTATTTAAAACAGAAATTAGAGATTCTTGTCATAAATCACATTTGCTGCCATGGATATGCCTTGTTATGTTGCTGTTTAACGGGCAACCTGAAAGGTTAAAGCACTCGGTGCATTAAATTGTACAACGATAATTAATACTTTCTTCTGGCTATTTTATATTAAAAAAAATAGAAAATGGAGTCAGCTGAACTGTGACAACACAGTAATTTTATTTTAGCATGGTGAGGATGGCAAAATTAAACCAAAAGCAAAACATTGAAAGACCCGGGACACTTTTAAATAACAAGATAAGAGTCATATTAAAAATATAACTACATTTCAGTTTTTATTATGATTTGTTTAAGGTGGGTTTTACCATGAAATTAATAGCTTGTTCATTCCTATAGGAATAGTTTTCTAGGAGTGTATTCATGTATTATCTACTGAAGCGTCTAGATAACATCCATCCACGTGAATCTACTGCAACATCCGTCTTACCTGTGGAACATACAGTACTTCTAGGTTAGCTAATTGGAAGTCAATAAGAGCACGGCCCTAAAGATAACAGCAAATATCTCTGGCCTGTTACGATGGTTAGCCCTCGAGCCGGAGGACTCTCTCGGGGTGTGTGTGTGCTGTCACTAATTAGTAGCTGTTAGCAGCAGAAACTAGTGAGAACCTACTAATTTGACAAGTCTATTCCAGAGGTGTTGACCTCTTCACTAGCGCCTACAGCAACAGCGTAGAAATGACACTTGCAGAAAGAAGTGTAAAACTACCTGGTTACATCACACACACGCAAACATACATGTGCGACACACACACACACACACACACACACACACACACACACACACACACACACAACACACACACACACACACAACACACACACACAACACACACACACACACACACACACACACACACACACAACACACACACACACACACACCAACACACACACACAACACGACTGTCCATTAAATAATTCTCTCCTTCCCCCCTTAAGCTAACACTCTCATAGGTTATATACCCAGCTAGCCTGATTTGGTGTGTGACCTTTGAAAACGTTCCCGGGCTTGATTAAAGACTGTCTCTTATACACATCTAGATGTGTATAAGAGACAGGTGTATGTGTGTGTGTGTGTGTCGTGCATGTATGTTTGCGTGTGTGTGATGTAACCAGGTAGTTTTACACTTCTTTCTGCAAGTGTCATTTCTACGCTGTTGCTGTAGGCGCTAGTGAAGAGGTCAACACCTCTGGAATAGACTTGTCAAATTAGTAGGTTCTCACTAGTTTCTGCTGCTAACAGCTACTAATTAGTGACAGCACACACACACCCCGAGAGAGTCCTCCGGCTCGAGGGCTAACCATCGTAACAGGCCAGAGATTATTTGCTGTTATCTTTAGGGGCCGTGCTCTTATTGACTTCCAATTAGCTAACCTAGAAGTACTGTATGTTCCACAGGTAAGACGGATGTTGCAGTAGATTCACGTGGATGGATGTTATCTAGACGCTTCAGTAGATAAGTACATGAATACACTCCTAGAAAACTATTCCTATAGGAATGAACAAGCTATTAATTTCATGGTAAAACCCACCTTAAACAAATCATAATAAAAACTGAAATGTAGTTATATTTTTAATATGACTCTTATCTTGTTATTTAAAAGTGTCCCGGGTCTTTCAATGTTTTGCTTTTGGTTTAATTTTGCCATCCTCACCATGCTAAAATAAAATTACTGTGTTGTCACAGTTCAGCTGACTCCATTTTCTATTTTTTTAAATTTATAAATAGCCAGAAGAAAAGTATTAATTATCGTTGTACAATTTAATGCACCGAGTGCTTTAACCTTTCAGGTTGCCCGTTAAACAGCAACATAACAAGGCATATCCATGGCAGCAAATGTGATTTATGACAAGAATCTCTAATTTCTGTTTTTAAATAGGTTAGACAGCAATCTGCATACATTTTAAATGCGCCCGCAAACACTTTTTCCCCTTGTCTCCGGGCACTTGTTTAATATTCAGGGATGATTTTTGTCCACATACATTTTGGTCTGTGTCACCTTAGATTAAATTATTACCGTTTKGCAGCCTTTGCTGTGCGGGCCTCGGGCCCTTATTTACTAGAATCAATGAAACGGTAATGAAAATCCATTTTTCATACTATCAGCCCCTGCTGACTTTTATTTAGTTAGCTGTGTCTAAGCAAGCAATTCATTTTGTGTAAATGCCAGCCCAAGAAAAGACATTAGCACTGAATGGGTTAACCAAAAATTAAGATACTCAGCTCCTGCACACGGAAAGCTTAGCAAGGATTCAGTATTGTCTCCTGGAAAATACCTTCAGAGGTATTTCATTCAGAATCATACACACTGTAGGTTATGTTAACCTATCAACCTCGAACGTTGTTGATTTCACCTAACTAGAAGACACTGCACGTACTACAGTAGGAACACGTCTCACAATGGCCAATTACACACATAAAGAATGACACAAATCAAATAATCCTGACTCACATTCAACTTAACAACCAACCGTAAACAAGCAAACATATTACTCCAAAAGCAGAATAATATGAATAATACAGAATAAACGATTTACCTTTGGGTTATACAGAATAGGAAATAGGAACAGTAGGTTTTAGTAGTCTATCTACATACTGTAAAGTAAGGGGCTTGTTTGCTGTTTAAAAAGCTACTCTTTTTTGGGAAGTTATATATGTGCACGGTACTATAATGCTGCGAGCCAGCATATGTAAAACAGGGGTGGAGTAAAGGAGAACAATCCACCTTATGGGTCAAAGCACATGTACTCCAGAGGTAATAMGCTCCACTCCTACTATTACACATTGAAATATATCCTGCCTACACTGTCAGGGTAGCCCATGCAGATATACAGTATGTGCTTTACATTCAAATTGCTTTGTTCATAGACTCGGAGGTCACTGCAAGTGACTTCACTGSAGCAGGAYAAACATATAATACATCCAAAAGGATCATTGTAACGTTTGTAAAAAATGTGTWAATAGAAAGAATTGCAGAGTATACATAAATGAGTGTGCAGATATTGCATAAGCATCCACTGTAGCATCCAATGTATCAGCAGACACACATTAAATAAGTACATTTAATGAATGTTCATTTATATTTATTTATGAATGTATTACATAGCAGATAGGAGGGTGTTCGTTAAAATACAGGTAGCAGTACTAATGTATTCATTGTGTGCAGTACTGTAACTGTACACATGTATACAGAATAGCTCTGTGTACCCTCCACAAAGGATCATGGTCTGTATTGTCASTTGTTGTAAAGCTAGGCTCATCTGCTCATGTCTTCTCTGCCTAGATGACTTCATAAGCAAAACGTGTGTATATTGGAGCAAGGGGTGGGGTGGTGGGGTGGGGGGCTTCCTTGCAGTGTGTGATGAAATAAAATGTAATAACTGAAGAAAAATGTAAATAAAGATTTGCTTAAAATGACTTGTCCATTAAATAATTCTCTCCTTCCCCCCTTAAGCTAACACTCTCATAGGTTATATACCCAGCTAGCCTGATTTGGTGTGTGACCTTTGAAAACATTCCCGGGCTTGATTAAAGGCGTATTAAATTTGTTTAAATAAAGCTCGTTGTAATGGCACATCATTTGTAAGAAGCTATTAGAGGAGAGCTGGAAATTGTGGCACCGTATTTGCATGAAAATGTACCTCGTTCAAATTGAGGATCACTCCTGAATGAGCAGCGACGAGAGGGGTGACACTCCTGTAATTTTTCCGTGACAAAAAGCTGATGGAACTTTGGAGCTAAAGCCCCATGAGAAAGGCGGAGATAATGTCAAATAAAACCTGYCTGCTTGACGGAGCGCCGCCCCCAAGCCCACCTCTCACACGACCCCCTCCGGTGTTTTACACCTTTACCATGGCAATACGGCGCCATGCGGCGTTTCACCACCTAATCACTCAACACAGACACCTCAGAATTACAGGCATCACACAGCAAAGGTTGGAGGGTGGGAATGGGGGATGGAGCGATGGATGGAGGCGAAGTACTGTTTGAAATCCTCATACAGTCTTCTTAGCATGTTTTACTTCAAAAGCCACAATACTGAGTTCTTACAGAATCAATAAGTATACATCATTAATTACCATTCAACAGAAGGAAATATCCCAGATCCTTGCCTTTTAGTTACCCTAAAACGGTTAACAAATATCAATCCAATTGAAAGATATCTGTACTAGTGAAAGATAGAACAAATCTAATTTAGGACAATTTGCTGACCACGCCAACCTGGCTTCTTTCCATCCACAACATTTTCCACGAGACTCCAGCATTATTAGTTAGCCCTGTTATTCAACCATGCTGCACTCTCTCTCCGAGCTGCCTGCTTCTCTCTCTCTCTCTGACAGGCCAGGGAGAAGTGTGGAGTACAGAGTAGTTCAATAAGTTTCGAGGAGCCAGAACAGTAACAAAAAAGTGTGTCACTCCTTGGGAACTGTTTGAGGCCTCTGCCTGCCACGCAACATGTGCACCAGAGCATGGGGGGAAGCAGCAACATATCTGACAGACAGATGAGGACGGAGGAAAGGAAGGGACTACTTAGAGAGCTCAAATCAAGACCCGCCCGTCCTCCAAACATCACTGGGAAGCACAGAGGAGACCGGAGAGTGAGGCCCCTATTGCTGCTAACAAATTAGGCTGCATATTGCGAAGTGTCCCTGGACACATAGAGGAAGACAGGAAGGGAAGAGCCTCCTCAGTTATGAGTTACATACAAAACAGGGAGCCGCCCAGTGGATCACATCACAGAGGACATGTGCAGAGTTCACTGTTTTGTATACCTAATTGTGTAATACCTATTTTTAAATGTTTGCTCTTGCTATATCACATAACGAGGAAGCAAATGAGGGAGTGAATGCATAAGAATAAGAATAATGTAAACACGTAAAACACATTGTTTTATCACTTCTGGGGTCTATGGTTGCTGTACACTTTGGTGTGTTTGACAGTGTGTTTAGCTTGGAAGCCAATGTGTTACATTTACTATGTGTAACAAGAGGAAGCAGTTATAAACCCCAAGACACAATGTGATCTGCTGCTACAGATGTTTTAAGCACTTAAGAGAAATGTTACTTTCACACTCTGTGTTAAAGGGAGACTGGAGGGCAGAGACCAATAGAGGGAGGAGGGAGGGAGCCAGGYAGCTCTCCACCTCCTGGCTGACAGAGTAGATCCGACGGTGTAATTTGAAGCGTCTGGTCACTGCATAACGGCTGAAGTGAGCAATCAGGTTTGTGGCTGATTACCTGTTCGTTCAGCGGCAGCGGTGGTGGCGGTGAGAGAGAGACGGGGGGTCTGAGCCGGGGGTCTGATGTAACTTCACCTGACATCTTGGCCCCGGTGTGTCCGTGTGTCAGTTGGTGATTCACTGAGTGCTACAGGAAGGGCAGTGAGGTTGCAGCACCCTATTCCCTATATAGCGCMCTACTTTTGACTCGGACCCATTGGGGTCTGGTCAAAAGTAGTGTACTATGTAGGGAATAGTGTGCCATTTGAGACAAACGCCTGTGGCTCTCTGTGGTGGCTACAAGCTACAAGCCACTGGYTGCCTGACTCACTGCAGCAGGAAGCACCTTTTGGTTGAGAAACCCTAGGGTGGGGAGGGGTGGTGTGGGGTTGGCTTGGCATATGAGCCTGATGAAGTATGTCGAGGATGTTTGTAACGTGCAGGTTATGTTAGCAATAGCATTACAGAGACAGAATATACATGGGGTTGTRTTTACATTGTATAAATGGGGGAGGATAACAATCTGTCTATGACCCCTTGCTCTGGCCATGCAGGCTGAAATGCTGGGCAAACTACAGCAAAGCTTTGCCTTTTACAGTAAATAATCTAGAGACCTTGATGAGCAATCGTATATTTTCTAAATCAGCACTTTGGTGTCATTTACGCTGTGCTCAACAATAGCCAAGACTTAAGCATAGAGGAAGTGGGTCAAGAGCCATTCACCTCAATAATTTCAATGTTAGAGTCAAGGCCCTGTACACAATACACAGGAAACTGACCAGCGTGTATCCCAGGTTTGAACATTTCCTGTGACATTGAACTAGAAAGTGAATGAGAAGCATACACATCGAAGCTTGGCAGACTGGTGAGCACAAATGTAAAAATACAACAGTAAATGTGATCTCGAAAGGGTAACTTGAGGCTCAGATAAAATCCCATGTTATTAATATTCAAATTTGAAATCACAAAACAATGATAGCCTGCCTTGATGCTGCACTGTACCGTATAGTAATAAAACAATGGATCAACAACAAACTGATTGTTCTATGGAACCTCAGAGCAGGCAGSCCAATTCTGAGCTGGAGATGTGTTTGGTCAAAATACCAATAATTGAGCAGAAGATCAACTTTGGGCTGCTTGTGTAAACAGAGCCAGAGAACCACAGTCAATCAGAGTTCCAGGACAAGACAAGAAGACACCCTAACCCAGGCCCATGCAGCCTGTTGAGGGTAGGCTGAACAGCTGCGGCCCTGCAGCAGCCATCCCCAGGCAAAGCTGGGGCCCATAGCCCATCAGAGTCTGCTAACACTACCGGAGCTCTAAATCTGATAGGGGTTCCAGAACCCTATATCGTCTTTCAGACACTACCGCCTTTAAAGCCACTGTTTAGCCTACCGCCAGTGCGAAGGTGTTAATCACAAATGGCACCCTATCCCCTATTTAGTGCACAACTTTTGACCAGGGTCATAAGGAATAGGGTGCCATTTGGGATACAAGTCAAGGAGTCTCGCCAAATACAACCAGGTTAGTGGACAGGTTAGTGGCACGAGCAGCCTCACTGCACAGACAGATACCCTGCACTGCAAAAAAWTTTAGGATTTAGTGGCCATTTGAGACTATTGAAACTACAATGGCAAACAAGCACAGAAAAATAGGATCTATTTCATGCAAAATGAGTCCTCACCTCAGTGGATGATTGAGTAGGACTTCTGTTTTATGTTTTACTGGTAAAGAAAAAAGGGGAATTGTTTGGTTTAATCTATCGTTTCCTGTCATCATGATTCACAATGAAGAGGAACCAAAATCAATCTCTCTGTTATAACTTCTTACTTTATAAATGTAGGTGTTTTTGTAAACAATTAAGAATGTGTTCATTTTTTTTTCATGCAGACATCAAATCAAATGGTTGAATTAAATTAAGGCACAAACTGTCTTTTTTTTCAGTTCAAGATCATGGCCTAAAGCTACTGATTTGAAACAGCCCTAGCTGTTAATTTATGCATAAATGTGTACACATTTTTGGCAACTGTGAACTGGGGATATTAATGCAATGTATTTCCTTGTCAATAACAATAATGTGCTTTTAATTTGAGATGTGCTGTGTAGTCGTACATGAAAAAGGAAAATTGCCCCAAACTATATTTGTCGAGTGTCAGATGTGAAGCAAGTTACATGGCAGCCTTCATTCCCCCCCCACACACACTCTCTCACGTCACACACATGCACACACGCACCACACACGCATAAACATTGCATTGATAGATTGTATGATGAAGTGAGGAGGGCTCAGATTCAAAGTATACATGTCTTATGTGCCTTGGCTGTTCATGATATAGGCTATTACCAAACCCCAAACAGATCCAAACTGTCAATAGCTCATGGGCCAAACTAACATCACACCACCCAAACTATAACATTACCGTGTACACAATAACACCACCCACCTAGCCACCAGCACCCAGACTGTTCCTACCTCCCTGTGAAGAGGGCAAAGGGACAAAGGTAACAGTTTCCTGCTTTAATGAATTATTGTGTCTTCTTGGTGTGTATCATCTGTTTACATCATGCTAAATGAATAGGAAGTGGTGCGTTTACGCTGTGTAAACCTCCAAGGAATACAGGATCCTGCAGTTGTTTAATGTTTACCTGCTTAATGTAAATACCAGAGTATAACATAGCCTTTATTCACTTCCCATGAGAGGGAAACGTCTGTAAATATCCAATGTACCTGTTCAGTCTCAGTCTCAGCCTGCATCCCAAATGGTACCCTATTTCCTACATTGTGCACTGCACCACTATGGGCCCTGGTCAAAAGTAGTGCACTGTCGAGGGAAAAGGGTGCCATTTTGGACGCACCCTCAGTGTTTGTCATCCACCATGTATGGTGTATTATTAAAATGATTTAGTCCTTGATTGCATTGCTCTGAATCGGAACCTATTTTTCACCTTTTACACATGTAAACTTCCTGCAAGACTCAAACCAATCCAATGTAAGAGACCATGGGCTAATCTTAAGTGGGAGAAACAAGTCATTTTCACAGCAGCGCCGCTGAAATTTGCAACAAGGAAATTGAAAGAGGATTTGGCAAATTAGAAAGGGGGTAAGATTATACATGGTTAAATGATTAAATCACTGAGGTACGATTATAAAGTCTGGAAAACAGGTCAACGTAGCACCAAAGTGCTTTGGGGAACCCCAGAGATAAGAGTTATCAGAAGCGTATAACTAGATACTGCTAATCCCCTTACTTGACTGTTCTACATGAAATACATCTGGGACTGACAAACTGGAAAGATACTGTTGTTTTTTTTCTAATTCAGAATTGTAACAAAATAGTGATGCTAAAAAATGAAAGCGATCACAAGACAAGTGGGTGAGATAGTGGTAATCGATTCATATTGGTTCGGTTGGATGAGAGGATTCTGGAATGCTAAATAAATTCCAATTGGCTCATCTAGGCAGTAAGGTAACTCACTTATTTCAGACCTAGCTGGGGTAGGCTAAATGTCTCCATAACCTTAATAATTCATTATATAGAGTTGCCCAAAGCAAGTTTGATTATTCCATTAGACTGAACAATGATGGAGAAAAAAATCCAGTTCTGTTTTACACAGCATTTAAATAACATTTACAACTCTGATGATAACAGAATGGAATAGTGTACCTAGGCAGAATCATTTTTACAAACCTTTTAGAAGCTTTTAAAAAGTCMTTTTTAGAACCATAATACTGTATGCAATTCCTTACATGCATTAGAGAAGCTGTTAATACACTCATTTTCCAWCGATGCACTAAAAAGGAGAGTTTAGAGGTTATGGAATTATTGTAAATGGTGAAATTAGAGCATTTGAAATGGTATAAATCATTGCATTGATTTTGGGGGTTAAGGAGTCACACATGTACAATTGTCTGTGATAACAGGGCCCTTGGCTTGGTGTAATTTCTTTTCATGTATTATATCATAAAAGTGTGCACAAAATAACTACCTCTGAAAAGCAGGAGGACATTATGGGTAAAACCCAGAGTGAATTCTTCAAATATGCCACAAGTACCTTATAATTGCTCAAAAATTGCAGCCCACATAATTTATTTTCTTTGGTCGTTTTGCCTTTGCCTCATGCTTGGCTGTGGTCGAGCTGGGAGAGAGACACACCTAAAGCTCTTAAGTGTCCCCAGTGGCCCATGTCCGTTGTGCTTAGAGATTGTGGTACTTGGCCCGAGCCCAAGGATTAGGTGTTCCTGAGAAGAAAGTTTTCTTGGCTCCACAAAGCCAGAGAATGTCATGGGAATTGTCTGTGCTACTGCCCCCCCCTCCCCCTCCCACCCAGCCACCATCTCTTCAGCCAGGGCCTTGCCCTGCCTCCCCCACCTCTACCCCAGCATCCTCCCACTCCCACCTCTCCCCCGCCTCACCGCCACCAAAGCCACATATCAACAGACCATCTAACCCACTCAGAGGCAGGAGTTACACAGAGGTATACATTGACATAAATGCAAAATGCAAGAGGAGAGGGGAGAGAGGACTGGGGGTCAGGCCGGGGAACAATGGACTCATTGTGAACACGAGGACAAGGGGAGATAAGTGTAGAAAGCAGCCCCATCTACAGGCCAGTCACACACACACCCTCTCACACAGACTCACACACACTATTTACTTCTCTCTCCGTATGGCACTTTATCACGTTTACGGATCTGAACAACTGCAACCTGTGCTCACTTTTGCCATTCATTAACTTACTGTCAATATTCAAAACCAGCTTATTTTAAGTCAGTTGGTTTTATTTTGTTGGAGGCATATACAGGACAGGGAGTATTTGGCGTTTAGTGTTTGTGCTGCATTGTCAGTAAAAGAGAGGAAATCTCTCTATTATCATGCCTGCCTGGGCACACAATTGAAGCCGGGTGATTGGATCGTGTGTTAGACTAGGCTGTACAGCGGATAGACTCTAGCGCTAGTCTTTCTCGTCTCTAGGCTTTGTCTGGCCGACGGTCTCCGTGTTAAGTGCCGGGCCTCCCTCTCACTGCGAACCTCTGCTGTTCAGGGAATTCCATGTTAACTACGTTAAGTCCTGCCTGTCATCACTTCACTGACAGCACTCTGTGCACGTTCAGAAATGAACTGCATTAAAGGGAGTTCTCAGCGACATTCTAGAGCAGTTCCAGAATACCTGGTGGTGTTCTGTTGCTCCACCGGTCTGATTTACCCAAAAAAGGAAATTCACAATGATAGCTCTGCTAAAAAGCCTTGGAAGGCAAGTCAACAGTCCATGAAGCCGGTCAGCTTTCTCTTCCCCTCTCATCTTTTTTTCTCTTCATTCCACCAACTGCGGTGCAGTGCATACTCCTCCCACGCACCGCGGGACTCTATTTGACATCTCCAAAATGTTTTGTCGTCCAGATTGATTCAATGTTTTTTTTGTTGCTTCCAGCTCTTCTTTTTAAATGATGATTTGCCTGTGCGTTGTTTAGCTCTGCAATGACTTGGATCATCATTAATATAATATCATGTGTTTCCTGGGTAACGATTTAGTTTGACTACACATCTATAAGCATTTTGTGAACCTGTTACGACAGGTCCCAACTGCATTATTAAAGGTTAATGAAATGTATGCACGGCATACCTGTAGCGCATTCATGTCATGCTACGCAAGAGCTCAAATTTAGGTATCGTAATAGATGCATCATTACAATGACAGTGTAGTGTCATCATTATGGCTGTTCTCAAAAGTGTGCTTCCGCCATACCAGTGTTATTGACTATGCCTAAATGCCAAATCACGTTTTGGAAATGATGCTGATATATGGCCTGTACCATTGCCCCACCTCCCCACTGGCCGGTATAGGCCCGTGATGTACCTTCTTCTACTTCTTCTCCTTCTTCTTCTTCTCCTTCTTCTTTTTCTTCTTCTACTTCTTCTTCTTCATCTTCTTCTCCTTCTCCTTCTCCTTCTCCTTCTTCTTCTTCTACTTCTTCTACTTCTTCTACCTCTCCTCCTTCTACTTCTTCTCCTTCTTCTTCTTCTCCTTCTTCTGCTTCTTCTCCTTCTACTTCTTCTCCTTCTTCTTCTCCTTCTTCTTCTCCTTCTTCTGCTTCTTCTCCTCACTGAGGTCAATTGTGCATGAAGATCACCACAGGGTACATTTTACGGATAAAATGGTGTATTTATTAGGCCTAAATTGGTCATACTAGTCTATGCGAGGGGGTCTATGTATGAATTCTACGCTGTCAAAGTAAAGTCAAATCTATTTTTCCATTCATAAATGAATTTATAGCTAAGCACTTCACAGTAATTAACTGTGCATTTTGCCACTGATCTATAACACTAACATTAAAGATGTATATATGGATTCTATGGATTCATTTCTATTTTCCCCATCATAAAGCTTCATAAAGCTTCATATACATGCCTCATTTATCAAAAATAAAGGGAATTTGAACATCCACGTGGAGCACAGAAAACAATTGCTTAGGACATCGCCGAAAAATCCTACTTTTTACATTTTTCAATTGGACTTTTCTTTAATAGATTTGACAAAGATTCATATTCAAAGCATTCAAATTAAATTCCCCATTTCAGACTGTGAGTAAAACGTACTAACGCAGGTTGGTAAAGCTAGATAGAATTTCCCCCATATTCACTAATGTAGCTAGCTAGATAGCTAAGCCCCTGGCACAATGTTATCACGTTAATCATCATAAACTCATGAAGCATTTAGTTAACAATGTTATTTCACTATTTACATTGTATTTTGGCACATTACAAACTCTTTAAAACAGGACAAATTAGGAGACAGAAAGCAGTTGCTTTCATTTTGACTGCAGAGGAGAGGTGAAAGGTCAGTGTGATATCACTTGCGGATGACAGCCCAGCTTTCTTCTGGCTGCTATTTTTGTTATTTTAGCTAAATGTGCAAATGTATGTCAGTCATGAAATAGTTTACAAAAAGGTCAACTAAATGTTTAATTCGTTTTATGTTAATTATTTTTGTCAACACGAGAGATCACCCAGGAAGTGACATTTCACTGACCTCTCATCTCTCACGTTCTCCTCCTGTGTAGTCAAAATAGAAAAAACTTCATGATGTTTCTTGCCGCGTTCACATGCTATCAGAGTTATCGGAAGCTCCTAGTTCCTAGTGGGAAATGTCACTTGATTGACCCTCCAAGTCGGAATTACAAGTGGGAAACTCAAATAACATTGTGTTATCCGATTTCCAGAGTTGTGATGTTTCACCACTGACCTTTTACATTTTCAACCAAAAGATGACAACATATCAGTAACTTAGCTAGTCTGACCATATAGCAAGTTGAAAACTTAATTATTAGCAATGTTAGCAAGCTTATGAAGCTAGCTAAAATCGTATTGGTTAAAGATTTGTTCCGACTTCAAAAGCACTTGAAAACAATCATGTCAGATTTCCAACTTCCCAGTTTCCAACTTCCCACGAGCACGTAAAGACAGCATGCGTATCTTAATTTGTCCTTTTGGTAAATATTTATAACGCGCAAAAGTACAATGAGATAGCTATTATTGTTAACTACATGTGTTATGAGTTTTATGACAATTTTGTAACGTTTATTGACTGAGTTGGAAAACGTGTTGACATTGCCAGGGGCTTAGCTAGTTGTTTACTAGCTACAGTAGCTAGCTAGGCTACATACTGTAAGTGACTAAGGGGGAAATGCTATCTAGCTCCATCACCCTGTGTTAGAATGTTTTACCAGTGGTGGAAATAGGACCCAATTGTCATACTTGAGTAAAAGTACAGATACCTTAATAGAAAGTTACTCAAGCAAAAGTACAAGTCACCCAGTAAAATACTACTTGAGTAAAAGTCTAAAAGTATTTGGTTGTAAATATACTTACTGTAAGTATCAAAAGTACAAGTATAAATCATTTCAAATTCCTTATATTAAGCAAAGCAGATGGCACCATTTTCTTGTTTTCTTCATTTACAGAAATCCAGGGGCACACTACAACACTCAGATATCATTTACAAAATATGCATCTGTGTTTAGTGAGTCTGCCAGATCAGAGGTTGTAGGGATGACCACGTGTTCTCTTGAAGTGCATGAATTGGATCATTTTCCTGTCCTGCTAAGCATTCAACATGTAACGAGTACTTTTGGGTGTCAAAGAAAATGTATGGAGTAGAAAGTACATTATTTTCTTTAGGAATGTATTGAAGTAAAAGTAAAAGTTCTCAAAAATATAAATAGTAAAGTAAAGTACAGATACCCCCCAAAAATACTGTAACGGCAGCCTTCCCTCTCTTCACTAGAAGAGGTGGGGGAAACAGGGATCAGACCAACACGCAGCGTAGCCAGTGCTCAACATGTTTAATACGACAAAATAAACAGTGAACACGATACAAAACAAAATAACAAAAAGTGGCAAACCGATACAGTCCTAGCTGGTGCAGACAAAACACAAAGACAGGAAACAACCACCCACAATCCCCAACACAAAACAAGCCACCTATATATGATTCTCAATCAGGGACAACGATTGACAGCTGCCTCTGATTGAGAACCATATTAGGCTGGACACAGAAACAGACGAACTAGACACACAACATAGAATTCCCACCCAGCTCACGTCCTGACCAACACTAAACAAGCAAAACACATAAGAACTCTGGTCAGGACGTTACAAATACTTAAGTAGTATTTTTACTTAAGTACTTTACACCACTGTGTTTTACTCACTGAAATAGTTATTGCTATGAGTCTGAAATGGGGAATTGAATCTGAATGCTTTGAATAGGAATCTTTGTTAAATCTATTCCAGAAAAGTCCAACTTAAAAATGTCAATAGTAGGATTCTTTGGCGATGTCCTCGGCAATTGTTTTCTGTGCTACATCTGGAAAATTGAATTTAAAAGGTTTGTGTTATAGATCAGAGTGGCAAACTACACAGTTAATTACCATGAAGTACTTAGCTACAAATGCTTTATCAATGGGGAAATATATTTGACTTTACTTTGACTGCATACAATACATGAATATACCCTTCATGTGTGCGTTACAAACCAGTATGGCCAACTTAATTGGGATGCGGAGGAGGGTTGTTAATACGTTAAGGGTTGTTAATAAGGAGTTAGGACCCTCAACTACACAATTTATTTGATCCATAAAATTTGCCCTAAGGATTCAACCCTGTGAGGATCTTTATGCACTATTGACATCAGTGAGAAGAAGAAGGTAAGTCACGGGCCTATACAGGCCAATGGGGGAAATGGGGCAATGGTACAGCATCATTTTCCAAACGTGGTTTGGCCTTTAGGCATTGTCAATAACACTGGTATGGCAGAAGCACACTTTTGAGAACAGCCATAAGGATGACACTCCGCTGTCATTGTAATGATGCATCTATTACGATACCTAAATACGAGCTTTCGCGTACCATGACACGAATGCACTAAATAGATATGCTATGGATATATTTCATTACCTTTATTAATGCGATTAAGAGCTGTTGTAACTCATTCAGAAAATGCTTTTGGATATGTAGTCAAAGTAAATCATTACCACATGGGTATCTTTAATATATATTTTGGATAATCATACTACCAGAGAGTCTACTAATCTAAAGCATGAAAAAAATATGACGTAGATCCTCTTATAGATCTTGCAGGTAGAATATAATTGCAGTGTTTGTGTGTATGCTATTGGCTTGCCGTACACCAAGAATGCACCCCAAATGGCACCCTATTTTCTATACAGTGCACTACTTTTGACCAGGACCCATATGGGTCTGGTCAAAAGTAGTGCACTAAATAGGGAAGAGGGTGCCATTTGGGACGCAAACAACTCAGTGGATGAAACCAAACCAGACATGGCAGAACGGAAGGGTAATTAGTGCTGAGGTGCTGTGCTCTTATCGGCTGACACCCGATCAATGCAGCTTTCCCACCTTATCAATTAATGACTTGTAATTACAACCACAGAGAATCGCCTCTCAGAAACAGTTATGCAGGAAACAGACCGACCCACTATGCACACCCTATCTATCCTTCATCCAACCAACAATAACATCCTGGATAGTATTCATGAGGGCACACTGGGGCTAAACGTAGCAAAATGTTTTGCAACAGAAAATGAAAATGAGTTTCTCTTATCGGACAAATTCAGTTAGTCCCTCCCTGTTTCAGTCTGTTTTTTTCCTGTTTGGTGCCTGATGAATACGAGCCTGGATGATATCCAAGTGCCAAATATAATAGCCAGGTTGTTTATATATCTTCACTGGTATTCTTAACACCATCTGAGCAATGAACCCATTGTACCAGCCTGAGCCTACTATAGTCAGGTTGGTTGGTAGTCAGCCAATATACAAATGTATTGCTTAAGTGTGTGGCAGTGTGGATGGCTTGATTCAGCAGCAGCTGGGTTCCTCTCATTAACCAATACAAGCAGACACATCATGGTTGTGAATATGTAGAGCAGAGCATGCCTGCGTCCCAAATGGCACAATATTCTCGAAATAGTGCACTACTTTTGACCAGAGCCCTATGGGCCCTGGTCAAAAGTAACGCACTACACAGGGAATAGGGGTGCCATTTGGGATGCAGGTTAGAGGTTCTCTAGGTAAATGAAAGGGAGCACTTTGGCCCCCCTGGCGTCCCATCAGCACCTGGGAAAATGGGATGTGAAATGAGGGCACCTCCCCCGCCTCCCCCCATCCCTCACCTATCCTTCCCCCCCGGAGCAGATGGGGGCTTCCAGAGCGATTATCACAGCATTACCTGAGTAGTCTGTTTGCATACAGGAACAATACAGACAGAGGTAATAACCCCCAATCAAACATGACAATTCATAACACCCTGCCTAATGCCTGGCCTCACATCTCTATTCCTACAAGGGAGGGAGAATAAGTCAAAAACACTTATACCTTTCAGTCATAATCTTCAATTTAGTCTCTTATAGGTATAATTTTTCATTATGGCTTATGATTACTTATCTGGATGCTTGCATATACCGCTTACAACGCAACTCTCCTAGATGGGAGAGAGGAGGAGTCAAACATACCTTGGATGTTGTACTTGATCCGAAAGAATAGATGTTTTAGTCCATTATACCTATAATGCCAGATAGGTAATTTAACTCTAACATAGGATGGATTTGATGCTTGCTAATGTCTAGAAGGCAGGGGGAACAAGTCAGATATACCTCAAATGCTCAAAAGAGACAAGATGTGCAAGCGTATGATAACTTAAAGCTTGCTCCTTACAACTCTGTACCTAGAAAGGAGCAGCTGATTGAGGGATGCCTCAATCAAATAAACGTCTACGGTATTATTTCCAGTAATAATAATCCACAGTTTATTCTCAACTCAACCTATGATTGCCAGAGATGTGATTTGTCATTGTAGCATATGATGACTTATGACCTATAGCTTGTTCTGACAAGGTGTGCATATTTCTGTACTCTCTCTCTCTCTCTCTCTATAGTTTCCACATCTTTTCTTTTCTCCTTCTTTTCTTATTTGCCATTATAAGATATGATTAGGCTTTCTCAGGACTAGCTTGGTGTTGTAAAGGTGTGCATATTTCACTGCTCATCTCATTGTAGTTCACACTTCTTTATTTTCTTTTCTCTCTTTTTTTTCTCTCCCTCCGGGAGTCCTCTGGTCTCTCGTAGCACTTTTCCCAAAAGCCCAACTGTAACAACAGCAGTTTATAAACAATGAGAAGATTCCAGACGCCTGACCTCAGTGACGCGAGTCTACCACTGAGATACAAATATTTACCCTTAGTGTTGGCTTGGCACTGTGCTCCTCTCCACTCCGCTCTGCCGTGCAGCGCTCCGCAGCGAGGGCCACCCCGTGACGAGCAGCGTACTTCCCTGATTGGGTTATGCTTTCCCGGACACGGCTCGCTCGATCCTCGTCTCGTCGGACGCCCTGATGATCTGAAAGCACACACGCAGTCTTTAGTTGGCACCTTTCAAATCTAGCCGACGACGCATGTCAATATATTGAGGGATACTTTTAGCTAGTGTAGAAATCAGATACAGATACAGGACCAACCAGAAAGGGTTTACTACAGAAACATGTATATAATTCTCCTAACATCCTTGACATTACTGAGACATTTTAAAAGAATAGCAAAGCATCAACAGAAAGACCAAGCCAACAAGAAAAACGGTCCATAAAAATAACAAATGTGTGGATAATAACTATGCTCTACGAAACATCACTAAGGCCGAGTCTGACAATTTAAAATGCCTGAATACACATATCTTATTTTATCTCCTCAAAGAAAGAATCCACAAAGCAGTTGGTTGACATTGATCAGGCATAATAACACGATCTGGTACGTCTCATGTGAAGTGAATGTGCACAGTATGCTCAC
The DNA here is from genome assembly GCF_002910315.2 of Salvelinus sp. IW2-2015. NCBI lineage: Eukaryota > Metazoa > Chordata > Actinopteri > Salmoniformes > Salmonidae > Salvelinus > Salvelinus sp. IW2-2015. The sequence goes on along the minus strand of NC_036867.1, from coordinate 31,347,722 downwards.
ACACACAGCGCACCACAACACACACACACACACACACACACCACACACACACACACACACACACACACACACACACACACCACACACCACAACACAACACACACACACACACACACACACCACACACACACACACACACCACACACACACACACCACACACACACACAGTGCACTACACACCAAGCAGAGCATCCATCCGCCTCTGTTGCTGTAACAAGAGTGCTACTCTAACCACTCAAGGGGTTGGAGACTCAATTATTGACTATACAGTACATACAGAATGTGTGGATAAACAGCTGTACTCTGGCTGTATATATAGTCTATATGCATTAAAAAGGCCATTCCATACACAATGGTTCATTATCTAGGGCTGTAGAAGGCTGTAGAAGACAAATCAGAATATATTTTATATCTGAGATTCTTCAAATAGCCACCCTCTGCCTTGATGACAGCATTGCACACTCTTGCTATTCTCTCAACCAGCTTCACCTGGAATGCTTTTCCCACAGTCTTGAAGGTGTCCACATATCCTGAGCACTTGTTGGCTCCTTTTCCCTTCACTCTGCCGTCCGACTCATCCCAAACCATCTCAATTTGGTTCAGGTCGGGGGATTGTGGAAGTCAGGTCATCTGATGCCTCACTCCATCACTATCCTTCTTGGTAAAATAGCCCTTAAACAGCCTGGAGGTGTGTTGGGTCACTGTCCTGCTGAAAATCACATGATAGTCCCACTAAGCCCAGACCAGGTGGGATGCCGTATCTCTGCAGAATGCTGTGATAGCCATGCTGGTTAAGTGTGCCTTGAATTCTAAATAAATCACAGACAGTGTCACGACCAAAGCACCCCAACACCATAACCCCCCCCCCCCCCCCTCCATGCTTTATGGTGGGAAATACACATGCGGAGATCATCCGTTCACACACACAAAATATCCAATTTGGACTCCAGAACAAAGGAACAAAATTCCACCAGTCAAGGTCCATTGCTCATGTTTCTTAGCCCAAGCAAATCTCTTCTTCTTATTGGTGTCCTTTAGCAGTGGTTTCTTTGCAGCAATTAGACCTTGAAGGCCTAATTCACGCAGTCTCCTCTGAACAGTTGATGTTGAGATGTGTCTGTTACTTGAACTCTGTGAAGTATTTATTTGGGCTGCAATTTCTGAGGCTGGAAACTCCAATGAACTTATCCTCTGCAACAGAGGTAACTCTGGGTCTTCCATTGCTGTGGCGGTCCTCATGAGAGCTAGTTTCATCATAGCGCTGGATGGTTTTTGTGACTGCGCTTGAAGAAACTTTCAAAGTTCTTGAAATTTTCCGGATTGACTGACCTTCATGTCTTAAAGTAACGATGGACTGTCGTTTCTCTTTGCTTATTTGAGCTGTTCTTGCCATAATATGGATTTGGCATTTTACCAAATAGGGCTATCTTCTGTGTACCCCAATACCTTGTCACAACACAACTGATTGGCTCAAACGCATTAAGAAGGAAAGAAACTCCACAAATATACTTTTAAGAAGGAACGCCTGTTAATTGAAATGCATTCCAGGTGACTACCTCATGAAGCTGGTTGAGAGAATGCCAAGTGCGTGCAAAGCTGTCATCAAGGCAAAGGGTGGTTATTTGAAGAATCTCAAATATAACATATATTTTGATTTGTTTAACACTTTTTTGGTTACTACATGATTCCATAAGTGTTATTTCATAGTTGTGATGTCTTCACTATTACTCTACAATGTAGAAAATAGTAAAATTAATAACAATCCTTGAATGAGTAGGAGTTCCAAAACTTTTGACCGTTAGTGTACATTCTTGAAATGTACCATCTAAAAGCTTTGTTTCGTGTGTTGTCACTGTTACTGCCACACTCCTATTCCATACCATCTTTAGCCTCAGGAGGTTGGAGAGGCAGCGGTTCCCCCATATTGTGTCTCCCCAGTTTAAACATGGTTGGCTAGAGGTGACAGAGATCCATTAAGGGAACCTGACTGACTATGGTGTCGGTGACAGTGGCTGAGCAGTATCCTGGGTCAGGGGTCAGGGCTCGGAGGTGAGATGGACAAAGCATGGGTCAGTGGCATTGTCCCATCTCGGAAATCTCATTTAACAGATGACCTGCATGTGAGCGCCATGAATCAGTGTCACCAAATGCCGGCACGTAGAGATGAATGATGTTATTAGATATGAAGCCATCAGGGTTAGGGTTAGACGTGAGGGGAGGGGAGGAGAGGAGCATCATGGTTGTTTACCGTTTGCTTTACACACCTCGGTGTGTTGGAATGTTTAGACTGTTTCAACGTAGTATCAGATTTGCCCTGCATCTTTTGTGCATTTATCAACGTCTATCAAATAGAATGTTAAATTGGTAATGTACAAAAAGTCTACACATAGGTGGCAATTCAGTATTTTTAGACATAAATCAATCTTCATTGGTAGCTACACATCCATTATAAGTACGTCTGCGTCCTTTTTCAGTTCCTCGTGCTGTCAACAACATAACAAAAATGTGCCAACAACCCTCACAAAAAAAAGAACAACAACAAGAAAATGAAAACCTTTACAAAGATTGTAAAGGGGAGAGGTTTTTCACAGCCACCAAATTGAAAAGAGACCCACTGACTGTAATATGATTTAGGATCAGAGAGAGAGGCTCACTCGCCTCAGTCGCTGACACCAACCAGGCAAAGCTTGAACAAAAAAATATCCATTTAATCTGATAAAAGGGAGTAGATTATGTAGCAAATTGAGATACTTTACAACGATACATTTCAGATGGCGGGGTGGATTAGCACATTGTCTTTTATCTGTGGGCACTTGATGGAATGCCAGGCCAGATCAGAGAGGCCGTAGCTATCTGAGGGACTGAAGAGGAGAGGATGGGAGTTGAGTGATGTGGCGGCCGTGGCGGTGATAGCTGTGGTGGCGTTTGGTTCCCATTCCTCTCACACACAGACACACACAGTCACACACAGACACAAACAACACAGTCACACACAGACACAAACACACCCCTCCTGTAGGACTGACTGTAGCAGTGTTTAATCCTCTCTCTCTCTGTGTATCTGGCAGTGGCATCACACACAGGGATTCAACCGGGGCAGCCCAATGGTCGCGTGCACGCCATCCGTGTAACTTTGTTGAATTATTACACAAATGGCCCTTCGTGTTTGAGAGAACAGAAGGGAACAAATGGCGCTCCCGGTTTGAGAGAACAGAAGGGAACAAAGGCACTGAAATATACCCCTCATTGATCTCCGCATTGAGAACATCTGCCCAAGCCCACACAAGGGGAGAGAAGCTGAAGAAGTTGCATTGCATACCAAGCAGCAAGGTTTTAGCGGCAGTAGGAAGCTATTCGGGTAGATTTATATGTTTCTAGATGAACAATTACAGGAACATGTCAGACTAAATGCTGAGCTATAGATTTACAGTATATATCTATCTGTATCTATATCTATGCTTTTATCAGACATGACCTGGCTGCCACATTGTAGTTTACCTTTCACAGCACCACCTTTCCTTAACCCGGACTGATTAGACTAAATGTGCCGGACATAATTTAGACCAATGGGGCAGAATGGAACTAATAGAATGGACAAATATAATCTTTGAACACAGAGGGAATAGAATAGCAGGCGGTGCTGTACAACTGTAGAAATAGGTCGACTAGACAATGTTTCAGGAAAATGCTTAAGAGCAACAACTGAACTGGTGTTTACTTGGCCTTATCTAAGTGTTTGACATTTTGTTTCGTCGCCTCAAAGGAACCGAGTGTGTGAGTGGGATTGAACCATGACTTGTCAAAGCCGTTCAATGTGTGGTGCCATGTTAAATTCATCTGGATGCTCAATAAACAATTTGGCCCTCTAATCAACTGCACATGTGGCCGCATTGGAGCCGCGTGTGTTCCTATCCACCACCGGTATGTATAGGAAACTGTCAGACTGATCAAAACCTTTGTCTCAAAACTGCCCAAGTTATGAAACTGATACGGCGTCAGGATTACTCCTTGATAAATATTTGAATTTCCAAACTGTAACTACTCCTATTATAATTGGTCCTGAGTTCAAACAGCCTTTGATCGCCATGGCTTCCTGTTATGAAGTTTAAAATTTGACATTTATTTATTAAGAGTTTTACCACCTGGGAGGGAGAAGTAAGTGAAGTTTACCAGCTCTATGACCAGACAGGCTAACCCTTAGTTACCAGGACCCATGTTAACCCTACTCCTGGACTAAAAATCATGATCACCGGAGAATCCCAATTGAAAGGGACTAGGTTTAATCTGTGGCCCTAAATGTTTCTTTTTTTTGTAGACAGATAGCTGAAAAGCAGGAAATCTTCCTACCTGTACATAGCCCATACATGTCTTTTCCATCTGTTTTTATATGACAAACAGTGCAATACCTACTTTGCCTAAAGCCTATTGGCCTGGTTGACCTTTGCTAATCCTGCACAAAATGACCGTCAACATTTCTCTGAAGAAAACAGAAGCATACCATCTCCTCACATTCTCATGTCTTCAGGCCATGCATCCAGAAGTCCTTCTAACAAGTGTTCCTCAAACAACCGTGTGGTGATCTTGAGTGACATCACAGTCAGCCATCAGTCATTCCGATCCTGTCACGGAACTCGACTGGACTGAGTTGATGGAAGGTTGTCCTATTTATAACAATCACCTGATCTAACACTTCAGGGGAGAAGGATTAGATTGACAGTGACTTATTCTCTATGTTGAGTGGAGGACTGTAAGGGACAATCTAACCTAGATACATTTTAACCTATGCAGACATTCCCAATAACTATAGTTTAGTATCAGATGCTGCACTTTTATAATCAGAATAATGCATTTTTCCAATCTAAAATAAGATACAGTAGGGCTGAAATGAAGATGGGAAAACGTGATAGCACAAACGTCTTACTCTTTTCTACATTTCTGTTGTTCTGTTCTGCAAACCTTGACAAAATGTGTTTTCAATTTCCCTCTATTTTCCCAGCTTGGCTTATCAAATTCTTAGTACTTCCTCCATTATGTGTCTCTTCTCTAATCCCCTGGATATTCACTGCACCCATTATAATTACAGCACCAACTGCTGCCTGACAAGCCTCATTTCGTTTAGCCTCAGAGAGGTTGTCGGTTGTCTCTCCTTAGCTACCTCTGTTGTGTTGATGCCGTTCCCTTGTCACTACACGTCCCCATCTTTACCTATGTAGCCAGTGGCGTACTAAAGAATTGATACACATTTAGTTCACTTAATAAGGAGCAGGAAGATATCTGAGGGAAAAGGGATGTATTTGACATAAAACGAGTTTGTACACCGGCATGGTTGCAAGTGCTGCATGTTAAAAATGTATATTAGTTGTTGCATTTTTTTCTCACTATTATGGTATGATTGAGAAGAGTAATAACGATGCACCTTATTTGCGTAATGTAAGAAACGTTCAAATAATAGAGGTTGGTCACAGTAATGAACTGCAGTGCATACACTGCATATCTAAGTCATTTTTGTCTGAGCACTGTAGCCAATCCAGGTGGTTCCCTTTTTAGCACTCACTAAAAAAGGGTCCGTTCTGGTTCTAAAAACAGCAAGCTCCTTTCTGTTAAAACCATCAATTCATTCCAACATATGTTTTTCAACTCTTCAGGGACGTTAATGCTAGTATGAAGAAGTGATTTAAGAAGATCACATCTGTCCTTCAGATCACATACAGCCAAATTTCAACTGTGAGGTCCTGCCATGTCTTGTTGTGGTTACTTCCCAGATCCCAGGTCACTTGTTGTAAGAGAAGAGGGCTACATCACAAATGGCACCCTCTTCACTGTATAGTGCACTACTTTAGACCAGACCAGTAGTGTGCTATAAAGGGAATATGGTGCCATTTGGAACGCAGTAAAGATGTAAAAAAAACAAAAAACATCTTATCATCCTGTAGATGTACTCTACCACTAGACCACAAACTGATGTGTGGCGGGAATTGCGGCCTGAAATGTCTTCATACGTTGTTATATCCCCTCTAAGCACTTGGGATGGGATAGTACAATGGGAAAAGTGTCTTACAATCTGTTCAGTTCATCAACATGCCACTATTTTATGGCATTACATACTGTAGAATAGATACGCAGTTGATCTCTCGTGTAACTGTACCAGTAAATACATTACTTCCTTAATACCCCAGGACTATCAGTGAAGACGGCAGCCCCTCCCTTTGTCTTCCCCGTCAGTGAAACGGGGTTTCTTCTCTTCAAAGTGTCTAGTCCGTTAGTGTTGCCTGTCTATCTGTGAAAAGCGAGCACATGGTTTATGCATTAATCAGGAGAGTGGTGATCTCAGGTTGTCTCAAATGGGATGCCTCCGGTGCTGCTAACTGAGCCATCGTGCAGTCACAGAAGCCTGGAGCCATGCAGTCAATGCTAAATAAATATGAAACCCCTACCACTTTGTGTCACAAAATTTTACATTCAACAAAGGTCGTGCAAACAAGAATGAAACCTTGTCCATCTGTGAAGCTCTTAAATGGAAAAAAAGGTAGAGGAGTGTGCATGTGTGTCTGTGTGTTTTGGAGAGGTGGGGGGTGATTTCAGAATACAACTGAGAGAGAGAGAGAAAGATAGAGGCGAGAGAGAGAGAGAGAGAGAGAGCGAGAGAGAGAGAGAGAGAGAGAGAGAGAGAGAGAGAGAGAGAGAGAGAGAGAGGGGAGAAGCAAATACCTCCCCGTGTCTCTATATCACATACCAATTTATACATTTTCTACCACAGATGAAACTTTCACAGAGACCGAGAAACCCCACAAAAAAAGAAAGAGAGAAGTCACTTTTGACGGTACTATACCTGAATTATTTTCAATATATAAAGTGGGTAGGGGCACCACACCCCTCCTGGGCAGGTGGGCCTGTCAGGCTGGCTGTTTTTATATATTTGTATTAAATATGGCAGTAGGTGCACATAGGTACCAGTACGCCCCTCCGAAACCACCCTGCACACTGACATTCCCCACAATCACCAGGGAATGCCCCTTCCTTTCCTTCTTTCATCTTGCTAATGGACATTCCTTTACAAACGTCGGAAGTCTACCTGACTGCTATCCTTTAAAGTTTAATTCACTCTACATTTAGCCGGGTCATAAATACCATATTAGGTAGCCGCCGCATGTTTTATGTGGTCCCTATGGTAGTGCTTTTGTTTTAATGAAGCCATTTGCAACTTATGAGCAACAACAACAAAAAAAGAGTTGCATATTAGATGGGATTGGTCCGTCAAACCTATCCCCACATTGTGTTTTATACATGGGATGGAATCAAATGAGGGCGGGGGGATGCGGAAGGGCGGGTGCCATCTGCAGGGTGGAAAGAAACATTGCTGCTGAGCTACTCCTGTTTCTTGGGATGCTGATCAACACACTTACTCTTATTTACTAAGGGGGGGACTGGCCCATAGGGCTATGGTCAAAAGTGCATTGTATAGGAAATAGTGTGCCTTTTGGAACAGATCTATAGTTGCATATTAAAACTCATAGAAATTCTGTGTTTGGCCCGGCAAATGTTTTGCATTGGTATGCATACATAATGAATTAAGTTACGGGTGCAAAAATAACAACACAATGTATACCGTAATGTATACGCGTATCTTGCCATACAGGTATGTTGTTAATTTTGAAAGAAAAATAAATAGTATTTGCAACTACATTGAAAGGTCTTTACAACCTCAAATATGGATTGCACATCTAGTTCTGTATGGTTCAATATAGATACAGTAGGTTCTAGTCCTAGTTACCTACATACCAAGCTCAGAAATATAGCAATGGAGATGAACTTCTTATGGCTAAATAGAACATTTACATTGAGTGGTAAATTAGTACATTGACTCGTTTGGAAAAATCTGATGGAATTCATTATGTTTTCCGGGCCAAACACAGAATTTGTATGAGTTTTAATATGCAACTATAGATGTGTTCCAAAAGGCACATTATTTCCTATACAATGCACTTTTGCATGGGCCATGGTCAAAAGTAGTACACATTATAGGGATTAGGGTGCAATTTCAAATCAAATCAAATCAAATCAAATTTTATTAGTCACATACACATGGTTAGCAGATGTTAATGCGAGTGTAGCGAAATGCTTGTGCTTCTAGTTCCGACAATGCAGTAATAACCAACAGTAATCTAACCTAACAATTCCACGCTACTACCTTACACACACACACAAGTGTGAAGGGATAAAGAATATGTACATAAAGATATATGGATGAGTGGTGGTACAGAACGGCATGGCAGATGCAGTAGATGGT
>NC_036867.1:31215355-31333789 GCF_002910315.2 Salvelinus sp. IW2-2015 | reverse complement strand
TGTGTGTGTGTGTGTGTGTGTGTGTGTGTGTGTGTGTGTGTGTGTGTGTGTGTGTGTGGGCACGTCCGTCATTGCCTACAATTTGCCTGAATAATATTGTTTATGAGTAGGAAGGTTTTTATAGGTTGTTTTGGATGGACAGCTGCTGTGGTTGGCGGTTGACCAGGACTAATAACATGGACTGGGCTAGGCTGCAGTGGACTGCAGTACCTGGGGCCAGATGCCCTGTGATAACACACCGGGGTCGTGTTCATTAGGCATCAAATGAAGAAAAACTGACTGAAACAGGGAGGGTCTGTTCTTGTCCAGTAAGAAAACCTCATATTTGTTTTGTGCAAAAGGTTCTACATTGCATGGCCTAATGAACATGACCCATGGTCTCCTCACCATGGTCATTTAAATCAGACAATGTGACAATCTCCAGATCGCCTATAAATGGGCAAGTGGGCAAGCCTGATTCAAATCTAAAGGGAACAACCAAAGAATAGAAAAAAGTCCTTTGATTTCCGGCTACCTGAAAAATATGTTTTGTGAGAGAACAACATTGCCCAGCAACCAGTCAAAAATACATCACATCAGCCTAACAACCAGCAAGTGCATACATTTAGTCATTGTGCTGTTTCCAGGGATCAGTCACTAACGATGATATATTACAGAGTAATAAGCATCCACGGGCACAAACAGTTATTTATTGCCAACAAAGACTCTTCTCATACGTTGAACATTGGCACAACAGTTTCTTTTTCAACTAAAATGTAATCAATGTTTAAACCAATTACAATTTCCCTCACAATTAGAGGGCATTACTAGGTTAAGAGCTTTCATTTATCTGCTTAGGAATTTCTAACATGAAGTATCTGTGGATGTTTCATAAGCTGATTTAGGGACTCATCATCTCAATATGTGCTGAAGAACATTGAAGGCCTTAGATCAAGACTGAGCATCTCTCTGTGTGTTGTTGTGTGTGTGTGTGTGTGTGTGTGTGTGTGTGTGTGTGTGTGTGTGTGTGTGTGTGTGTGTGTGTGTGTGTGTGTGTGTTGTGGTGTGTGTGTGTTTGTGTGTTCTCTCTTTGTGTGTGCATGAGAACATACGCGTGCCTGTATTAACAAACGATGTAGCTAGCATAAACTGGGACTCAGACATACTGTTCCTTAGGCAAACATCATGATCTGTGTTCCTGATTACCAGTCCCAGAGCACTTCAAACCAAGGACCATCATGTCAAGCCATTTGACCAGCGTACTGTGGTCTTCATGTTGTTCTGACTGTAATACTAGTCCCACATTCAGTGATGTTTCAATGATATACAGTCAAACGCATAGTAACGTCATTATTTCAACAATCAATGGACTTATATACATGTAAGTAATTTAATCAATCAAATTAAAGATACCACAATTGGTCCTTCCTGTCTCTGGAATGTATTGAACAGGAACTCTGTGTTTTATCTCTGTCAATTATGAAAAGCGGTTGAGGGTAAATCTACTGCGTACACTAGAAGTCACTCACTCACGGAAATTCAGTTTCAAGTCAGTTAGGGTTCAAGCTAGGTGTGATATTCAACGCAGTACACAACACAGTGCCAATCATTAATCTACAGTATCATTTTACACTGGCTCAATCTTTTTGGACGGCAACTTAACCAAAATTGTCCTTGATGTTATTCATCATCAATCAACCGAAAACAGTATTCACTCTCCTCCACCCTCCTCTCCTCATTTCCAAAATCATTTGTTGGCGGCCGGTGCAGTCACAGGGCCCATCCGGCTCCAATCCAAAACATACAGAGGTCACCATGATGGAGAGCTGTCTGTGGCCCCAATCATAACACCTGCCTGGTCACAGCCCCGTGGTCTGAGAGGGAGACTGAGTCCCAAATGGCACCCTATCCCCCATATAGCGCCCTACTTTCGACCAGGGCCTATAGGCCGATAGCACGCAATGTAGGGAATAGCGTGCCATTTGGGACACAGCCCAGGGAGAGTCGTTCATTCGCTGCACCCCAGCATGTAGTGCTAATGCTAATGGACTCACAGCAGTCCAGGCTACAATGGTTATTTCAGGCTTAATTCAGCCATTAACATTTCATTAATGCACTGTCCTACTGCTCGCCTGCCTGCCTGCATGACTGCCTTGTGGTGCTATTGATGAACGCCGGGGAGAAATGCTCTCACTCAAGGTAGAGTTTATCACGTGTGACACATCCTCTTTCACACTTTTTTGCCTAGCTCTTTCTCTCTCATAGTACTGTGCATGCATCCACGTATGTACTCTGTATTATGTACTGTATGTCCATGTGTTCCATTACTTACAGGTGGTGAGTATATATGGTGAGTATCTATGGTGAGTATCTATATGCATGTACACATGTATGTGTATATGAGAATCGTTATCGTACACTATGCTTGAAGCATTGCGTAGGTCACATCATTCATTCAGACAGCTAACAAGCAAACTCACATTAGGACACGTTTCAGTACTGCTATGGGATGTGTAGCTAGCGATATATGCAATACAACAAAAATATTTACATAATGTTGTAATTGGCAAATCATGTGTATTTAATACTGCTCTGAATATATTAGGGATATCTTGTATATAATTGTTACTAATTAAGGATTGAGTAATTATTACCTAATGCCAGCCTTTCAAAAATGTATAAATTGGTAAACATCAAATCTGTGTCACTTAATTGGGCTATTTGACCATACTGGCATGATAATGTCAAGTAAATGTATACTATACTCATATACAGTACAAGTCAAAAGTTTGGACACACTTACTCATTCAAGGTTTTTTTTGTTGTGTTTTTTTACTATTTTCTACATTGTAGAAGACATCAAAACTATGAAATAGCACATATGGAATCATGTAGTAACCAAAAAAGTGTTAAACAAATAGATTTTATATTTAAGATTATTCAAAGTAGCCACCCTTTGCCTTGATGACAGCTTTGCACACACTTAGCATTCTCTCAACCAGCTTCATGAGGTAGTAAACTAGAATGCATTTCATTTAACAGGTGTGCCTTGTTAAAAGTACATTTGTGGAATTTATTTCCTTCTTAATGCGTTTGAGCCAATCAGTTGTGTTGTGACAAGGTAGGGGTGGTATACAGAAGATGGCCCTATTTGGTAAAATACCAAGTCCATATTATGTCAAGAACAGCTCAAATAAGCAAAGAGAAACGACAGTCCATCGTTACTTTAAGACATGAAGGTCAGTCAATACGGAAAATGTTGAGAACTTTGAAAGTTTCTTCAAGTGCAGTCGCATAAACCATCAAGCGTTATGATAAAACTGGCTCTCATGAGGACCGCCACAGGAAAGGACGACCAGAGTTAGTTCATTGGTTCAAGTTCAAGTTCATTGGAGTTAACTGCACCTCAGATTGCAGCCCAAATAAATGCTTCACAGAGTTCAAGTAACAGACACATCTCAACATCAACTGTTCAGAGGAGACTGCATGAATCAGTCCTTCATGGTCGAATTGCTGCAAAGAAACCCCTACTAAAGGACACCAATAAGAAAGAAAAAGAGACTTGCTTGGGGCAAGAAAAACGAGCAACGGATATTAGACCGGTGGAAATCTGTCCTTTGGCCTGATGAGTCCAAATTTGAGATTTTTGGTTCCAACCGTGTCTTTGTGAGATGCAGAGAAGATGAATGGATGATCTCCGCATGTGTGGTTCCCAGCGTGAAGCATGGAGGAGGAGGTGTGATAGTGTGGGGTGGTGCTTTGACGGTGACACTGTCAAGGCACACTTAACCAGCATGGCTACCAAAGCATTCTGCAGTGACATTCCATCCCATCTGGTTTGCGCTTAGTGGGACTATCATTTGTTTTTCAACAGGACAATGACCCAACACACCTCCAGGCTGAGTAAACTCTATTTGACCAAGAAGGAGAGTGATTGAGTACTGCATAAGATGGCCTGGCCTCCATAATCACCTGACCTCAACCCAATTGAGATGGTTTGGGATGAGTTGGACTGCAGAGTGAAGGAAAATCAGCCAACAAGTGCTCAGCATATGTGGGAACTCCTTCAAGACTGTTGGAAAAGCATTCCAGGTGAAGCTGGTTGAGAGAATGCCAAGAGTGTGCAACGCTGTCATCTACTTTGAAGAATCTCAAATATAACATACATTTTGATTTGTTTAATACTTTCTTGGTTACTACATGATTCCATATGTGTTATTTCATAGTTGTGATATCTTCACTATTATCCTACAATGTAGAAATGTAAAAAATAGTAAAAATAAAGAAAAACCATTTAATGAGTTGGTGTCCAAACTTTTGACTGGTACTGTATCTGTGCACTAATGAATTAATATACCCAAGTGGAAATCAAGGCCAGTTCACAGGATATTGATATTATCAATATTTATAATCTCATCAAATTCCAAGGTTCACAATATATTATTGTTTATTTTGTTTTACATATATTGTTTGCAATGCTTACATTGATTACCTGTGCATTACTATGCCATTATAATACCATTGTGGGATCCTAATAGGATCATTATATTGAAGTAGCAGATGACAGAATGATGCAAAGTCCTATTCAAGTGAAAATCCTTTTTTTTGTCAACGCCAAAGACAATGACAAATCCAAAATGATTGGCAATCCCACTTTTTTCACTAAAGCATATTTAATTGGTTGTTCTGGATCTCACCGCCACCGGAACCAAATGGCACCCTATTCCCTTTATGTACATAGGACTCAAGAGTCAAAAGTAGTGCACTTTAAAGGGAATATGGCGCCATTTGGGACGCAAACCAAAGGTACAAGCACTCATATGGCTCCACTTAGGAGTGAGTAAAAAATGATCTTTCTTATGTGGGCCGTGTTGAGTGATGAATGTCCCTGTTTATCAAATGTGTGTGTGATATACGAGATGGGCTGATAATCAACATTTAGTTATGCCATATGCTTAGACAGGCGTGCCAAGCACTTAGGTACAGGACTGTTTGCACGGAGGTAGTAGGGCCACTTTCCAAATCACAGAATACACTAACTATCTGTGTGAGTCAAAGTCATGGACAAAAAAGTCTGAGAGATTGACATTCATGGATTTTATCAATGTGAAAGAACAACAGCAACAGAAAAAAACATATAGGAAGACATATAAATAAGGTTTCTCAAAATAAACCTATGCAAACCACAAAAAAAAATGTTTCTGTATTAATAATGAAAATGATGATCCTGGAATGTAGCCTTATTCAGTGGAAGACAATGCCGAAACAGTTACCTCATATCGTATCACTCAGGGTAGTTCAAAAGGTATCATGTCACAAACGGCATCACCAAAAATGTCAATGCCATTTGAACATCATACAGCTTTCCAGTACTGGTGGATTGAATGAGCCATGCTGTGAAACAGAACTCATGCCCTTCAAACGTTCTGGCTGTCTGGAGTTATTTAGATACAGTCCCAAATGCAATCCACATGCCAAAACTCCAGCACCAGTAGCATTAGACGATTGGTTTTGTAAACCGCTGGCAAAATGTCTCTTGGACATTGTGTGGAAGGTAAACAAAACAGCTGGTAGCCCGTGCCAAGCCCAGGCCCAGAGCTAGCATCTTCATTCGACGATTGCCAACAGTTAGGGGAAATTTCGAGCAGTTTGGACTCAAAGGCTGCCATGATGTTTGTAGAAAAACTGGCACAGAGACACTTATTGTGGGATAGGATTATAGTTTCATGTGACTGAAGAATTTAATATTTTGCAAGGGCCCCTTTTACCTGATGGTATACAGCACTGCCAAGGACTCTGGTTGTGGTGAATTTATCCAAATGTGCTAGCAAAACTTGTGCATAGGATTTCTCTAAGACAATGTGCTTTTGAGTTTAAATGCTGCTCAAATAATTACTATTAAAACAGAGAGAATAACAAACATTTAATTAAGTAGTTCCCCCCCCCCCSCCCCTGACACACACACGCACACAGTAAATATCTCTATGGCAGGTCCATTTGATATACTCTGGGGATTTTGCTGATACCTCCAATGAATCTCACATGGACAGGAAGTGACTAGAAGCTTTGAAGGTCCGTGATTTCAGGCATGGTGTATTTATCACTTCAACCTGTATGAAGCCATGATCAGGCAGCCATGATCAGGCAGCAAGGAGACAGAGAGAGAGAGAGAGAGAGAGAGAGAGAGAGAGAGAGAGAGAGAGAGGACCAGTGAAGGAGGAATGTTAATCACACCTCAGAAAGAAAAAGGGAACATGTGTGACAAAGGAAAGGAAGGGATGGGAAACACATGTCCCATTTCACACGTACTTACCTTTCCCTTCAAACTCCTGCCAGACTAGGAGAGACAAAAACAGCACAGGTGGAACCCTTTAACGTGTAAATGTTTGATGAAGGATGCCAACGCTTTTGATATCATTTACATAAAGCACACGTTGAATAGATTGAGTTGTGGGCAGCGTGTTAGACCTGAAGCTTTTCTCTGAAGTGTAGAGTTTTCCTTTTTCCTCTTGGTGCATACTGTGCTTGCATGCACCAGCCATTTTAGGTGATACTAGTTCGTTTTTATACTTTTTATAGCTCAACTTAGACCGATGATACGCTTAACGAAGAAAACATAGGCACTTTTGGAAGGATACTTTTAAAAAATAGATTTGTATCGGAGTTGAAAAGTTACGTTTCTGACTGAAAACGTGTCTGTTTAAGATAAGTGTAACTTATTTCACTTACCAACCAAGTGTCACATGCTTTGAAGCGAGCAAATTCAAGAACAGAACACTGGCCATTTTATATGGAGAGAGAGAATGACCTCTTTCTAATGGCACATAGAGAATGTCATCTGTCTGCTATATCTAATTATGTGAATCGTTGCAGTTTGGAAAGTGTCTTAGGGCTGTATAGGATTAAAAAGGGACATTTAAATGCAGAGCACTTTGAAAATTACAGATTCTTCCAAATACTTTCCGTAGACGTATCACTTTTCTGGCGCATCGTAATGCAGTCCTCTTTCGCTAGCTACAACTCGGTACGTTCATTTTATGCTTTGAGAGCCAGTCTAGCATGTTGAGTTGAGCAAGCCTCAGTGAGAGGAAAAAAATTAGAATTTTATAGTGCCCTCATTCTCGGTTGTAAACATGATTTTCTTTCCACTTTTTTCCCCTATCTATTTTCTGCAAAAGGCACATTCAGAAATATTCGGACCTGACACAGAGCGACTCTTGTCCTAAAAGTACAGCTAAGGCCTTGTCGTTATTGCCATTTTTATTTATAAGGTAATTCTGCCCTGAAAAGACCAGTATGAAGGCTAGTCATTCAGCGAAAAATCATTAGCATAAAGCTGGTGTCAACAGTGGGGAGAGGGACTTCCTGTCTTTTTGTCTGCAACAAGATGGGAATAGAAACTTAAGACATGTTTTATCCTGCCCCTTCCTCGCACTACTGTGACAATAATCGATAGGAAGCAAAAGTACGCCACGTGAACTGCAGTCAGCTCCGTTTTAGGAAAACAGTCACCATCGAAGAAAGAGAGGAAGTTGGAGCTGTTGCACAGCAACTGGAAACGGGCAAATCTATAGTTGTAATTACACATGTTCTGAAATGTAGTGTAGCAGTATGATCAGCTGCTGTATGTGCAGAGTATATTACGTTAATGTTAGGTTATAACGAACTGGGCTTAAAGTGGGTACTGCACATGTACAATGTACACAGTTCTTAGTGTGCAGATGACACAAAATAGTACAGATGGTTAAAGATTCTGTCATTATTAAACTGCAATATAACTCAATAATGTTTTGGAGACAGGGTACTACAGTATCATGTTATGTATGCTATTGCATGATACGACCAATGCCTTCACAAAATTCGAAGCACACAAGTTAGGCAAACTGTGAATGTCTAGACAATCCTGGTCTATCTTTGATAAGTGTTCTCTCCAAAACCCATTCCACTTGTTTTTGCCTGTTAAAACAACGATGATTTGCATTCAAAGGCTCACTCTTCTTCACTTGCTCTGGCTTGCTAATTATTATTTGATTGCTCATTAGCCGTTGTGTTCGCCATGTTGCCGTTCTGTAAACAAGACATTTGTGCATCTGGTAATGAAACCTTTTTTGATTTGGTGATGTGAAAAGAACAATCACCTCACAGGAATTACCAAAGCTTTGCCAACATTCTTTATTTAAAAAGTAAATTCAACTCTATTTAGAATATACATATGTATATACTTTAACTTTAAATATGCGTGCCAGTACAGCTCAAGTAACTATGTAGATTAAAAAAACGTATGAGAAAAAAACATCATTTTCATTAAAGCTTTAAACCGAACCACCCCCCCCCACCCCTGATTTTCTTGCAGTCTCTCCGCTAGATACACCCTGCCTCCCCTCTCTTACGAGTTATGATGTGAGGATGAAGGCYCTTTCCCATGCAGTAATGACTGTGTACCAAGATATCAAGGGCCCGCTCATGACAATCCCATTTTCTGTGTAATTTCATGGTTGTCTTCTTGAATGAAGATATTGGCTGCTCTGAGGCAGGAGGTCAGGAGTCTCCTGCTCCATTTCAGTATTGTTCCAGAGCATGTTTCCTTTCAGTTGATGAAAAGTAATTCATCATTTACASCCCTGAATTCTGCCAGTTTTTTCCCTTTCTTTTTCTTGCAACAACTTTTATTTATTTTATTTCTCTCTTTTTTTATCCCTGTGGTACCTTGGCGGTGCTGAAAGAGATAAATAGATTCAATACAACACCAGGCCAGCGATCCTGAGAGCAGGTTAGGCCTCGCAGGCCCCAGACTAGCCCTTTCTCATGATAGAGTTTGTCACCTCTCTACCTCTGGAAGTCAAATCCTATCAACTCAGGCATCCTTCAGAATCCCCAAAGTGGCTTTGGCACCCAGTGGGGCATGTGAGCTTAAAATTGATTTTCTTTTTCTTTATTTTTTAAGCGATCTGCCAARTTCCCTTAAGGGACGTCGYTGACAGCCAGCAGACCCTCAACCTATCACAAAGCAGTGCTCRTATAAAAGACACCTARGGAACTTCCWCCATGGTTCCAGAAGCCAGAGGGGCAGGAGGTTTCTGACATGTGGAGAGAGGGGTGCTGTTGCTAAGAGACCAGTTATTTTTCATCCATGCACAAAACCCCCTTTACCTCGCACTTGGCCTCCTGACTGCTCTGCCACAGTGAAATTAATTGACTCAAAGGCCCCCCAAACACACTTTTAATTGTGCTTTGTTTCATAACCAGCTTCCTGTTGGAAAAGTCCAAACTTCTCGTGGATGGATGTAAGTGTTTCTTCTCTTCGCCATGCTTTCCTCACTCCCACACATTTCTTCTCAGAAACATTGTTTCCTCGTGTAATCTGATGGAACATCACTCAGTGATAATACTTGGTTTCTTTTAATCATCTGAATTTCTTAGCATGAAGGCAAAGGAAATAGAAGTTGCAGCAGTGACAAAAAGGGAGCGAGTTTGAACATGAATTAAAGTAAAGCTGCTTCTGGCTGGGGATTGAACCTCAAGCCATTTTTTCACTGTAGCCAACCAGCTGGCCTCGGTATGTGTCCAGAGTCCAATCAAGGAACCGTTTAATAACATGAAAAAAGGGAAATCTTGTGAGAGTTAAAGACAGMACCTGATCATCCTTGCTCATCAAGATACTGCTTTCCCCGTGACCCTTGTGAATAATATCACTGTACCGGCTCCCATTGAACCACAGATTAAGTAATTCCCAAGTACTTAAGAATACAATGAGCTAAGATTGGTATCATCAGTAAATTACACCTAGGTTCAGCTATAATCAGAACCCCGCTCCTTGACATTAAATAAAGGGAAACTTTCTCATAGCAGGAGCTAGTATATCTCAATTGTCCAGCACCTACATTCTTATAGCCCCCCTCCACCCATCTCCCTCTCAGACCTGATTTGAAGCGAAAGCCTGTATTGTATTTTTCTTCATTAAACAATTTTGCTTTCTGTCTTTCATTTGACGAAAATATGCTCATGCCCTCAGCAAAACAAACACACACACACACACAGTTGCCACATCTTGCACATCTTTGCCTCGGAGCCAGCTAAGCACCCAGGTGGCACTGAAGAGGCTAGGAGGGCATCAAGAAGGGAATAGCTCCTGAAGTTGCTGTGCGTGAACAAATCATGTGAGCTTGTGTGTTAAAGAAATACATGCACAGATGGATTTGGGGAGGAGCACAATTAGATATCCTTCAGCAAAATTAAAGATAGTTGGCAGATAGCGGACTTTAGTCCAGGGTTTTACTACAGTTTTAGTGATGATATTTAAAGGCTACATATTAAGTAATGTAACAGTGCGATACCGTGGTAGGCTATACAACTCATGTTTGCCTATTCTTTAGGGTTTAAGTGTACATCTCCTGTTTTTCCTGCAAATAAAAAACATTTGAATAGTCTTTGAAATTAATTAGGCTGAAGTAGGGCCTAGTATGCTAAAGCCAGCTAGTGTGATTCGAGTGGAATAGTGTTGCCTGTGCCTGGGCCCATTTCTAGCCCTATAAATAGATATATTATCCCCCAGAGGCTTCCAATCCCATTGCACAGCTGTGGGATGGAGATTTGTTTTAGGAGAAGCTGTGCTACCTGTTATGTGGGGCTGGGGAGATGAGCAGCGTCAGGTAAATGATTTTCTGCTGTGCGTGAGGGGATGGCTGGGGTATTAGGAGAGAGCCTGGGCGAGACTGGGCTCCACAGCCTGACACACACACACACACACACACATACAACCACAACCTGGCCACACACACACGCGCACACACACACACACACACACACACAGCTGCCTGGCCCGCTTCCCTCTCTTGCGGAGACTTTCACAGGGTGTGATGCCCATTAGGCCTCCTGCGCTAGGTTAGCCGTCTCTGCATTACCGACTCATTTCATACATTAAGTGCATTACCTTCAGGACCGGCCAACACTGTGAAAGCTGTTTGGACTATATCTCTCTCTCTCTCAACATGCTCTCTATTGCTCTCACCTCAACCTCAACCACCACCGTGCTAAGTTTCACTTTATCAGGACGGATGAATAGGACTGGAGGGGCGCCAGTGGGTTTGGGAATCAGGCTCTGTGGTGAGGTTTTAGTGGAGTCATATTCCAGTAGGAAATAGCATCGCTCTGGCTCAGAAGCTGGTGTATCATGCAGGTATGCTCTCCCTAATAGATTTAACACTGGCAACATGCTGTTGGTGGGCTGCACACTAACCTCCATCGCCTCGCCGTGATACCCAACAAGAGGCATGTAATCAGCTAGCTAAGACTTCCCCTTATCAGTACTTCTCTTACAGGTCTCAACTTCCAACTGGACATTTCCAAGGTAATATTATTCCGGCTTATCATTTCAAACTGAAACTCGATTCTCTTGCTGACGGTGTGTCATAGCGGAGCGATAGTGCTGCTGAGGCACAAGTGTATCGTTGTCTATTCTCACGGGATGCCAGGCAGTGAACGTGCCGTAGCTGCCACGTGCTGTCCTGCAGCCACTGATGAGTCTGACATTTTTAATTGAGGTGGTCTTCATATCCCCGCCCTTTTTGGATCCAGTCACTGTCATCTTGTACTGGAGCAGAGCTATGGCTTTAGGCGGGAAAGTGGGAAATGCAATCCCCCCCCCCACAAAAACAGAGATAAAAAAATGTAATACTTCCACATTTTCCACAGCTTCTTTCATCATTATTCAAAAATTAGTTTTTAATGCAATGAGTAGTTCCAATCATGTTAAGGTCTGCATGATTCAGATAGTATCGTAATTACAATTAGATTACATTACCGCAATCAGAGAAAGGGTATCGTTAAGAGAAAGAATATAAATTGCTTTAGTTTTACAAGTACTGAGCAAGCAGAAATTTGAATTAATCTCCATTTAAACATCTTCTCCTCTTAGAGAACTGCAAAGCATGCTAGTTTCTTCCAGGCCATCAATACAAATTAAGGGGAGAAGTATGAATTTTCTGAGGGTCTTAACATTTAAGTTTTTTTTTCACGCTAGTAGCCTAACTTACATTCCGTTTCTGAGTACTCGGGCACTTTTTGATAGTGAGGAACTTACTTGCGGGTAAGATGTAATTCATTAGCCTATTTTCAATAAGAGCCATTCTACTACCTCCGTGTGTCAAAAGCGTGAGTGAATCTGTCATCCATGTTAGCCAGCAACGTCCTCTCCAATGCCCTCTAACGCCAAAGTGTTTCAAGAAAGAAAGCAACGGTTGAGTCGTCACACACTCAATGTGGATAATCCCAAACTGCGGTACATAAAAATAGAACCATTACTTGTAAGGGATACATAATACCCTCAGTCAACTGCTTGATCAATGATTAGGAGAAGTAAAGCAACTAAGCACCAATGGATTAAGTCTCCAGTTCGTCCCAAAGCACCCTATCCCCTATATAGTACACTACTTTTGACCAGGGCCCACACAGTATACTACAGTTTCCATTAGAGTTGACAATGCTTCTCAGCTTCTCAGATATATGTGTTGTTAATATCTACACAAATGACAGTTCCATGCCTCTTTGCTCTTCAGAGTGGCTGTATTTACATGGACGGAAGATATAAAACAAGCGGTTCTGTATCCACGACGAGGAGCAATTAATAATAGAGATGATTGGCTTGCTAATGCTTCAAATCTGCATAACTTTATGGGTTTGCTACTACAGAATACGTCTTTATATCAATTACCTTTTTCTGCTATCCTCTCTTTCTACAATCTCCTTGCTGGACCACAGTTTGAGATTAATGCCTGCTTCTAAATTACCACCCATGCTACACATTTATCAGCTACCAGAACAATCCCGCACATTTATCCCTCCACTAAGTGCCAGAATATTCATGAATAAAAATTGTAATTTTGTCTGGTTCCTATTGATGAAATGGGATTTATTTTGTTTTGCACATAACTTTTTTTTTATCATGAGTTTCCATTTAGCAACTTAGGAGTACATTATCTGTTGTGGGATAGAACATCACTTAACTTCTTTGTAAATGCAGATTAATATGTATGGTAAAATAGTATGATGCATTACCGTTTCACAATGCGATTGTGTCGTCTTTATTTGTACGCCATGGTGCATAAGCTAATAATACAAACCCATTCAAGACTTGACATTCAGTAATGATTAGAGGAGTAAACTAACAAAGCTCCTGAATAAAATGACTTTCTAAATCAGTACAGCCAGAGAAAATAAGAAAAACCTCAGTGGGTTGAGTCCCAAATGGTGCAGAAGGCACCCTGTTCCCTGTAAAGTGCACTACTTTTGACCAGTGCCCCCATAGGGCTCGGGTCAAAAGTAGTGCACTATATGGGGAATATAGGGTGCCATTTGGAATGCATCCAATGAATTTTGGTCCTTGTGCACGCATGCTCAACACCCTTCTTAATAAGCCATTAGGAAGGAGTGAAGATGTTATGAGAATGCGCTCTGGCCTTTGTTCTGCGTCTGTCATGGCATTGACTTCCTCTGACACGACGCTACAATGCATGACGGATCAAAGTAATTAAAGTTCCAATAATTTACCTTCCTCTGTTCCGTGTCAAGTCAGCTAGCTAGACAGACCAACCCGGTCTCTCTGGCCATTATTGATTCCCCTAACGTCATCAGAGCATGATGCTGAAACAGAAGTGTAGGAGTTTTTTATTATTTTTTTATTTTTTATTTAACCAGGTAGGCCAGTTGAGAACAAGTTCTCATTTACAACTGCGGCCTGGCCAAGATAAAGCAATGCAGTGCGACAAAAACAGCAACACAGAGTTACACATGAGGTAAACAAACACACAGTCAATAACACAATAGAAAAATCAGTATGCAGTGTGTGCAAATGGAGTAAGGAGGTAAGGCAATAAATAGGCCATAGTGGCGAAGTAATTACAATATAGCAATTAACACTGGAGTGATAGATGTGCAGATGAGGATGTTTGCAGTAGAAAAACTAGTGTGCAAAAGAGTAGAAAAAGCAAAAACAATTATGGGATGAGGCAGTTGCCAGTTGGTTGGATGGGCTATTTACAGATGGGCTGTGTACAGCTGCAGCGATTGGTAAGCTGCTCTGACAGCTGATGCTTAAAGTTAGTGAGGGAGATATAAAGTCTCATTCAGCAAAGTTTTTGCAATTTTTATTCCAGTCATGGCAGCAGGAATGGAAGGAAAGGCGGCCCAAAGGGGGTGTTGGCTTTTGGGGATGACCAGTGAAATATACCTGCTGGAGCGCGTGCTACGGGGGGTTGCTGTATGTGACCAGTGAGCTGAATTAAGGCGGAGCTTTACTAGCAAAGGCTGATAGATGACCTGGAGCCAGTGGTTTGGCGACGAATAATTGTAAGCGAGGACACAGCCAACGGAAATACAGGTGCAGTGTGGGTAGTAATACTGGGGTTTTGGTACAAAAGGATGGGCACTGTGATTAGACTGCATCCCATTGCCCTGAGTAGAGTGAGATGGAGGTATCTTTGTAATGACATCCATCAAGCATGGTGATTGTAAGATATCAGTTTGTACAGAGGGTATGTTTCGAGACTAGATCTGATGTTGAAGGTATGCTTTGTTTTGCGAAATGAGGAAGCCTCATTCTAGCTTTCATTTTGGTTGGGGCTAAGCCATGCTTCAATCTGAGTCTGGAA
Organism: Salvelinus sp. IW2-2015; assembly: GCF_002910315.2. Lineage (NCBI taxonomy): Eukaryota > Metazoa > Chordata > Actinopteri > Salmoniformes > Salmonidae > Salvelinus > Salvelinus sp. IW2-2015. Next base: position 31,319,165 of record NC_036867.1, on the reverse strand, counting down.
GGAGGTTGTTAACTCTCTAGCCCAAACACGTCAGGTAATTAGTTTATTTGTCCAACGACTATTTCTAAAGTCAGACATCCGTATAGTAATGTAGAATGTGCTAGTGCAGTTGGCGGTGGCGGTGGGGCAGCGATCGGTTCTGAAGAGCATGCATTTTTATATGTGGTGTTTACTGAGTGTTTGTGTGACACGATGCAGATTGTGGGGCCCATCGGTAAGGAGAGTTGTATGTGTGCATTTGAAGTTTTTCAGTTTGGAGAGGTTTAAATTTTGGTAACATAATCGGCTATGGTCTCTAATATAGAAGGGCCTATCGATGTATCTATACGAAGAGTTTACGTCTGTTTAAGTTGTGGACAAAGAATCACCCGCAGCAAGAGCACGTTCATGGATATATAAGAGAAAAGAGTCGGCCTTCGAGATACTGAACCCCTGTGCACCCCATAGAGACTGCCAGAGGTCTGGACAACAGGCCTTTCCTGATTTGACACACTGAACTCTAATCTGAGCAGTAGTTTGGAACCAGGCGAGGCAGTCATTAGGAGGAACACCAAGGCTGTGAGTCTGCCGATAAGAATACGTGATTGACAAGGCTCAAAAGCCTGGGCCAGGTGATGAACGACGGCTGCACAGTACTGTCTTTTATCGATGGCGGTTATGAATATCGTTTAGGACTTTCACGTGGTTGAGGAGCACCCATGACCAGCTGCGGAAACCGGATTGCATAGCGGAGAAGGTACGGTGGAATTCGAAATTATCGGTGATCTGTTTGTTCACTTGGCTTTCGAAGACTTTAGAAAGGCAGGGCAGGATGGATATAGGTCTGTAACAGTTTGGGTCTAGAGTGCCTCCCCCTTTGAAGAGGGGGATGACCGTGGCCGCTTTCCAATCTTTAGGAATCTCAGACGATACGAAAGAGAGGTTGAACAGACTAGTAATAGGGGTTGCAACAATGGCGGCAGAACATTTTAGGAAGAGAGGGTCCAGATTGTCTAGCCAGCTGATTTGGAGGGATCCAGATTTTGCAGCTCTATCAGAACATCATCTGTCTGGATTTGGGTGAAGGAGAAGGGGAGGGGGGGCTTGGGCCAGTTGCTGCGGGGGGTGCACAGCTGTTGGTCGGGGTTGGGGTAGCCAGGTGGAAAGAATGGCCAACTGTAGAGAAATGCTTATTGAAATTCTTGATTATCATGGATTTATCGGTGGTGACAGTGTTTCCTAGCCTCAGTGCAGTGGTCAGCTGGGAGGAGGTGCTCTTATTCTCCATGGACTGTACAGTGTCCCAAAACTTTTTGGAATTAGTGCTGCAGGATGCAAATTTCTGTTTGAAAAAGCTAGCCTTAGCTTTCTTAACTGACTGTGTATATTGGTTCCTGACTTGCCTGAAAAGTTGCATACGGCCGCCCTTAACGGACGCAAGCAATGAGGCAGTGATCGCTGAGATCTTGATTGAAAACAGCAGAGGTGTATTTTGAGGGCAAGTTGGCCAGGATGATATCTATGAGGGTGCCCATGTTTACGGATTTGGTGTTGTACCTGGTAGGTTCCTTGATCATTTGTGTGAGATTGAGGGCATCTAGCTTAGATTGTAGGACGGGTGGGGTGTTAAACATATCCCAGTTTAGGTCACCTAACAGTACGAACTCTGAAGATAAATGGGGGTAATCAATTCACATATGATGTCCAGGGCACAGCTGGGAGCTGAGGGGGGTCTATACCAAGCGGCAACAGTGAGGGACTTATTTCTGGCAAGATGGATTTTTTAAAGTAGAAGCTCGAATTGTTTGGGCATAGACCTGGATAGTATGACAGAACTATGCAGCCTATCTCTACAGTAGATTGCAACTCCGCCCCCTTTAGCAGTTTTATCTTGACAGAAAATGTTGTAATTGGGGATGGAAATTTCAGAGTGGGAGGGAGAGGGAGGAAGAAGGAAAAAAATATCTTAATTTTTATAACTTTCTGTGCTGTTATGGTATGGACGCCTATGTTACTCACATGCACCTATGTTAGTGACATGTATCCAGCTATTAATGGGATAGTTCACCGAAATTACAAATTTGCTTAAGCAGTCTATGGCCAATCTTTTGGAGAGTCTATGGATAAACACAAATTGTATATTGCAGTCTATCCTTGTCCATAGACTGCTTTTAGGGAAAGGAATCAAATAAGGGATTTTGAGATGTGGTTCAACTACCCTTTAAGTTGCTAGAGTGGCTAGAGTGCCTGTATAATTTTTTCTCTCTCACCTTGTTTAACTTTGGAATCCCAGAAAGACTCAGCTTTACCCACAAATCCACAGGAGATTTAGACATACAGATTTAGACATCTTGCCTGATGATTTTGGAAACTTAGGGATTGTAAAAATCACTATCAGCTAGGAGGAAGGAATAATTCTGTCTGGTGTCTCGGAGTAGGATTTGACATGCTGCTTCTTATAGAGAGAGACTCCACGTGTGTCCTAGCTTTATGAAGGCCTATAATCAAGGCCTAGTCAGAACAACTTCACTCTACTTTCCGTCTGGGTTATCCCATTCAGGCTCTCCACCAGTTCTGTAACAGTAGACATGACAATGTGACATTGTCATCTCGATTTTCAGCAGGTTTGAGTGGTACGGGGGGTAAGCCTTCAAAAAGGAGCTCCCTCCTCTCCTCCCCTGATGAAAGCTAAACGGTGAAGTATTCCTGTTCTCTGGTATGATTAGTGTGTCACACATTTAAAATGCCATATTAAGTAATCCCATCCTTCAGGCTTTACTTCACATCCTCCACAGGTATTAACTTAGAGAATAATCCTAAGCTATTTGGAAAGTAGAGAGGATACATATAAAGATCTGGCACTTCATGTTTCAAATTCGATCTGCCTGGTAGGTGTGATATTCAACTGCCGTAGAAGAAGACGCACACAGTACAGATAGTGGTGGAGCGAAGCAGGGTAGCTCTAGTTCTTACTGCTACACAAACTAGGTTCTGTCTGATATATCATCTGTGCACAAGCTCTCTTTAAACCTTAACTTTGGTTATCTCAAAGATTTAGTAGAGCTATGTAATGATGTTCAAACTTAAATTAGTAAAATACTACAAATTAGACAAATTCCTAAAATACTACAAAATCCTTGTCATCATTGCAAATAAAACATAGGCCTTCTGTACAAAGGAAATCATCACATCACTAGTACACATTGGTGAATTGTGCGTACTACAATGCATGTTGTTCTTCATACAAGCGTCAAATACTATGTGAGATGTTTAGGCAATAACATTGTATTCCTCTTGGAGAGGAGGTCAAAGCCCTGTGGCCCTTGAATCGCTAATTACCATCATATGAATGTGTCATGTTAATCATTATTTCTGGTCACATGGGCTGCTCCTGTCTAGACAAACTCATAATTTCAATGCCTATGTTTTTTTTTGGACTGGGATCAGATCACTGTTGCTTTTGGGGATCTCTACCCTCCAGGCTGTGAGTATGGGGTCACGTGGGGGTGGTGACGGGAGGCGGGCGACCGGGGGGACGGGGGGGGGGGGCAAGTTACATTCATTTTGGTTTATTGTAGCAGCAGTCAATGGCGACTAGCTGGAATCAACACAGCAAGTTATCATTCTACTACCGTACCATATTTAGAAAGCATCTTATTAATGGTTGGCAATAGTATTGTAATTATAAAAAGAGGAAGGTTTTATGAGTTGTTCAGTCTCCTGTCTCTCTCTTTCTGTCCTTCGCTCTCCCCATTCCTCTCTCCCCCTCTCTTCTGGGCAATAGTCTTGTTCTTCTTTTTTCAGATTCACTGCGAAGAAGAGGTGGCAGATGAGGCTTAATTCTCAGAAAACAAATACCCATTTGGTTTCGTTGCATCACTGAACATTGTCTATCCACCATTGGCCTGTTACATTTTAACCCGGGGCACCAAAAGACCACAAGGCAATGGTGTAACTACAGCACATGTTACCACTGTTTGCAAATATTCTGTCACTGATTTTTCATAATTATTGTATAGGAAATGGTTTAATTAAGGAAGGAAACTATTCATATAATTTGCAACACAGTTTATTTTCTATAATAATTGTTTTGTTAATTTTTTCAACAGGCCTTAACAGAATACGAATTAGTCTATACAGTTTACAATGGGGACTCTAATCTTACACTATTTTTATACAACAGAGACTAAACAACTAACATGGAAAGCCTTGCTACTTCATATTTGTCTCTGACAATAAAAAAACGAATATGGATTACGCGGCTTTATTCAATTTCCATCGCTAAAAGCTTAGCTCAAATTCACATTATGAGCATATCTGCTCGATTGGAGGACTCAAACCTCGACCAACGCTTACACCTGCTTGAGGGAATTAGGTTGAAACCTTAGTAAATGTCTAAACCTGTCAAACAAATGAGATAAACGCATGCAGAACCTGCTCAACTGTTCATCAGCTTAATTCCATCTGTGGGAATCATTCCCTTCCCTGCCCACACCTGCGCAGCTACTGCTAGGGTAGTCCCTAGTCCCTGCAACTGACTTCCTGAGTTTCTTGCAAAGAAAATCTCTCAATGGTGGGCATTGAGGCACAGTCAAAAGGCAATAAAAAATCTGATGCAAGGTCATGAAGCTCAGTCCATGCACCCAGGACTGATACTATTAGACTAGAGAGGGCCAAGTACTGAGCCCTGACTCCCCCTGTCCCCGCTATCCATTATTAAAGCAGCCAGTCTAGCCTCCACTGTTCAGGGGTGTCAGATGGGGGACTGACGAACAGAGCAGAGCAGAGCGTGGCCCTGCTAAAGACAGTAAGCGGATGTTAACTTCCCACTGAGAGAATTTCTCCAGGTCGAATGCAAAATGTTCCACTAATCATCCGCGCCATGAAAGTGCCAGCTGCGGCCCGTGGTAGGATTATCATTCTCATAGACCTCGTATCGAGCTTTTAGCTAAATGAAAAATCTGCCGTAGCCTAGGGAGAAGGCAGTGAGAAGATAAGCAGGAAGAGTGTTTACTAGGAAGTGAGCAGGGAGAGTGAGTGCAATTAGAAAAAAATCCTCCCTTCCCTTCTCAGTCGAAGTAAAAATCGTATATAGGAAACCATTAAGGTTTAGTGAGGGAGACGGAAAGTACACAGGGAAAATAAGACTAGAGAGAGAAGACCAATGTATTTCTCTTGTGACAAGTTCTTATGGGATCATTAATTTAACATTTCTCTCTCTACCTTCCGTCCTGAGGCAGAGCAATGTGATTTGTTATTCTATTGTTCTTGAGTTGCTCCCTGCCTCCCTCTTTCTCGGTCTACGCTGCGATACTCCATTAACACCCAGACTCATAATCCTCTGTCTTAAACTACTTTGGAAATAATCAAATTGCATTGCTTAATATCGTGCCTAGGATTGTCACCATTGACTGACACCTTTGTTGCTACAAATGAAATAATCAGTTGAAGGCAAGGCGGTGTGATGTCTCTCAGGGGCTGGAAGGAGGGGTGATGGGGGTGGGGGTAGTAGTAATCCTATGAGACACTTTGGCCTAGTGTTGCGCTAGCTCTCACCTAAKGGTAATGGATCTCTATTAATCCTCTATTACTGACATCTGTAAAAACTGAGCTTTGAGCCAAACATGGCTAACAAGGGCAATGTATTTGGAAGTCACTACTACGGGCTCCCTCTGGACTGTGGACTCTCATTACAGAGCTATCAGGCCATTCTGTCTGTCCGGACACGGGAGGGAATACTGAAATAACAATTAAAAAGAGGCTCTGACTGGCTGCAGTCACCCCACCATCACATAGAGCTGTTAGCTAGGGGGATTGGGACCAGGCCATCCTTCGGGTGCCCTTCTGGAGCAGTTGATCTTGACCACAGCCAGCTCTCTGATCTGTCTGGAGACAATGGATGTGTCCCAAATGGCACTCTACTCCTTATATATGGCACTACTTTTGACCTGGGTGTCATTTTGAATGAACTGCTCATGAAAAGGCAGCTATGTTGGAAATACTGTGTTTATTTTAACCCCATAGCTAATTCATTTTGAATAACTCTTGATTTGGGTTGAGAGAGATGGAAATGGAATCAAAGTGGTTGTTGCAGGAGCAAGGACACCTACAAGTGTTGTACAATATATATATATATCTTAGAGATATCATGAAGTCGTCCTTGATTTCTGGTGCTTTTTGGTTCCATCTTAATCAAACAAACCCTGGTCTTTGTCCCAAATGACTCCCTATTCCCTATATATTTAGTGTCCCTCTGGACCCTGGTCAAAGAATTCCACTTTGGAAACAAGCTATAGTGTGAAGAAGTAGTTCAAAGGGATTACTGTGATTATCACTGAAAGGGATAGTTCACACAAATTACAAAATAACATATTGGTTTCCTTACCCTGTAAAGTATGACAGCAATCCATGCTCTGGCACTGTTTTCACATGCTAACCTTTTAGCATTTGTGGCACAAATCCTAGTCAAGTCATGGGACCGATTTTAGCATTTTCGCTCATAATGTTCAAATCGTCTACGTGACTTTGTTGAGCTTCACAATCAAGTGAATACTTTCTGTTGATTTGGAACTGAAAAATGAAAATATCGGTCCCATGACTTGAATGGGATTTGTGCCACAAATGCTAAAAGGTTCGAATTTAGAAACAGTGCCAGGGCAACTAAACCACAGCATGGATTGCTGTCATACATTTAACAGACGCTCTTCTCCAAAATGACCAAGTAGGGTTAAGTGCCTTGCTTAAGGGAACATCTACAGATCTTTCACCTATTCCGTTCTGGGATTCAAACCAGCAACACTTCAGTTGGGGCCCAACACTCTTAACCACTAAGCTACCTTGTCTATGGACTGCTTACACGGTAAGGAAACCAATGCGTAATTTTGTAATTTAGCTGAACTATCCCTTTAACACAGAGGCATAAGATAGTGGTAGTCTTGTTCAACATTATTTGGATCTTGACATGGACCATTTATTTTTGTTTTGCTTTGGAGAGGGAATTCGGAGAGGGATTTGGAGCTACAGTCAAAGTGTGTAGGATATTCCAGACAGACACTGGGGAAACATGGTCTTAACTCTTTTCACATTCTATGATGATTGATTCTGCTCCAAAGTTATAGTTTTGGATTAGGTAGTTGGTTGAATGTTGATCTGTGCCTTAAAGTGGACAATAGATCCTCTGAAAACCATCAAACTTTTGGTCAAAAATAGACCATAATGTGACATTTCAATTTACTATATTTTTTTAAAAGTACGGATTGAATTTGTGTATTCGTCCATGAAGAGGTTACAATAAAGAGTGGGTACCATCCATTTTACTTCCCCAAAAGGCAAAGCCAACTCTAGGTGCCTTGTTGAAACACAGGAGCCAGCCGGATGCAAACAGTCCCCTCTGTTAATAAACCATTCATCCCCCTGACACTTCTGTCATAATGCTTTAGATAAAATACAGAAAAAGCGACCCGACTTAGAATAAGTCCATCACACTCGAGCTCCCTCTGATGCTGACCGTATGTAGGCTGTCAAACAATGTAGCAATACTCAGTGTGATGGCGCTTAATCCAATTGGCATTGAAGCCAAACTTGTAAACTAATCTATGCATTAGCCCGGTTGGCACAGCGAGCCCACTTGGTCCTCTGGAACCTGAGTTTAAGAGCTGTTTTGCAGCGAGTGATAAGCACGCCCAAGCCCTTTGGAAGAAGGTTTAGCTTCTATTCTTCTCCAGTGCGATCGTTCCTAGTACATTTATCATTCTACCTGTCTCAGAGACCTAGTAAAGATTAAGGTCAGCCGAAAAAAAGAGCCTCCTTCTCCAGTTCTTTAAATACTTTTAAAATTCACAAGTCAAGAGGCTTAGGCTTTCTTAGCCCAAGTTTTTTTTCCCCTAACAATGAGATATTCTAATATGTAACATAAGGATAGCTGACAGGAGATTTTTTTTTTTTACTCCTTCTCTATTTCACCCATATCAAAGTCAAATACCCGTACAATTTGACAAGGGAAAGACACATGCACTAGGCAGACCTGATGGACGTAAATCCTACCCAATCACGTCACATGCCTGTTTTTCCAGCCTAAAAAAGAGAGGTGCACTCAGTCACTCACTGCATCTGTCCTTCCGCATCTTCCCCAAAAATAAAGTAGGAATGAATCTTTGAATATGCAGAGATAGATCCACTGCATATGTGGTTGTTTGATAGGATTTTCAGCGAAGGCCCCTATCTCTTTCTCTCTCTTTTGGTCTATTATGCCAAGTCGGGCATTCTCCGAGGTATAACTGCTGCCATATTTTCTAAGTTGTGTTAGTTCTAGTCCTTTTTATCACTGAATTCATTAAACTTGAGCTCTTAAGCCTAAGGCACTACAGACCTGGTAAACAGAGTAAAGACTGATGAAAATGTGGAATTGGTTATTATATTATGGGCTCATAGAATACAAGGTCCCATGTAGCCTTTGGCGAATATGATTCCACAAACCAAAATGTGTGCTACTATGTGATAAAAAAAAAAAAGTTGAAACATGCTATACGTCAAACGCTATGTAAATAAGTAATACTCTGTGAGTATATTATACTAGTCAATACATTCTCAAGAAAGGTGTACATTATATCAGGATTCAGGAGTGATAAACAGCTAGAAATGGGCAAATTAGTACTCAAAATCATAGTAATGTGGATAGCATCTCCAACTGCCGTTGCTTTGGGACTTGACATGCTATTTTGGTGATTGAATCCACTGAATATCCAAAGACTGTCTTCAATTGTGAGAGTTCCTGTACTTCTAAGAACCCATTTCAACCCGTGTTGTTCAGTACTGCGTGTATGAATGTATGCTTTCTAGACTCCTGAGTGGAATACAACAACTAGCGGTTCAATATCAAAGGAACGCTAGTCCTGATTTCAAAGCACAGAGAGAGGATAGAGAACAAAGTCTGTTTACAGAACAGGGATTGTGTGAATTGGGCGCGTCGCTCCTCGTTCCCATCTAGGAAACAGAAGAAGTGCTCCAGGGTAGTGTGTACATACATTTTGTAAAAACTCTCTTTGCTTTACGGTAGTTCATCTCTATACCATTACTGTACTGTAAATCCCTGGCTTTTATGTCCAGGACTGCATCTGACTGCAATATCATTGTATGGAGACAGAAATGCCTTGCAGTCTTGGCTCCTATCCATTAGAGCACTATGTAAAAAATGTCATCCTTTACACAGCATCGAGGGATAGGTTTTTGGATGAATGTCAAATATTCCTCCGAATTTTTTTATTTTAAGTACTTTTTCTCTGGGAATTTAGCATAAGGTCAACAGTGCCCTGGACTGCAAAGACCCTAGAGTAATACAAGATTCTAGAGTAATACACTTGCGTAACTATGCATATTTTTCTTTATATGTTGCTGTTGTTTAAAAAATAAAAATGGTTGAGGAAAGAGATGCATTTTGTTGATGCCCATTTAAAATTCTAACTTGATCAAACTATTCTCTGATACTGCAAAGGTCCATCACTGACTGCAACAGATTATCAATATTTGACTTCTAAGATCAATCAACACATTTTTGAAATACTTCAATATTCGGGAAGCAGACAATTTTTTTTATAGTGACCTTAATCAAATCTAATACAAATGTACATCTTAAAGGTACATTGGAGTCCAAAATGATTGACACCCTTCATAAAGATCAGCAAAAATTACTGTATAAAATAAATCATTCTAATACTGAACTACATTGTGTGGTCAAATAAATGTACTGTACACTAATGCAATTGCTCAGAGAAAGAGATTTTGTTTAACAAGTAATAAATGTTTTCCAAAATTACTTACACCCTGTTTCCTTGTGAGGATAATGACACTGAGCCTTTTTCTAAGATGTTTTATGAGTTGGAGAACACATTGGGAGGGATCTTAGACCATTCCTCCATACAGAATACTTCCATATCCTTGATATCCTTCGTCTATGCTTACGGACTGCCCTTTTCAACTCAAAGCACAGGTTTTCAATAGGTTTCACGTCCGGAGAATGAGATGGCCATTGCAAAATTTTGATTGTGTGGCCGATTAACCATTTCTTTGTGGATTTTGATGTGTGTTTGGCGTTATTGTCTTGCTGGAATATCCACTTGCGGCCCAGTTTCAGCCTCCTGGAAGTGGCAAACAGGTTTTTGGGAAAATGTCCTGGTACTGGGTAAAGTTCATGAAGCTGTTGACACTTAACAAGGGCCGCAGGACCAGTGGAACCAAAATAGTCCCATTAAAACAAATATCCACCACCATATTTTACAGTAGGTATGTGGTTGTTTTCTGCTCATGCATTCTCATTTTGATACCAAACCCACCACTGCTGTGCATGGGCCAAGAGCTCCGAGAAATCATCCGAGTGAGGAAACAGCGCCCCTGTCTCAGTATGTGTAGCCCATGTATCTGATGCTATCTGGCCAAAAAAAGTATGACATGTTGTCACTGTAGCATTTCATTGATTGATGCCAGCGAACATTTGGCCTCCCTTGATAACTGTGGGTGGTCCTGGCACAGAAGAACCATGCCCTAATGGATTTGGCTTCACACCAATCAAATCAAATCAAAAGCAAATGCCATTGTCAGAAAACGTCTCTGTTTCTGGTCTGCTTGTGTTGTTGTCCTGCAGTAGTTAGCTAGCTAGCTAAATCGTCCCTTTCCTAAGAAATGGATGGGGATTTGGACTTGTGGTTTTTACATAATTCTCCTTACAAGCTAATGATTATAAAGGTGATTCTGATCCAACCATAAAACCATACATTGCGCCACTTACCTGAGACGACTGATGTTCAATATGCGTCCTAGATGTAGTAGGCTCATTTTAACTAGCTAGCTAACTTAGTTGGTTCACTTTTGCCCATGCAAGGAAGTTAGGCTAGAAAGCATTTTAGCCAGGTAGCCTAGTCTAGGACAACAATAACTAAAAGCGTGTACTACTGTATGACAGAGTCATAGACCATTTTGCCAACATGAAAGAGAGGAGGGTGGCATTGGTTTTCATGTAGTCTACAAGTAGGGGAAGTCAACATGATTTTTCTACTTGCGCGCACACACACAGAAATCCATACCATGGACAGCCACATGATATTTAGCAAAGTTGTTTGGACTAAATTGTGTTTGGTATCTTAAAGTTTGTTTTCAATGTATTAGATTAACCATATGTAACCTAGTTTATGTTGCATGCAATATTTGCTTTGTGGACTTAATGGGACAGATGTTGCTCTACGGTTACGTGATAAAACAAACATACGTGTGGTTGAATTTATTCCACGACTGTGTGACTGTTGTCTTTTTGTTGTCTCTACCTCATTCTATGTCACATTGGCATATGAACGAATTTGTTATAGAGCAAACAACGCAATTATCACAATATACTGTAGGTTGTATGGCTTTTTTCCTGGCATGGCTTCCCCAGTGATTTTACCCACGCACGGCTACTGCCTACTCCGAAATTTCAAAGGGAAAGATAATTAGAGAATATTTTCGAAAATATGTACAGTATATATTTATATTTTCTAAATATGTATATATACATGCAGTATATACAGTACAATTCTACATTGTAGAAGAGTAGTGAAGACATATGCACAGTGCCAGTCAAAAGTTTGGACACACCTACTCATTCAAGGGTTTTTCTTAATTTTTTACTATTTTCTACATTGTACAACAATAGTGAATACATCAAAACTACGAAATAACACATACGGAATCATGTAGTAACAAAAAGGTGTTAAACAAATCAAAATATATTTTAGATTTTAGATTCTTCAAAGTAGCCACTCTTTGCCTTGATGACAAATTCCCAATCTGGCCCTCAACCATCACGGTCACCTAATAATCCCCAGTTTACAATTGGCTCATTCATCCCCCTCCTCTCCCCTGTAACTATTCCCCAGGTCGTTGCTGCAAATGAGAACGTGTTCTCAGTCAACTTACCTGGTAAAATAACGGTAAAATAAAATAAAAATAAAAATGACAGCTTTGCACACTCTTGGCACTTGTTGGCTGCTTTTCCTTCACTCTGCAGTCATCTCAATTGGGTTGAGGTTGGGTGATTGAGGAGGCCAGGTCATCTGATGCAGCACTCAATCACTCTGGTATCACTTTGTATTTTACCAAATAGGGCTGTCTTCTGTATACCACCCCTACCTTGTCACAACACAACTGATTGGCTCAAATGCATTAAGAAGGAAAGAAATTCCACAAAGGAACTTTTAACAAGGCACAACTGTTAATTCAAATCCATTCCAGGTGACTACCTCATGAAGCTGGTTGAGAGAATTTGCAAAGCTGACATCAAGGCAAAGGGTGGCACCTTTGAAAAATCTCAAACGTTTTTGGTTACTACATCATTTCAAATTTGTTATTTCATAGTTTTGATGTCTTCACTGTTATTCTGCAATGTAGAAAATTGCAAAAATAAAGAAAAACCCTTCAATGAGTAGATGTGTGCTATCAAACCTCAGGATAAGACCCAGATGCAGACAGTTCGAAGTAACAAAAGTTTATTACAAAAACAGGGGGTAGGCAAACGATAGGTCAAGGGCAGGCAGAGGTCAGTAATCCAGGGCAGTGTCACAAGGTACAGAACGGCAGGCAGGCTCAGGGTCAGGGCAGGCAGAACTGGGAAAACTAGAAAACAGTGACTAGAGAGAAAAACAGGAGTACGGTAAAAACGCTGGTAGGCTTGACGAGACAAGACGAACTGGCAACAGACAAACAGAAAACACAGGTATAAATGCACAGCGGATAATGGGGGAAATGGGCGACAGTACAAGACAGGTGAAACAGGTCAGGGTGTGACATGTCCAAACTTTTGACTGGTACTGTATATATATACTTTTTTTTTACAAAGATGTTGTGATTGCATATGTCTTCACACCCCAGAGTTAATACTTGGTGGAAGCCCCACTGATAACCATTGCAGCTGTGAATCCTTTTGAATAAGATTCTACCAGCTTTGCAAAACTCTTAGGGCAACGTAATGTACAGGTAACTGCCGAAATAATGGAAACACTTATTAAGTAAATGAGAGATACAAAGTATATTGAAAGGAGGTGTTTCCACACAGGTGTGGTTCCTGAGTTAATTAAGCAATTAACATCCCATTGTGCTGAGGGGTCATGTATAAAAATGCCCACTTGCCCATTATTTTGGCTACCATGGCCAGAAGAAGAGATCTCAGTGACTTTGACAGAGGGGTCTCAAAGGAGCATAGGGGTTTTAAAAGGTAGGTGTGTGTGTGTGTGTGTGTGTGTGTGTGTGTGTTGTGTGTGTGTGTGTGTGTGGTGTGTGTGTGTGTGTGTGTGTGTGTGTGTGTGTGTGTGTGTGTGTGTGTGTGTGTGTGTGTGTGTGTGTGTGTGTGTGTGTGTGTGTGTGTGTGTGTGTGTGTGTGTGTGTGTGTGAGTAAACCAGATCTCAACCCAAGGCGGCGCCTGAGACAGCGTTTTCCACCACCAGCAATGAAACACCAAATTATGGAATTTCTTGTAGAAGGACGGTCTCGCATCCATCTAATAGAGTTCCAGACAGTTGTAAAATCTATGCCAAGGTGAAGCTGTTCTGGCGACTCTTGATGGCCTAACGCCCTTTAGCCATCATTGTAAATAAGAATTTATTCTTAAAGGGATACTTCAGGATTTTGGCAATGATGTCCTTTTATCGAGCATGAAAGCAGATAGCGCAATGCCTGGAAGTCTATGGGTAACGCTAGTTAGCATAGGCTCTCAAAGCTACCTCTAACTTCCTTCATACTGGACACAGAGACATACAAATGGTATCCACTAGTTCATCTGACTCTGGGTAAGTAGAAACCCCGAAATATCCATTTAATTGATAAATAAAGGTTCAATTAAAAAAAGACACACAGTCAAGACATTTTAAAATTATTTTTTATTCAATTTTAAAATGTAATCCCTATTTAGATTACATTTTAGGGCAGCAAAATGTGAAGACTGTGCAAGAGGTGTGTAGACTTTCACTAGGCACTGTATTTAGGTCATTGTATTTGTTTAAGGGATCAAGAGGACTATCTACCAGGAGGCAGAGAGAAAAGCTCAGCACGCAGTTCACCAATAAATATGCCAAGCTGCTTTTTTTAAGAAGAAAGGAGAGATTTACATTAGCAGTAAAATACTCTAGAATGTAACTGATATTTAGTTCTAAAGACTAAATAGAAAAGACCTTTGCAAATTAATTTCTAACTTTCCAAAAATGTATAGAAATTCTTTGTGGAAATCTGGAGACTAATTTCCTCATTCAGACATGTTATAATATTAGGCTGGGCTTATGTGATCCTTACAAATACCAAGCATTTGTTAATTTGTATGTAATTGAGTCTCTCATAGCAAGAAAATCTAATGTTAAATTTCTCTCTGCATGCGCTCACACAACTTGTACAGTCCCATTATACTGTACTTTTAATATAAATCATTCCCATCTAAAATAAAAGCAATCATTTAATGTTAAAATGGAAATACTGAGCTACTTGGATTTGAGCTCTGCTGAAAAGTTCCTTTAAGTACCGTAGCTCAACAATGGCCCCTACCCAATCACCTTTGAGGCCATATTTGAATTTCCCATTGAAAATGTAACCTTTTTTTTTTTTTCACGCTTACTACCAATCAAATGAAACCTAGCCCCTTCCTAATTAAGTGTGTGAATATCTGGACACTAATTATCATATTTGTGAGACAGCTAGGCAGACAGGCCTTTATGGCAGGGCTGTATGTTCACAGCTTGAGCTGTGTCTTTCAGACCTGGGTTAAAAGAAACTCCAGCGCATTCAAGCACAGGCCCCCTCTTTGAGCCTCAAAGAGGGGGGAAACAGTGTAATTGGAGGACAGTCGTGTTATCCCTTTGTTGGTTGCAATTCGAACCCTGATTAGCATTTCGGAATATTTTAAATTATAATCCAGAATTAGGTTTTACTTTTTCCAATTAGTTTGGGCATTAAAGGGAGAGGACAGACTGGGGCTCAAGGATTCACATGTTCAGGGCAAATATAAATGAGTGCTGTGAATGCGAGTGCATGTGTGCTGTCAATAACATTTCTCTTATTTTTTTTTCAGCAATGACACAGTTTTTTTGATGACGCGGTATAGAGGTAGAACTTGGAATACATTAGAGTTCCATATTCGTATGTGTTTGTGCTTCTGAGTACTATTGTAATTAAGCAATAAGGCACGAGGGGGTGTGGTATATGGCCAATATACCATGACTAAGGGCTGTTCTTATGCACAACGCATTGCTGAGTGCCTGGACACAGCCTCTTAGCTGTGGTATATTGGCCATATAGCACAAACCCCCGAGGTGCCATATTGCTATAATAAACTGGTTACCAACGGAATTAGAGTAGTTCAAATCTATGTTTTGTCATACCCGTAGTATACAGTCTGATAAACCAAGGCTGTCAGCCAATCAGCATTCAGGGCTCAAACCACCCAGTTTATAATGCTTGATAAAATAGCAATAACACAGCCCTCTTTGAACATGTATTCTCCTTGATGTAAAATATTTACATTTCACGTTGACAACTTCACAAAGCAGCTATTGTGGTTCGATACCAAGATTATCAAGAGTGTTTTAATTGTTAGTATTTAAGGTTTCCTGTTTGTTTTTAATAAATAGTGGAACGTAAATAACTGCCATATCGAAGTAAACTCGCCATTCTCAAATCGGATTATTTTCGTGAGTCTGGGCATTGTTGAAAGTGGAGTGCAGCCTGATGTTTTGAGCCAAGGTTATGTGGTCGAAGAGCTGCGTGTGTGAGTGTGCACGTGTGTGTGTGAGTGTGCACGTGTGTGTGTGAGTGTGCACATGTGTGTGTGGAATAAAGCAGTGGCCCATATCCTCCCAGCACTTCTCTAGCTAATTGGAAACGTACATTGTCGACTCAGCCAATGTTAGGGCCCTAATCAGTGTGAGTTTCTGAAATGAAGTAGGTTTTATTGAAGAGAATTTAAATCACGGGTGACCCAAATTGTTACAATTCATAATGATCATTCATGGGGGTCTATACAATCCTGAGGCTTCACAAGTCAGTGCAGGGACAAATGTAATGCATTAAGGCACAGCTTGAAGAATTATTATCACCCCAATTGGACAAATATGTGACATCAAGCACGCGTTAAAAGAAGACACCTTTATTCAAGGTATTACTAAAAAGCAAACACCAAAATAAAGCAGAAGTGAGGGACACAGCCAAGCTGAACATCCTATTCAAGCCATGAGGCAGCCACTGTGGCTGAGACGTCAAGAGCAAGACATTCAGGCTCAAAAGCAGAGACAAAACTAGTGCACTATACAGGCAACCTCACTGATTCAGTACTCACCTAAACCTGTACGGATACTACAGGATGTAAGCAGGTAGTGTACACTGCATTACCTCTCAAAGGACAGTTGTATGATTTATTATAGTCACCTCTTACAGAAAACGTTAGCCTTTAATGACAAGACCTAAGACGCCACCCTGTAAGCCACAATACCCTTCACATTCCCTTGAATCGCTGTGGCTTTTCCCCCTCCAACTGCATTTGTTCCAAGTGTCATATTAATGTAGAAAAGTTGAAGATGTCACAAGTAATCTGACAGCTAAGGTTTTTAGTTAAAGCAAACGTCCTCCTCACACTCGAGTTCTATTAGCAGGTCGCCACGGCGCTATTAGTGACACCCAAGTCACTGATGTGTCACCTTAATTTAAAGTTAAGCACTGTGACAGTTTAATAATGTCTAAGATGAAAGCCTAGTGTTTGGGTGACACGTCAAACCTTTCTCAAATGGCTAATAAAGAGGGTTTATTGTTTTATTCACACAGTGAGATGCTGTCTTCTTTCTCCTAATAATGCCTCCCATCTTCATTTCCTCCTAACTTCGACCCTCCTCGGTGATTGAATTGCGACCCTGAACTTGCTTACCTTTTGTGAACCACTGTGTGCATGTATGAGTGGTATGTGGATTGTTGGTGTAACATGTTGTTAATCCACTGTATTGCTGTAAATACATACGTAGAGCATTATTAATGCAGACAGCGGTAGGGACATCTTCTGTATCTATATTTTCTTGATATTTTAGGCATATTGACCGATACAGTACCGTATGAGTCTATTCCTATAACGGGAAGACAAGCCTTGCCTCTATGCCTCTATCACTGTCAACTCCTGCAAGGCATGTGGCGTCCCAGAAGACCGTTTCCTACATGTGACCATCAGACCATATATACAAATGGTGTCAATAATTTTTCCAGAGATGGCAGACAGCTAGCCTTGTTGAATGTAAATGGCCCAATTGTAAATAGCTCTGACATGTCGTTAGGAGGGAAAGTGACACAGGTTGCTCGCTCAACAGAGACCGATTTCCACAAGCATCGCATCGTCCCCCAGCTACAGGTGGTCAATTTTGGCGGCTGTAAAAGGGCCTGAGGGATCCCACCGTCAAGATAAGCAGGACTATTAAACCATCAAGGCCCAGTGCTCTCTCGGTGCTCACTCAGTGCTCACTCGGTGCTCACTTGGTACTCGCCCGGTGCTCACCCGGTGCTAGACTGGCTCGGCAGTCCGTTTGTTTTGTTCTTTTATGTGAGCTCTAGAATGAGGTGCCGTGAAGCTTGAAAGCGTGTCTGACATCTGAAGTGTTCTGATAGCTCCCTGCAGTGCTCGGAAAATTAACTTGGGCTCCCATATCAACCCTCAGGAGCTTAATTACATCAAAGAAGAAGGAATCTTGTTCAATTCAATCCAAACCAAAAAAAAATGATCAGTAGTTTTTCAAAGCTTTGTTTGACATTGAGAAGACATGGATGAGAAGGGAGGAGAGAGAGAGAGAGAGAGAGAGAGAGAGAGAGAGAGAGAGAGAGAGAGAGAGAAACGCACATGTGGGGAATCTCAAAAGAATAAGGATAAGAAAAGGCGAGCCAGTCAAGGGTGGCCTGTCAAAATTGTTGGCTTATACATGATACTATTATAGGGACACATCTAGTTGAAATAAAGTGACCTAACTGACATGGAGGCCTACAAGTCTGGAGAAGAGAAGTGGGGAACAGTGGCTACAAAGGTAGCCTTTTCTGCATCCCAAATGGCACCCCTTTTCCCTTTATCAAGAGTAGTGCACTACATAAGGAATAGGGTGCCATATGGGATGCAACCTTTGCATGGGCTCCCCCTGACCGTTCTATTGACAAAGATGACAACAGTCCCATGATGCTCTATTATCCTTGACCGTCGAGAAGACATCAAATGGGCAGGGAGCGGTCTGTCAAGAGCTACGAAAGAAAGGGGCCTCAAAAATACGCAGAGGCAACACAGAGCCAGCCAGCACAGAGCTTGTTACGTTATGATCCACCTAGGTTTCTCAAAACATAGGCTTATTCACTGTGTACACAAGCCTTAAGGGATATTCCTTCCAACAAAAAAGCAAGAAAGAAAAGAATGGCGAGAATAAGAAAGGGTGAAGAAGCGAGACAGACATGCTCTTGAATCTTACGACGTTTTCTTTCTTTCGTTCTTCAAGGAGGGGACCGATACTCTGCATATGTTTGCGCAAACCTTTACTTTTGCTCTGAAATGCGACAAGAAAAAGAGCCTTTGAAAAAAAAAGATCAAACGAACCGTCTCCTTATCTTTGTGATGTTGCAAGTAATTGACGAACAAGGCCTTTTCTTTCAAGAGGACTTGTCACAAACTCAGGGTTGCCGCTTCTTTAATAATCACTATGAGGATGTCCCACGGGAACCAACGTACTACTACAGTGGAACTTCACTTTTTCTTATTTTCTCCTTAATATGGCGTATTGTATCAAATGAACAGCTTCAAGCATCTGTTTTATAGCTGTGACCAATTGCCTTCCCAAATATTTACACAGAGTTGGGAAAGCTAGTAATTGAATGCCTTTTGAAAAATGAGGCCCATGCCATCTACAAAAGGCAAAAATTTGAAAGGCTTCCGTAAACGTGCATGCATTCTGAAAACCATTCATGCATACATGTACATATGATGCCATGCTAAAACAACACATGTCATGTTCTAGACTCACTTAGGCTACGATTGCACAGGCAGCCCAATTCTGATCTTTGCCACTAATTGGTCTTTTCACCAATCAGATCGGAATTTTGCCAATAATTGGGCAAAAGATCAGAATTGGGCTGCCTGTGTAATTGTTATTCTGAACAGTTTCAACAGTTTATTGTCAAATTCATGCTCTTTGAACTTATTATGTATTGTCTGTGATATGAATCAACATTTTCCAATTTAAAAAAAATCCTGTCTTTCCTGCATATTCCCAGATTCCAAACCATGATTTCTGGAAAAAAGCATTTAGTGAAAGTTGCCAGAATTTTGCAACCTTATGTGCGCCATTACTGCCCATGCAAAAAAGAAAAAGCTAAATATACAGTCTAAAATGAATGGCGATGAAATATGCATTCCATATTCTTTAACCTGAAAGCTAAACGTCACATTTACCTCCGTTTGAGCCTCGAGTGAATCTGTTAAGATCATTTCCACTGTGTCTTGTATCATTTGAATACAGCTGAGACAAATGGACAGGCCTGCATTGTGTCAGCGGTGCTAAAGGTATGTATGGTAGCTAGCTTCATTACCATTCACCCCTCTTGGCACTCAGCCACTCCCGGGCCGGGGTCGCCTTTTCATTTATGTCGTTGTGTGTCGGGGTCTTAACTCTGTTCATAGAAGATTATCCATCCCTGTAAAGGTAAACATATATCACGGTTTTACATTGAAAAAGGGACAAAAGCAGTGGGTACACCGTGGATTATTACTGTCCGATATAATTAATGATTTATTCAAATGTATTCAGATCTTACTGTGGCAAATATAACAACTTATATTACAATGAATTTATCTATACATTTAGATATTTTTAAAAAACGACAGAAAATATTTATTTTTAAACTAAAATGTATTTTCTGAGTTTCAGTTCACTTCCTGAATTGCCTGAATGGAAAATAAATTTACATAAAATTGACCCCAGCCCTGCTAAGTAGGTTTGTCACTCTGAGCCACCGTAGCACGCTCTGAGGAAGCCCATACCAGAGACGGAAGAGAAAGCGAGGCATTTCACTGGGTCCTTTTTTCTAGTTCATATATAGTCAATGAACTAAGCAGAGGATACCCAGCTGCTATCGCATTGGTGCCTATGGGAGAGCAGACCAGAACTGTGACCATTTTCTCCCATGGTAAACCGCCTGAGTAAGACACCTTTATTTGTCCACCATATTTGCCCATACATCTCGGCGAGAGACGTCCGTCAGGGCGGGCCCACCACCACTCCACTCAGGAAACATCCCTGATTTAAAAAGTTGAGGAAACATCTCAGAGCACCTCACCCAGTCTGGGTCCTCCACCTCCACACACACAGGTTATTGTTTTTTTCATGTTTTTGCTTCTGCATGTTTTTCCCTCTGTTGACTAGTGTCAAGGGTGTTTTCCCAACATAACTGTCTGTGCGTTTAAATGATGTAATGGAAGAAGTCTCTTACTTCAGTAGATTGCTGAGCTGAAGAGCTGCCTGCCTGCTGACTCACTGTAGTTGTAATGGTGGTTAGACGCCCATGGATGAGCTCAGGTTTAGTCACCATGCCATAGGTAGAACATAGACAACACGTACTGCAGTCTGGGTACAGCTACCATGGGGCATATAGGTCAGTAATGCAACTTCCATGGTGTAGTTAACCTCTGAAACATAGCATCCTATAGATTGTCAACTCTCTTTTCAACTCTCTTGTCGGGCCAATCAGGACCAGTCATGACCGGGGTTCAAGTGATCCAGCTCAGCCATTGGCCTGAGGGCGAACCGCTCCCCTACTGAGGACGATGGTGGCCCCCTGGAGTTCAAGCCCATGTTTTCGAACCTAGACCCTCACCATCGTCTATGAAGAGGAGTCTGGTCTGCCTTTGTCCCCTCTGCTTTACTCCCAGGAGGGATCAAGTCTCTTGCTCAAAGGGTTGGCACCCCTTACACACTGCAAAGCTATACATATATTCCCCATCTCTGTTTCATAGCTTATGAATGGGCATTTGAATGGAATCAAACCACCATTTCACTAATCCATATGCTATACAATATATCAATTAACACAGCTAATGGGAATAATAAGACCCATCAACGTGTTTTATCAAACCAAAGGCCTAGCTTGTGACTGTCAGATCCGATCAAAATCAGGAACCGCATTCCCTTTCCTTCCCATTCGAAAATATGTCTTGAACCTTTTTTAGCATACAGTAGAACCTTTCAAACAGATCCCTAAGCTGCAATGGGCTGCCTAATTTGCTTTGTTCCTAGTTACCTGCCCTGGCCATCAGAAGAGAAGCAGGGGGCCACCAGGGGCCAATATGACCATCTTTTCTCCCATGCACCCCTCTCGCCACAGCCTTTAAAGTCCTGCACTGTGCTGCGCCAGCCTTGATGTTCTCCTTGTACCCACATGCAAAGCTATCATTATCCATGCCTCTTGACAATCCGCCCAGCCATCTTTGTTACGTATGCAGCTCTTTGCCCAGGGCTATGACATGACTGCATGGTTGATCTTGTCTCTTTTACATATCACACTGCTCTCTCTTTCATAATTTTTTTATTTGCGAGAGCGTGTTACGTATGTTTGAAACTCAGATTCAAAATACTCGAACTTGGAAAATCTCTTACCTCTCTCTGCATGACACCTCTGCCTCCTTGATCTATTAATTAGGTCTTCTGATAACAACTGTGGCTGTGTTCTACGCGAGCATGTAGACCGAGAACATGAGATGATGATATGTAACTTTAGTTTATGTTACTTTAGTACTTTACTTTAGCCTGTTATACAACTGTAGGTACAAGCAAATGACAGTCAAGCTTGTGATGAACTAATTATTACCTCTTACCAGCCATCTACTGCAAAATATAGCCATATATCTGTACTATACATTTAAATGTATTCACAAAACAATAAAGTGCTAACATATTCAGTACAGGAAACATACAGTCTGAAACCATATGGGCCCTGGTCAAATAGGTATTACAGTGGCATTTGGGACGCAGACATATAGTGAGTTCAGTTTACTATGTGAAGTACTAATACTACACTGTTTTCCCCTAGGCTATTAGCCATGTTGGGTCACTAACCCAAAGAGCACAGTGAAATATAAATTAGAAGGATTGCTTAGCAAAGCAGAATAATGCCCCAGTCATTAACTGATGCTGCTCCTTATTCAAGCAACAAAAAGCTCTCATTGTAAATTAAGTATAGAGAGTGGCTGTATTCCATTATCTATATTAGTCATTCTAATGGTCTTGTATTAGTGATGTTGTCCAATCTGTGTTAGAGAAAGAGACCGCAACATTCTACTGGAAGTGTTAAAAGTGCTGATCTAGGATCAGGTTCACCCTATCCATGTAATCTTATTAATTATGATTTAAAATGTAAAACTGATCTTAGATCAGCTCTCATGCGCAGAGATGCTTTATAAATACAGGCCCAGATTCCTACATATATCCCATATGCAGTGCTCTCCACGTGTAGCTAGCTAGATCCGGCCACGTTTGTAGAAAATAAGCAAATCCCAGAGGAGAGAGTTTTTACACTGACAGGACACTGCTTGGGAAGTCAACTGCTCTCTTCTTGTTCACCAGAGGAGGTAGCCTGCAGCTGTTACATCCAGGCCACTAATCTACAACAAGGACAAGACAGGACCATGTAGGAGCTCGCTGTAGCCTACCACTGTACACTGGCTGAGTGACACAGTCAAAGAAACTCAGCATACTGTACATGTGAAACAAAAGTTTTGAAATATGGTTGAACATATGCTCAATGTTAAGTCAACGTCCCCCCTCATACACAACTGTAGTATGGTATTTCCAGTCATACGCCAATTGTATTTTTCTTCAAACGATTAATCTGACATTTCGTTTGTTTTAACACATCGTGTCTGTGTTGATTCATATCTCTGTGGTACCTGGTTCTAATAATCTCCACACTGAGTGTGCATCTCAAATGGCACCCTATTCCCTATATAGTGGACTACTTTTGACCAGAGCACTATGGGCCCTAGTCAAAAGTAGTGCAGTATACAGGGAATAGGGTGCCATTTGAACCAAAAGCCTGAAACATGTGGCCCCTTAAATGGTCTGGGGACCCACCGGCCCACACATGAATATATACCATAAAATAGTCTTAACATAAATCTGAGGTCATTATCGGCAAGGTGTTTCACATTATTGAACCCATGGTGGGCTGACAAGTTGTCTTCGTCCCAAATAGCACCCTATTACCTCTATAGTGCCCTACTTTTTACCAGGACCCATAGGGCTCTGGTCAAAAGCAATGTAGGCTACTATCTAGGGAATAGACTGCTGCCATTTGGAACGCAGATGTTATATTTTTTTATGATTTCAGGGGCAATCGGTCAAATTAACCTTTAATAGAGTGGAATCACAAAACTACGAGGCTGAAACGAACGGCCACTTGTTGTTTAAACCCTGCAGATGTTCTCATTGTGTGATATATGAACGACAGAAACTGAGGAAAAACAATGTCAATAAGAATTTAAACAGGAAATCTGGGATTGAAACATCCTTTTTTGGACATTTAAATTAAAAAAGTGTTGAGGTGACCACTAAATTGTTGTTTGAATCCCAGATTGCCCCTTTAAGTCATGAGGTAATGAAAATGAGAACTGAGCATATACACTACATGACCAACACTTGCTCGTCAAACATCTCATTCCTAAAACATTGACATTCATATGGAGTTGGTCACCCCTTTTCTGCTACAACAGCCTCCACTCTTCTGGAAAGGCTTTCCACTAGATGTTGGAACAGTGCTGCAGGGACTTGCTTCCATTCAGCCAAAAAAAGTATTAGTGAGGTCGGGCAGTGATTAGGTTGGCGTTTAGGCCTGGTTCGCAGTCAGCGTTCCAATTCATCTTAAAGGTGTTCGATGGGGTTGAGGTCAGGGCTCTGTGCAGGCCAGTCATGTTCTTACACACCGATCTCGACAAACCATTTCTGTATGGACCTCACTTTGTGCATGGAGGCATTGTCATGCTGTAACAGGAAAGGGCCTTCCCAAAACTGTTGCCACAAAGTTAAAAGCACAGAATTGTCTCGAATGTCATTGTATGGTGTAGCGTTAAGATTTCCCTTCACTGGAAGTAAGGGACCTAGCCTGAACCATGAAAACAGCCCCAGATCATTATTCCTCCTCCACCAAACTTTACAGTTGGCACTATGCATTGGGGCGGGTAGCGTTATCCTGGCACCGCCAAACCCAGATTCGTCCGTTGGACTGCCAGATGGTGAAGCGTGATTCATCACTCCAGAGAATGAGTTTCCTCCAGATTCCAATGGCGTCGAGCATTACACCACTCCAGCCGACACTTGGCATTGTGCATGTTGATCTTAGGCTTGTATGTGGCTGCCCAGCTATGGAAACCCATTTCATGAAGCTCCCGACGAACAGTTATTGTGCTGACGTTGCTACTAGAGGCAGTTCGGAACTCGGTAGTGAGTGTTACAATCGAGGACAGATTATTTTTACGCGCTGCGCGCTTCAGCACTCGGCGTTACCGTTCTGTGAGCTTGTGTGGCCTTCCACTTCACGGCTGAGCCATTGTTGCTCCAAGACATTTACACTTCACAATAACAGCACAGTTGACCGGGGCAACTCTAACAGGGCAGGAATTTAACAAACTGACTTGTTGGAAAGGTGGCATCCTATGATGGTGCCACTTTGAAAGTTACTGAGCTCTTCAGTACGGCCATTCTACTGCCAATTTTTGTCTATCTAGTTTGCATGGCTGTGTGATCGATTTTATACACCTGTCAGCAACGAGGGTGGCTGAAATAAACGAATCCACTTATTTAAAGGGATGTCCACATACTTTTGTATAAATAGCGTACCATCTCCACTATCCTCACAACATAGAGACTCTGTGCTGGCTTACTATTGAGTACTAACCCTCCAAACCGAATGCAGTACAGTACACGTTTCATTCCTATTTCTAAATCTATTCGCTGTAAAAAATGTGTAATTAATAAAGTGTCTTCTCGGGTTTTAATTTGGAGCTAAATTAGGTCAGGGGAAAGTTTGCTGAGTGAAAGGTAGAGAGTCACATCCACTGGCCACGTTGTGGACTCTCTCTCTCTCTCTCTCTCTCTCAGTGGGGCATCCCACTTTCATGTGGTGAAAACTTGAGCGGAGAACAGAGGGATCCCGGGGCCCGGGCGAGCCAGCAGGATCGACGCTGCAGCGAGGGGGGGACCAGCGCAGGGAGAGAGCCAGGGCTGTGGACAGAGATAATAAAGTAGAAGCTAGTGCTTCAGAAAGCCACTGAATAAAGACCCCAGGGAGATATTATTAGGCCTAACTATGTGCCCCAGTCCTGGCCCCCAGCCCCTCCTCGTCGCTCACCAAAAAAACTCAAAAAGCTGTCTGTTTGTTTGTACTGTAACCCCAGAGAAAAAACTATTCTGTTTAATTACCATTTGGAAAACCACTGTGTTTACGGCTTAGGATGGAGACTGGCTGTGGACTGACTGTGGTAACTGGTTGGGGATGTTTTTTGACGGACGGTGGGAAGCTCTTCTGACCAGAGTTGTGAAAGGACACAGACAGAAAAGGACACAGAACTTACACAAGCAATGTTATCACCCTTAACATACATCGCATTGGGATTAAAGACTTTGATCAGTCTGGACATAACTTCTCTCACTTTGTGTGCTTCTCAACTTTCATGTGCCGCACAGTGGTTGTGTAGTAATTAGATCTGTGTGTAAACAGCATTTCAAAGAGAAAGAGATTCTTTGAAAAAAAACCTGAACGATGCAGTACAGAAACGTACTATATAGCTTAAGTTTGATCTGTAGTTCTCTAGTAGGTTGCAGCTCCCAAGAGGCTCATTTCACTGACACAGTACTATATACTGTATATCATCAAGTCTTTTCGTGAAGTTTAATTTGTACTTTTTGCTTAATGTAACATAAAACCCATTGTGTCAGTTTAAACTAAATCTAAATCTAAATTGACCAATTAGATCCGCTCTGAAAAAATATCTAGATCTGATGTCATCTAGATCTAGATCTGATGTGATTGGTCAAAATAGCAATTAGTGGGAAAAAGATTAGAATTGGACTGCTGATGTAAACATAGCCATTATAGTTTTGTCCCCAAAATGACGCACTGTTCTCTAAATTGTGCACTACTTTTGACCAGCGCCCTATGGGAATAGGGCGCCATTTAGGATGCAGACCTCAAACTGAAACCATGAGGAACACACCTCTCACATGAGGGGGAAACAGAAATCTCCTTTGATGTTCTGCCAACGGAAAAAAGACGGATGTAATTTTGTAGATCCGTTGCCGGGTTCTGTCAACGGTCGGAGACCTCTCCCTGTGCCAGCCGAGCTCCATACAGTCTGTTTACCCATTGTTCTAAAATAGACGGAAACTAGAAAGGTAAGCAACTCTGACATTCAAAGTACACACATAGAGGGGAAATAATCACACAATAAAACTCCCATTTGCACAACAGATTTCAACTCTGAAGTACACTTTGGCCACGTAAACTTTGGCCACGTACACTCAGATGTGAAAAGTGAATAAGTGCAAACTTTTTATATATGAATTAATCAATCAAATCAACCTTCTTTCATTAAAAAATAATGAAGTTTAAATGTTCTTCTCAATGAACGTGAGACTTCATGAAGATAAGGTCTACAATAGGGTGTTTTGGAAGCACAGGGTCAGCCACAGGGTCAGCCACAGGGTCAGCCACAGGGTCAGCCACAGGGTCAGCCACAGGGTTACCCGCAGGGTCAGCCACAGGGTCAGCCACAGGGTCAGCCACAGGGTCAGCTGCAGTGCAAGGCCCCTGGATGGAGAGCAGATAGTGGTTATGGCCCAGTTATCTCTCCTGCCTGGCTAAGTATGCACTTGTTAACTTCCCTTCACCGATTTGAAAGGAAATGACTGGTATAAGAAATATGGTGGACAATTCCACTAGCCCATGCCTCCACTAATACAATGCATTTAGATTTGTGGGAAGTAGTGAACGGGTGAAAGGAGATATTATTGGGACACACCGAGGGATTAAGTGCCTGATATGGACGCTGGTTCCCTGGTTCTTCTCCCCAACCTCCACCAGAACAAGATGGACCATAATCCTGATCCCTGTGGTAAAAGCCTGCAGGAGCCTAGTCTGCTCCCAAATAACATAATTATGTTAAGATTATTATATGACCTTAGCTAGCTACTTTATTTAGGGTTTTCCCTCCTTTCCGCCATTTAAAAAGGAGTATTCTCTTTTTTTTTCAGAACTCCTGAACTCGCTATGCTTGAATCTCAGGTTGAATACACTCCTTTCAATTGCTTTACACCCTGTAATAAAACATATAATTATGTTCTACAGGACTACTCTTATCTTAGCCCTTCTTCAATTTCCCCACCCTCTCTGTATTTCAATGGCTTTTCAAAAGTACTTTTAAGCTATGTCAGGTCACCGCTGCTCCGTGTAATGTACCGTATACTGTACAGCTCCAGAATAATTCAAAACATATTTAGGGCTTTTACTTTTCAAAGGAATGCAACAAAAGAGCCCCGTTTCTATGCACTTTCCCCCCCACAAAACATGGAATATGTTTGAACTTAAAAGGGCAGATGTGGATTTATTTACCTGCA
This sequence comes from Salvelinus sp. IW2-2015, assembly GCF_002910315.2. NCBI lineage: Eukaryota > Metazoa > Chordata > Actinopteri > Salmoniformes > Salmonidae > Salvelinus > Salvelinus sp. IW2-2015. The sequence continues at coordinate 31,291,514 of NC_036867.1, read as the reverse complement.
TATAACACTGTTTCATTCCACCACATCTACAATATTACATTGCCCTTCTGTATGTCAACAATAGTCATTTTGGTCAAAGCCTTGAAATCAGGCCATGCTGGGAAAAGTATCCTAACACCCACAAAAACCTGCTTGATTTTCTCCTCTCCTCCTTGTTCTACTTGCGCCTTTATTTAGCTTCATCAGCCTTTGTAGCATCTTAGTTTAATCAGATCTCATTGTTTAGAAGTGTTGTATTCCTCATTAGGAGCTATTGTTTAACAAGAGCATTTAATTACGACTCCTAACAGACTATCATCGGAGCGCTTTGCTAAGGGAAGAAAGTGCATCCGACAGTGGCTGGCTGCTAATAGGTGTGTGTGTGTGTGTGTGTGTGTGTGTGTGTGTGTGTGTGTGTGTGTGTGTGTGTGTGTGTGTGTGTGTGTGTGTGTTGTGTGTGTGGTGTGTGTGTGTGTGTGTGTGTGTGTGTGTGTGTGTGTGTTGTTGTGTGTGTGTGTGTGGTGTGTTGTGTGTGTGTGTGTTGGTGGTGTGTGTGTGCGGCATACATGGATCACAGAATACAAGCCCCTGAAAGACGTAAACCTGACACTTTGACTGCAAAATACCTGTTACCTTCATAAGTGCTCACGAGACTCCTCCCCCAGTTTCTGAATGTGACAAATACACACAGAATAGGAATCCAAGATTGAGTCTATCTCAGTATTATATCATCCATTTTAAGTCAACACACAAGAGTGGGGATGCAAGGTATGAGAAGACAGAACGGGATGCAGGCAATGGCAAGGATGAGTGTCTTCCTGTCGAACTTATATCAACGCTGTTGTTGTGTTTTGTCCTGTGCTGCGAAGGAGAAGAAGATATTGTTTGTGGGGGTTCGGGGGGGGGTGGGGGTTATGATGCTGTCACCGTGTAGCGTGTAGAGTAGGTGGTGGAATTATGCAAATCTTCATGACACATACTTGACAGGATTCGCTAAAGGAGTCTTCACCCAATTGGTGAAGTGAATACAGCAGCCCGACACACACAAAACGGAGGCCTTCTACTTGAGGCAGGAGCTTATCTTATTTGCTGCTCCTTTTTAAAGTGAGAGGATTAACATACACCTCTGCCATTGTGCTCGCTCTCAAAATAATTTTATCTGCTAACGCTCTCAGCGACAATCTCCGTTATCAGTAACTGAATATCCTCCCTCCCTCCTCCCTCTGCTCCGCCAGCCAGCAGATGAAATGTGCCTTGGCTTTGAGAGGATTCTCTCTCTCTCTCTCTCTCTTCTCTCTCTCTCTCTTCTCCTCTCCTCTTCTCTCTCTCTCTCTCTCTCTCTCTCTCTCTCTCCTCTCTCTCTCTCTCTCTCTCTCTCTCTCTCTCTCTCTCAACCTGGTTATATTTAGCAGTGAGACACTTCATTTTCAATATGGAGAGAGAGAAAGAAGAAGAGAGAAAAGGCGGATAGTGACAAAGAGTGGCCAGGGGGCTCTCCTAAAAACAACAACCCACACGTATCTGGGTAGAGGTAAAGAGGAAGAAGAAGGAGGAGACGGTTTGCATGTTAGGAAGCTTCGACAATGAACTCACTGTACTGTACGTACAGTACTGTGTAGGCAAGGCGGTACTGAAGTGTACCAGAGACAGTACAGTAACATGGTTGTCTTTCTCCCTTTCTCTCTCTCTCTTCTTAACCAACCCATGACATGATCCCAACATGTAAATCTGAAGTCCCTTAGGTACGGTTCCCATAACTGCATTTTTCTCTCCCTCGTTCTCTACCGCATTTAGCTCCCCCTCTTGGTTTCCTCCCTATGCCCTGTGGAAATTGCCCATTAAAAGGCCTTTTTGGCAGCTCCGGCTGACAGGAAACAGAACAGGAAATGATATAATGGTTCTAGAATTGAGCGCCTCTCCCATGCCCAGCTGCTCTGACTGTGACCTCTGAGTTGACTGGGAGCTGTGAGGTGGCATGTTTGGCATCAGTGCTCTCTCCGAATATCTTCTCTTTTTTTCTCTCTCAGCGTACCAAATGGAACCCTATTCCCTACGTAGTGCACTATGGGCCCTGATCAAAAGAAGGGCTCTGGTCATAAGAAGGGCACCAACATTTGGGGAATTTTTAACAGGGGGGAGAGAGAGTTCCTATGCCGTGCTACAACATGAGGTGAAAAAAGGAGGCTTTTTCTTTTTCAGTCAGGAGTAAAAATAGACCCTCAGGCAACCACTTCCGTTTTTCAATGACAGTGAAGAGGATGGAGAGACAGTGAAGAGGATGGAGAGAGATGGAGAGTGGGAGTTTCAGAAAGTGTGATTTTCAGAGAGTGATTCCAATCTACAGAACTCAATTTGTCCTCTATACTGTACCTCCTATTTCTTTAACAACCATATTGTTTCTGCAGTTCCTATTTTCAAAGGGTTTTTTCAAAAGAAACTTCAAAGTAAAATAAATCAAATATGTTCATATGTTTGGAATGTGAAAAATACAAATGAATGTTAGACAAAAGACATCAAACAATAGTGTCTTGCATTGTGACCTACTCCTTAATGCAAGCCACCCATAGCCCTTTCCTTTCCTCTGTTCCGTTCTGTCTAAGGCACGTCGTCCTTCTGTAACGGCTGCCCATCTCTCTACACCACGTACACCATCCCACTATGATAGCTGTGCATTAATGTCACTCACTCACTTCCTGGCTGTGTCTCTCTCACACACACCCATGCAGACACACATACACGCACACACACACACACACATAGACGCATGCATGTACAGACAAGCACACACCCTCACACACACGCGCATGTGCACGCAGGCACTGTAGCAGTAGTAACAGTGTTTTGTATTGTTGTTGTCAACATTGAAGCAGTGGTCAATGCGGTACAACTGCCACTGATGAGTCCAGACTACAGACTACCTTGCTACTGTATAACGTATACAGAACTGAAGCTCATCTCTTTCATATTTACGGCGTGACGGATTTGAGGTGGACTGATTGCAGTGTTTAATTATAGGGAACACAATGGCCACACAATTCAGTTCTTCTCTTTTTCTCCCTTCCATTCTTTTCCGAGGCGTTGACACGCCACACACTCTGGTGCTCGCTGCTGCGTGCCTGCCCGGCCCGCCCGTCGATGTTTCACACTCCAAACGAGCTGTGCTTGCAGAAGAATTTAATTTGATCTGCCGCTGTAATTGTGCCTCCAAAAAAAAGAGGGGACAGTGCAACTTTAAATGTAATATGCACAAAAAGTAAATTAACTGCGGAGAGAGCAAGAGGGGAGAGAGAGAGAGAGAGAGAGAGAGAGAGAGAGAGAAGAGAGAGAGAGAGAGAAGAGAGAGAGAGAGAGAAGAGAGAGAGAGAGAGAGAGAGAGAGAGAGAGAGCCCTTGTGATGTGTTGACACTTTGCTCTTGTGCTCTTACACACACACACACACAAAATCATCTGGCGATGATAAAACACCACAAAGCAAACCGTTAGGAATTTTATTAATGACTGCAAGACAGTATGCAAAACATCAAAGGTCCACGGAAAAGATTAATGGCCTAGTGTGAGACTGTTTAATTACCTCTGGCTAATTAGATTCTTGACCAAATTTTTTAATATCTGCATTCCCCTCTAAAGCCTAATTGAGATTCCACTGTATTTATCAATCTTTCAAGAAAACCCTTAGTGATCCTTTTTTTAATTTTATTTTTTGCAATTTTTTGCACTCACGGTTTCCCCATTTATGGACAATTATTCAATAAATTACAGCCAGGGCTCTACCCAAAAAGGTAGAGCTGGGATAATGTATTTAATAGTGGATTTCCCTGTGTTTATTTTTACTTAGTGAGGGTTATCGATGTGATCTGCTTGTTCTAATGAAGTGCTGATTTCTAATAAACAGACTTAGCAGGGCGCTGTAAACTCTCCCTGTCATTCAGTAATTCTCTTATCTGGACCTGCTGGCTGAGAGAGAGAAAAAAAACTATCTCAGGAGTCTCAAAAATTACATTATCTAGTTCTTGTTATGTTTTCCTCTCCTTGGTGTCTGTCTGTGGATTATCTGGGTTGGTGTTTACTAGGGTACACACACATGCACACACACACACACACAAACACACTGATTGCTCTAATCACCCTGTCTGAGCCCCACACACACATTATCTATTCCTAGACCCGTTGTTGTGGTACACTAATTATTATACCAGGATTACTGAAGTCAAGGAACACAGAACTATAAAAATTTTGAATTTGAAGAGTGTCTATTGCTAGTTAGTTAGTTACTAGTAACAGTTGCTAAGTGCTTACGGCAGTTTAACCAGGTTGTCCTCTCCTGTGAAAGTACACATGGATACGTTCAGGGTGCAACAACATAATACGATGATGGTGGATGTGCTCACTGCTCACACAACACAGCACCATCTGCTGTCCCTCTATTGCATTTCCACTACAGACTTCCACACACACACACACACACACACACCACACACACGACGCGACGCACGCATCGCACGCACGCCGCACGCACCGCACGCACGCACGCACGCACGCACGCACGCACAGCACGCCAGCCCGCACGCTACGCACGCAGCAAAGCAGCGCACGCCGCACCAACACCACACACAACACAACACACACCCACACGCACACGCACACGCACAACTTGTGAGGAGTAAATTACACACACTGTGCAGCTTGGACCATAAGGGTATATTATACCAACACAGTGTCGAATAATTCTTATGACAACAATGTAGCCACGACTACAGCTTTCTAATTAGCCAACATTCCAGGACAAACACTGATACTAAACACATTGGCTTCATCCAAATGGCACCATTTTCCCTTTGTAGTGCACTTCTTTTTGAACCAGGGCCAATAGGGCTCTGGTCAAAGAGTAGAGCATAATATAGGGAGTAGGCTGCTATTTGGGGGCGCAGCCTACTCCCTCTGATCCCCTTCTCCTCATATCCCTGGCTTCTTCAACCCACCAAGATCTAGATGGGAGCAGATCCCTGGTCCTCAACTGGTATTTCATTAAAGGAAATTGGAAAAGGAACGCTGTACATCCCATAAGGCTCAATCTGAATCTGAAAGAAAGCATAGGCGAGAGTTTGATGTAATTGAGTCTCGTTGAGCTGGAGTGTGTACGACAATCGGGCTTCATCAATAACTAATAAATCAATATATAATATCTCATCGTGTCTGAGGTACCAATTTTAACCAATTACAACAATTAACATTGTCAAAATAAACCCACCATTAGCTTAACCAGAGGGCCCATACTAATACACAGTAAGTACCGGCTTCTGCTTTCCAAAATGTATTTTCCTCAAACCGCAAAGACGCAGCATACATGCAGTACAGTAAGGCGATCTCGACACAAAATAGCAGGACAATCTGCTCTTGTATTTACGTTAGCCTCGGGTTCCTCGTACCTTCCAGTAACGTAGCCAGATTGACTTCACATTTGTCTAATTTCTTTAAGAGTCAGTAAGATACGGATCAACATTAAAGGCTTTTTAAAGGGTCACTGGCATGTTAAAAATCATACGTTTTTATAAATAAGAATACAAATCAAATAAATCAAGTTTATTTGTCACGTGCGCAATACAACAGGTGTAGACCTTACATTGAAATGGTTACTTACAGGCTCCAACCAATAGTGCGGGGAAAAAGGTAGTGTGTGTGTGTGTGTGTGTGTGTGTGTGTGTGTGTGTGTGTGTGTGTGTGTGTGTGTGTGTGTGTGTGTGTGTGTGTGTGTGTGTGTGTGGTGTGTGTGTGTGTGGTGTGTGTGTGTGTGTGTGTGTGTGTGTGTGTGTGTGTGTGTGTGTGTGTGTAAGTAAAGAAATAACAACCGTCATAAAGACATTTTAAAAAAGAGTAGCAAGGCTATGTACAGACACCTGTTAGTCAGGCTTATTGAGGTAGTATGTACATGTAGGTATCATTAAAGTGACTATGCATATATGATGAACAGAGAGTAGCAGAAGCGTAAAAAGAGGGGTTGGCGGGTGGTGGGACACAATGCAGATAGCCCGGTTAGCCATTATGCGGGAGCACTGGTTGGTCGGGCCAATTTAGGTAGTATGTACATGAATGTATAGTTAAAGTGACCTACCAATGCAATATTGAAACATGATCATCACTTAACCCTAAGACAGAATCATGTCCATCTGTAGGGCCTCTAGTGGGGAAACAGTTTGCTTGGAGTTACTTAAAGAACAGTATGTGCAAATACAATTAGTCAATCTCCTGGGAATGCTCCCTGTCACATAACATTTAGGCGACTTTTGTCTAGGTTCACTTGTGCTCCTATCTCCATTAATCCGTGCATCCTGCAATTCATAGACTACTTCTTGACAGTGACATTTCTTACTGTACACTCTCTGGCAAATAAACGCAGGCAAACAGGTCCAACTCAAGAACCCAGACTTTTCTGTTACCAAATGCATCTGGCATTCTGTACAGTAGACTCATTCCTTCACACCTTCATTCCTTTGCACCTGAACTCCAACACTGTCCAGGAACACCAACAGTGTATAAATCAGAATACATCCTCATTAGCTGGACTGGCATCCAGTGCCAACGAACAAGGAGAAAGACGCTGCCAATAGACACAGGCCTCACATCGTACACAGGCCTCACATCGTACACAGGCCTCACATCGTACACAGGACACACATAAAAACAAGCAGAGGTCTTTCACACAGCCCACACATACAGGATGTATACAGGCCATACATGAACACACTCAGGCGTCACACACACAGGCATCACGCACACACACACAAAGGCCTCATTTGTTCCAGGTCGCTGATGGGGCAGCTCTGTTCTGTTCTGGGTTCATCTGTAATTACTGATCCCAATCTGAGCAGAAAGAAAGAGGGGCAATAATTGATGAATCTTCACTGTTTAAACGTATCTATCATTAGCAAGATGGAGACAAACATGCAAAAGTATAGAAAACAAAAAGTTGATGTGACTATGTACTTTCATCGATAATCTTTAGTAATATAGAATCTAGGGAACATCTACGAAAGCAGATTGAAATGGCCACACGCTGGCCTTGGCCCACTAGACTAAATTAGACATACTGCTGTATTGCCACACAGTCGTTGACCTGAGAATGACCAAAGTTTGAACGGAAGTTGCTCTAGAGTCACGGAGTAGTTCTACTGCGGCCAAACCTTTTAATGGCAAAGAAAGAATGAGTCAAATTTTACAGTCATCAAATCATCATGAAATGCCAGTGGGTGATGTCAAAAACAGTAATATTTCCCCTCGTATCTTGTTTCCTGAGTTTGTAGTGTACACATCCTGATAAAATCAGCTGCCCTGCGAATCAGACCACTTAAAGTTCAAACTTGGGGAAGAATCGTCTGAAGCCGCTGGTGTTTCCCCCTATTTGCTTTGATCAAACAGAACTCAGTGAATCTAACCAGATAAGGATGAATGCTCTTTGCTCAAAACTCTGTGTTAATAAATGAATAATGGCCGTTATCCCATTTCAGAGTACCGTTTATTGCATTTCTGTATGGGCCTAAATGTAATTTCTCTTATTTCTGTAATACCAATCATGGGAGGAAATAAGCCTATGATAGGATATGATGAGTCACTGTGGTAAAATGCTCCTGATTCTTATCGGAGGAAAATCAGATCTTGTTCCTCTTTTTCAAGATGTACATCTTCATCCCCGCCAGATAATGTCTCTGAGCAGTGACGGTAAATGTGGAGAAGTTGAAGTGAAACGGTGATATGTGTTGCCGCTGGCTCGGTGGGAGTGGAGAAGACCATCACATTACCAAGAGATGACATCATGTAGCTCCAGAACTCTGGCTGTCAGATCAGTAGCACTTGGGGGGAAAGCAGAAAGAATAAAGGACAACAGGATCGATCTCTCCCATTACGATTGTCTGAGACTGGTGTGAGTCGAGAGCACAAGGGGCCCGAGTGTCTCCTAGCTTCATCACTTACAAGGACGGAGTTTGAAACGTTGGCAGTTTTTCTCGTATTTTTGTAGGTACTTTTTTGGCGGTGGGGGGGGGGGTCTAATTCTTCGAAACAAGCATGTCGTGATTACCACGAAAGAGTCTGATATGCCTAGAGACAGTAATGCTGCAATGAGGACATATCAATGGACACATTATCGAGTAAACATAATGCCACAGTAACGCTGGACCCTTTGATGTGTACTGTATCAATTCAGCCATTGTGTGCCCAATGATAGGCTTATTGCTATTTTTGTACCCTGTCCATTCAGAACAGTTCATTTCCTTTACATTATGAAACTCTTTTGAAGATCTCTTGTCTCCGGTTTAGTAGGGTTGACAAACATGTCCCTGAGAGGAAAGGCTGGCTGTCACGATGCTTGTTATCGCTGGCCATGGTTTATATGGCATGGTGGATAGTAGCATACGTTTCCCATGACTGTGAATTTACCATGCAGTCATCAGTGTAATGAGCAACGTATGAAAAAATTTATGTTGGAAAGTCCCCCTTTCGCCACCAAAGATGCTCTTGTTTATTTTTTACTATATCTGTAACAGGAAAAAGTACCCCATGTCCAAACGTTGCTTTGGGTGAATTGTGGAAACACTGCTGTGATATTTCGGTAGCCAGCAACCCGCAGGGTGGTGTATCTAAGATCAAGGATAGACAAGGGCAGACACACAGCCAAAATAATATAAAACCCAAGTCTCTCACTGACTGGGCCTATAGTGTAAACTGTTTCCCAGGTATACATAACGTGAGATTGACGTGTAATTTGGGTGAGCTACGTTACATTAAGCTTGAGCTTCAATCAAGAAGAAGAAACGTGCATTTTTGTAAACTGCAAAAAGTACACAAGATTGTCCTCGTTTCTGAGGTAGGTATTTGACAATATGTCGACCCTCTAGACCTAAAATGTTGTAATGTATTTGTTCTACAACCAAGCATTCTGGAGACTGTTATCTGCTAGGGGGTTTCAGAGGGGGTTTCTGTCTCCTTGTGCTTTAAACGAATAGATTTATGTTCGAGCACGCTTTAGGCTAAACACATTGCAATGTGCAAGACCCACCTTCACTTCATCTGATATAGAGACCAACCTAGCCATGGGGAAACCAATTACAAATTCCCCCAAAATGACCTTCCTGTCTGTCTGACGACTGAATGTTCACAAAGGTGTGTGTTGTTTTTTTTTTTTTAGGTAAGTGTGTAAAGACTAGAACCTAATGACCAAAAAATATAACAGAGTATCTCAAGAAATGGGAATGACATCTTTTAATGATAGAGCGGTGGATAAATTGTTTATGGTGCTTTTACGGGGACCATATTCCAACCACTCTCTCTGTGTGTTCAGTGAATTATTCAGAGAAAAAGCTGTTTGTTTCAGAAGAAGGAAGGCAGCAGCGTCTGAAGCATATGGAGGGAAATCACATTGAAAGCAGTGAGCAGTAAATTAATAGTAACAGATGCCAGGATGTCTGGCCACTGCTTTCTTTTGTTTTTTTCCTTCCACTTCTTTCTCCAATGAGTCTTGCATTCTTTATGTTTTTGAAATAATACTATTATAATTTCTTTCTTTTAGTTTAGTTTCAGCTTTTGCTCCTGTATGAAATAGTTTGTTTCATTCAGGGTTCTCCCGGGATGTGAAACCTTTGGGAAATGATTCCATCTTAGGCCCTTAAAATGAGTAATCTTGATTTTAGGTCAAGTCAACATTTGCCTTGACTGAGCCTTTAAAGTCTGCCACAATTGTAGTTATAATGTTAACTTCCTCTTGTTGATATTCCTAGCAAAGCATAAGGCACCCTCACGCATAGGATTATAGTGTAGTAGAAAATAAATATAATAGAAATTGAATAGAAAACCTCTTCTACATTACCAACTCTAGCTCCTAAATTGTAAAATGTTAGTCAATGTATGATGTATGACCTATGACCACAATGTTTGTGAGTAGTGTGTAGTTTGTATCTTTTACCTGAGAAATAAATAAATAACTGACAGAAGAATTGTGCAGAAAGACATTGGCCTCCTTTAACTACAGCAATTACCATCTAAGAAATCAACCTTGCTGCAATGGCAGATATCATCTGTCTGAGAGATGCAAAACACACATAACGGCAATCTCTGTGATCTCTACACCGATAACAATTATCCTTCAGGAAGCATAATGACAACTGCACACCGTAATCAAGGGTATGGCGGAGCAATTAAATCAAACGCTTTCATAAACCTTTTAAGATAACAAAGAATGATGACAAGACGCGAGAGGAAAACGAACAACAAACGACGAGATACTTCTGAAGTGCATGCTTGACCTAGACAAAGGGGAGGGAGAGGGGGAAAAAAATGGTATTAATATTCTGGTATTAATCTAGTCTAAATGCGCGTACGGAGAGATTTGCRGGGCTGTGGACGGGCTGGGAGGCTGAGGCAAGGGTGGGTGATGATTGAGTGTGTGGGGCTATTGTGATGGGGAGATACATGGCCCAATTAAAGCTAAAGGATTCAGTTTACGCTCTGTCATCCGTGACAGTGTAAGGTGTCTTCCATTTCAACCCTAATGGAAAATAAGTCAGGTAATTGTCATTGTGCACTGGGTGTCATCATTTATTAAATGTGTAATTCATCTTCACAGCGAAGCGATGAAAACAGGTGCATTGATTTATTATAAATAAACAGGTTTCATAGAACTGTTTGTGTTGGTCACGAAACACCTTATAACGTGTATATTACTGCAAATCATGCCAACACAAAACACACACACACACAAACAACACATATGTACACACAGATGCATGTATGCACGAATGCACGAATGTACGCACACACACACACACACAAAACACACATAATTGTACATAAACACGTACATTTTCTTTTGTAAATAGTGGGGAGCACAGTGGGGAGTGGGGTGGAGCACAGTGGAGCATCACGGCGTGAACTCAGATGGTTTTGGTACAAGTTTGAGAGCATCAAAACCTTTGTGTCCTGTATATTTTAGATGTGAGACAGAGGGTTGACAACAACAAAAAGAATTCAGCGCTCAGTGTTTTCTTTCCCAGTTACAAAGAGGCGCATAAAAAGTTACAAGGTTGTCCCCCTGTGGGGTTACATTCCAAACAGCACCTGTCAAAGCAGATGGGGCATTTAAATAACATTCTTTGGGAGGTATTTGTTACACTGTTACTCAGGAATACCTGCTGTGCTCGGCAATGCTTTCACTGCTGTTGTTCTTTCTTTCTGTGTGAATCTGTTCCGGAAAAACATCTCAGTTTCATTAAACACTCCGGACTACAAATTACAATGAAGAACACTGCATGTGTTTATGTTGGTATCATTGCGAGCTTAAGTGCAAGTGCTTTGGGTGAGAGGGAGGAGATATGGCTTTATTTAGGAAGGGGGAAAACACTTTGCCACTGGAAATGGATTTACTGTCTACAGTGCCTTCAGAAAGTATTCGCACCCCTTTGACTTTTTCCAAGTTTTGTCGTGTTACAGCCTGAATTTTAAAATTGATTAAATTGAGATTGTGTGTCACTGGCCTACACACAATACCACATAATGTTAAAGTGGACTAATGTTGTAGACATTTTATTTAAATTAATTAAAAATGAAAATCAACCCCTTTATTATGGCAAGCCTAAATAAGTTCAGGAGTAAACTTTTGCTTAACAAGTCACATAATAAGTTGCATGGACTTACTCGGAGTGCAATAATTACTACCTCATCTTGGTACCCCACACATACAATCATTTGTAAAGTCCTTCAGTCAAGCAGTGAATTTCAAGCACAAAGACATGGAAGGTTTTCCAATGCCTCGCCTATTGGTAGATTGGTAAAAAAATAAAAAAGCAGAGTTTGAGTATCCCTTTGAGCATGGTGAAGTTATTAATTAGACTTTGGATGGTGTGTCAACACACCCAGTCACTACAAAGATGCAGGTGTCCTTTCTAACTCAGTTGCCGGAGAGGAAGGAAACCGCTCAGAGATTTCACCATAAGGGCAATGGTGACTTTAAAACAGTTACAGAGTTTAATGGCTTTGATGGAAGACTTAGAATGCATCAACAACATTATAGTTACTCCACAAAATGAACATAATTGACCGAGTGAAAAGAAGGAAGCCTGTACAGAATTAAAATATTCTAAAAACATACTTCCTGTTTGCAATAAGGCACTAAAGGAAATTTAAAGAAAAATGTGGCAAAGAAATTTACTTTATGTCCTGAATACAAAGCATTATGTTTGGGGCAAGTAGAAAACCCATCACTGAGTACCACTTTTCATATTTTCAAGCATGGTGGTGGTTGCATCATGTTATGGGTATGCTTGTCATAGGCAAGGGAGTTTTTTAGGATAGAAAGTAACGGAACAGAGCTAACCACAGGCAAAATCCTAGAGTAAAACTTGGTTCAGTCTGCTTTCCAACAGACACTGGGAGACACATTCACCTTTCAGCAGGGCAATAACCTATACACTGGAGTTGCTTACCAAGATGACATTGAATGTTCCTGAGTGGCCTAATTACAGTTTTGACTTAACCCTCCTGTTGTGTTCCGGTCGAATTGGATCTATTTACAAATTTTCGCACTGAAAAATGTTGTTTATTTAATCTGATTTGTCCACTCAAGGACATTCAGAGACTTGTCCCGAAGCCACTCTGTGTTGTCTTGGCTGTGTGCTTAGGGTCGTTGTCCTGTTGGAAGGTGAACCTTCACCCCATTCTGAGGTCCTGAGCGCTCTGAAAAACATGATGCTGCCACCACCATGTTTCACTGTAGGGATGGTGTTGGCCAGGTGATGAGCGGTGCCTGGTTTCCTCCAGACGTGACGCTTGGTATTCAAGCCAAAGAGTTCAATCTTGTTTTCATCAGACCATCGAATATTTTTTCTCGGTCTGAGTCCTTTAGGTGCCTTTCGGCAAGCTCCAAGCAGGCTGTCATGTGCCTTTTACTGTGGAGTGGCTTCCGTCTGGCAGCTCTACCTTAAAGGCCTGACTGGTGGAGTGCTGCAGAGATGGTTGTCCTTCTGGAAGGTTCTCTCATCTCCACAGAGCTCCAGAGCTCTGTCAGAGTGACCATCGGGTTCTTGGTCACCTCCCTGACCAAGGCCCTTCACCCCCGATTGCTCAGTTTGGCCGGGCAGACAGCTCTAGATGGTTCCAAACTTCTTCCATTTAAGAATGAAGGAGGCCACTGTGTTTTGAGGGACCTTTAATGCTGCAGAAAATATTTTGTACCCTTCTCCAGATCTGTACCTCAACACAATCATGTCTCAGAGCTCTACGGACAATTCCTTCATCCTCGTGGCTTGGTTTTTGCTCTGACATGCACTGTCAACTGTGGGACCTTATATAGACAGGTGTGTGCCTTTCAAAATCATGTCCAATCAATTGAATCTACCACAGGTGGACTCCAACCAAGTTGTAGAAACATCTCAAGGATGATGTGGAAACAATGGAAACAGGACTCACCTGAGCTCAATTTCGAGTCTCATAGCGAAGGGTCTGAATACTTATGTAAATAAGGTATCTGTATTTTATTTTTAATACATTTGCAAAAATAAAAACCTGTTTTCGCTTTGTCAATATGGGATATTGTGTGTAGATTGATGAGGATTTTTTTTTATTTAATCCATTTTAGAATAAGGCTGTAACGTAACAAAATGTGGAAAAATTTAAGTGGCCTGAATAGTTTCTGAATGCACTGTATTTAATGCATTTTTTCCCTCAGTCTAACACAACAAAATGTGGAATAATTCAAGGGGTATGAATACTTTCAGAAAACACTGTATAATACTGTACATCTCTGCACTTAGCAAAAGTCTACCGTCTGCACTGCTATTTTCTGTTAGTCTAACTATTCTCTCATCATTGATTTAATTTACTTATTTCGGGAAATAAAATGGTATAGTTGTCTATTGTTGGTGGGGCATATTATTCTGTTTTAATCTTACTCCGGAATCACTATGATAAATATAATAGTTTTTCTTGAGTGTATTTTTCACAAAGTTGAGATTTACTTTGAAGTCCAAAGTGTAGGACTACAGGAGAGTCATTGACACAGAAATAGTGGTGTAGCAGGAAGTTCGTAATGCTGTGAACCAAGAAGTTGAGAGTTCAAATCTCAGGTTGAAGAAGACAAGTTAAATAATAATGACTGTATAAATAAACATACGTATGTCAAATATGTAAGTTGAAAACACTGCAACTCTTTTGTGATATCCTAACAACAATTTTTTGTTTGTATTCCTACACCTGTTAAATCTCATGTGGAAAATATTCATGTGGTAAAGGTTATGTGATCACATATGAAAATCTATGTGAAACTTAATGTGAAATATCATCACACGTGAACTATTCCAAAACCACATGTTTTTTTTAAATAATTTAAATAATTTTCCACATGAAATCATGTGGTTTTTCTGTAAGTGTGTCCCCTTCATAGTTTTGTGTACACAGAGTACAAATATATATTTTTTTAAATAATTGATGGGGGAAAAATCTAAATGTCAAACCCAGCAAATAAAAAGCACAATTTGTGTCCATAGAGCACATATTAACAAAACCACCAACCACCTCATCTGGAAAACAAAACATGTTTCTTTCTAATCGTTTAAGCGATTCTCTACACTTCTGTCTAAGCCAATCATTCATGTCCCTTTAGCATGTTATTCACTATTTGACAAAATCTACGACAAGTTCAAGGGGTTGTTGTCATTGACAGGCGAGAGAGGAGTGGTTCGACAGAGTGGTCGTCTAGGAGTGGACGAGGAGAGTGATCCCCTCTTGAGATGCCTTTACTGTCACTTTGGCAGCTTCCGTGTTTCACAACTTCTTTTCAATATCCCCGGGCTGTGACCACCAGGGAGCCCGGTGCGAGGCTGGGGGGAGTTGGGGGTCAGCGACAATGTGTCCTCCTGCGCCACTCTCTGCTCTAGCCCTTGCTTTCTGATGACAGGATGAAAATTCCTTAATGCACTGAGGGGTTCTGCGACCGTTGCTCCACTGTCGCTCTCCTCTCGCTCTCCTTTCTCGCTCATCTCCTCTTCTCTGTCATTTCCATATTTCTTCCTCTCCCCGGCACCTTCCCTTCCATCAGAAGAAAGGATGCCCTGGCCTCTTGTTCCGAGCATGGTAAACTTCATTCAGATTGTCACACACTTAGGAACTGACAAAATGCTTTCTCAGCCCCCTCCGTCAGTCAGGCAATATTAATAAATAAAGGTCTCCGTTGTCGGACAAGAGGCAAGACGAGGAATATCAAATACCCAAGAGAATACAAACAATCTGAAGAAAGCTGAAGGGTTGCGGGGGGGGGGGGGGGGGTAAAACACACACAGAGACATACAGACAAACACACACACACACACACTTTACTTCAGACTTTGTGGGATTTTGTCCCAAAAGGCTTATAATGGGAATAGGCAATGTGACAAGAGTTAAAGCTGTGGCAAGCCAATGTGCCAGATAATAGGACATACAACACACAGCTGTGCGTCCAGAGTTCCTGTCTGGGTTTTGGTCATACAGGTCTAATGCGCCAATACTGCCACCATTTGGGGTTTGAGACGGAGGGTGGAAAGGGGTTGTGGGGGAGCGGACGGGGGAAGATAACTCCCCTCCACCTTCTGAAAGAGAACTACTACTAACGCCCGACTGCAGGCCCTGTACACCACAAACCCTTTCACAGTCCTTCACTCCGGCACAGAGTGGGAATGTTATGAAGACAAACCCACAGACAAAGGCAACATTTGAAAAATGTAACACAAAAAACACTACCACGTCACAAACAAATTAAACAAATACAAAGGCAAGCGCTGATTCATAAAAACCCACAAAAATGGCTGCAGTATATAACAAATGTATTCGTTCGGGCTACAAAAACTGAATGCCCTTGCTTTGTTGCTATGGCTTTGGTTTGCAATAGTTTGTTGTGTGACTGAAGGACAATTGGTCCTTGGTGTA
This sequence comes from Salvelinus sp. IW2-2015, assembly GCF_002910315.2. Taxonomy (NCBI): domain Eukaryota; kingdom Metazoa; phylum Chordata; class Actinopteri; order Salmoniformes; family Salmonidae; genus Salvelinus; species Salvelinus sp. IW2-2015. The sequence goes on along the minus strand of NC_036867.1, from coordinate 31,275,593 downwards.
AAGTGAGTGTTTGGCTTTTAACGGACCTCTGTATGCCAAGTCCTCAGCAGCATGGCTGGGAGAGGATAGGACGATGCTAGCCTACTGTACCTTCACTGTCATTCAGGCCCATCTAGTTATGCACTAATCTTCTTGGTGCAATGAAAGAGCTTAACAGCTTTGCAACAGTATCCCTTCCCAGATGTCATTATCGCAATGTACTGTAGCTAGAACTGTCTCTCATTGTTTATGAATTTCTTACTGGAAAGTTAACAGCTACCGCCATTGACATTCACAGAACCTCTCGTTCTCCATCACCATCTCTCTCTTCCATTCTCGAGAAATACATCACACAAATCTCTCCCTAAAAAGTCTATGTGGTCTCAGGGCATTTAGTATAATTCTATACGTAAATCTGTAGCACTCCATTTAGTATGATATGTGACGTTACGTTAGGTTACATTATGAATGGAATAGAGGTCGTACAATATCATACAAATTAGGCGACGTATAGTGTCATACGTCTTACCCGGTCGTACAATAGCATACAATTTGGATGATGTAACTTATCATACATCTTGGAAGATGTATAGTATTGCATGTCTTTATTTAATGGTTGCTTGTTGCGCCATAAAAAAAAAGGAGAATTACGGGGAGAATTTATATTGGCGGCTCGGGGAACTAACCACAAAGGTCAGGAGAACTAAAACAACAAAGGTCAGGTGAATTTAAGTAGCAGGTTATGGGAATTTGGGTTAAGATTAGAATCAGGGTTAGGGGACGGTTAGGTAAAATGCTACAGTTGTCCCCGACAAGACTGGAACATGCAACATTTGGAAACCTAGACGGGCCAGGCAGTAAAATGTTTATATTCTGTTGTGATTAACCAGTACGAGTTAGTAATTGAGTCGATGTGCACGTGTGCTTCCATCAAGTATGTACACTGTATCAGCTCATGACTACGGGGCTCACACTGGATGTTATGAGTCAAATAGACCAAAATAACTTTGTGAACGTAAGTATGAGGCTGAAAGGCAGTAATAACATTTTAAAACTCAAACAAGGAGAAACAGGCATGTCACAAGAGTCTGATTCTCCTGTAACCTCTACATTACAACATGGCCTTTTCCTGAACTACTAACTAAAATCTCCTCTGCTTGCTACTTTCAGGCTTTGGATGAATAGATCTTGACCAAGTCAAACAATTTAGAGTTTCTACATTTCAGTGGAGTGAAAAAAAGACTGAGAGAGGAATCGGATCATAACCTAACTCATCTAGTAGCTCACTGAACGGTATACACTGAGTGTACCAAACATTAGGAACAACTGCTCTTTCCACAACATAGACTGACCAGGTGAATCCGGGTGAAGGTATGATACCTTAATGATGGTGTCACTTGTTAAGTCCACTTTCATCAGTGTACTGTAGATGAAGGGGAGGAGAGAGGTTAAATAAAATAAATGTAAGCCTTGAGAGAAATGAGACATGGATTGTGTATGTCTGCCATTCAGAGGTTGAATAGGTAAGACAAAAGATTGAAGTGCCTTTGAAGGGGCTATGGTAGTAGGTGCCAGGCACACCGGTTTGAGTGTGTCAAGAACTGCAACGCTGCTGGGTTTGTCCTGCTCAACAGTTTCCCATGTGTCTCAAGAATGATCCAAAAGACATCCAGCCACCTTGACGCAGCTGTGCGAGGCATCGGAGTCAACATGGGCCAGCATCTCTCTGGAACGCTTTCGACACCTTGTAGAGTCCATGCCCCGACGAATTGAGGCTGTTCTGAGGGCAAAAGTGGTTGCAATGTTTTGCACACTCAGTGTATGTTTACTGAATTGAGTTGAGTCTATATAGTACATTGTGCAGATAATTCATAACCTGCGAATATGTGGCATTAGTACACAAGTTACTTCGCGACACATTTAATGTAACAAATACATTGTACAGCTTTACTTCTGATCAACACGGAATACCTCCTCAACAACACATTAGTCAACTAGCTAAGCCCCTAACTGGTGTTCTCTCTAGGCACAGCAGGAAGTGAAAGCAGAGGGGGCTAGATAGATAAAGGATTGGTGGGGGWCCCTGGAGTTGATGCTCTTGCTCCTCTCTTTCCTGTACACACCGTCTTTGTTTACTCTCATTCGGAGTCTGTGATAAGAGCACTTAGACATAGTCAGGAGGCAGAGCACATACATTCCACCACCTCATTACCCAGGGCAGGCAGGCTACCTGATGATAGGATCTCTCTCTCTCTCTCTCTCTCTCTCTCTACTTCCTTATTTATTTATCTATCTATCATGCCACCAGACCCAGACTTTGCGGGTTACTGTTTTAATATCGTTGCTGAAACATGATTATTACCTCTTTATGCTGAAATTACGGGGGCATTCTTTTTGTCTTTCCTCAGCCGTTGCCATTTTTTCCTGCGTCGCACCCCATGGCATTAACATCTTTATCTCTCCATGTGCTCCTAGTTTTAAAACCTTTACCCCTGCTGTTTGAAAAATATTTCTCATTTTCCTCCCCCATGGTGTAGCAGAAAATCCCCATAGGCAAACCATTAGCGATCTCTTCTGCCTTTCCCAAACACTTATTACTATCACCCGTACTCCGTGCGCTGCCTCATTGGCTTTTGGTAAATTATGCAAATAAGGTGATGTTCAACACATAGTTTTCTGGTTTCTGCAACTGCGCAAGTTTGCACAGTTTTCCAGAAGCAGAAGAGAGAGGCCATTAAAGTGACTTGGATCTGTCAGCAAGATTTATGCATCAATGACAAATTATAATGCTTTTGTTCCTAATTTTTCCTCGGCACACACTTCTCTACTCAGGTTTAGTTAAGTTATGTGTTTGCCTTTTGGGGTCTTTCAGTCGAAGTTTCGTCTGTTTGTTTTTTGCATACAAATGTGCCGGTTCACAAATACATCTGCGCTGCGTTGATGATATGCATGGCTAGAGTTACTTAAATCAGTGTTGTCGTAAAATGTCAATGCAGACATCTCAGGGATAGATAGAGTCAATGTCTTAAAACCTCGATATGAGTCACATGAAAGTAGTTATGCTCAACTCACGACCAACATTCTGAGTGCAAGTGCAACAAAACTCTTGGAAGTTGGACTTTTTATCCAGAAGAAATGTGAGTGTGGCATTTAATGAATATTCAAAAATACATATATCCAATATAGGCCTCCATGGGGAACAAGTAAGAGCCCTACCCCATCCTTTACCTTAACCATCATCTTCCCCTCCATCTTGACAAATCTCGAAGTTTTTACTGTATGTTTCTTGTACCTTTTTCATTATGGGGACTGGCAGCCATTTTCCCCTCCAGTACTTTCTAATCATATTGGTGCTAACTTTGTACGCTTGATGATACCTTTTAAGTATGTCTCTTGCTAAGGTAATGACCAAAAACAGTGATAATAGCATCCATCACTTAAATACACCGCTGTCATTAAGGCAGTTTGTATTTGGGAGACGAACGCTTCCATAGCAGCAGGATGTGCGTCTAGAGAGAGAGAGAGAGTTGCCGGCAAAACACGTCGACAGTCTCAGGATCGTTCATGACCATCTGAAGGATGGGGAACTGTTGGCATATTTCACCAAGAAAGCCACCAACATGGCTTGCCCCATCTGCATGCAGCGTGCTGTATAATTGTTTTCAATTTACTTCAACATGGCTAGTTGAAAAGATAGGCCGTTTCAATGAACAGATTAGGCCCWGTGAGTGCAAACAAATGACAAATCCCTCTTAACCCTGCGAGCCTCTCGATATATGCCCCCTCCCYTCCTCCACCGYCAGACRTCACTCTCCTAATGTYATTAAACACAACTTTGTAGATTTACTTCCTTCAAAAGTGCCATTTAACCAAACCGCCGGGTCCAGGAAGGAAGAGCTGCGAGGGGAATTACAGGTTGCCAGCGTCGTCTCTTAGTGGAGGAATGAGGAGGAGTGACAGCGTCATCATTTCCAGCACAGGGCCACCTCCCTGTGTGTTGTGACAACCAGTCATTATACCTCGCCGAGATGCTCTCAGCTGCAGGTTCCTTCAACATGCAAATGGACACAAATGGCCCACGACTGTGGCGAGGCTAATAACGCCTTTTTATCTCCTTTACTCCCCCTCTTTCTCCCCCTTTCCTTTCCTCCCCCTCTCTCTCCCCCTTTCCTTTACTCCCCTGCTTTCTTTAAGGTGGAGGGGTTGCCGTTGAGAGGGGAGACTCACTCTGAATACGGTGAATTCAGCCAAGTTACTGTCAGCCTTACGTTAAAGGAAATGGCAAGCTTTGATTTGACAAGTCTAGTGATATGCGGTGCAGTTGTGCATACAGTTAGTTAGGTATACGGCCTGCAGAGGTATAGTGAAATAATTCCCCCCAAAAATGCTCTCCCTCTGGAGGTTATCTGTAAAATGTTGCACTAATTCCAAAACGACACACGCTTTTTCCCTGCATATCCTACACACCTCTCTCCCGCAAAAAAAAAAAAACGTCTTAAAATTCCCGCTCTCAGATGACGAATGTGGGAAAGAAAAGAAGAGAATGCCATGTGGCATCACCGCAGGTGTGATATCCTATACCTGATGGTGACAGTGGTAAGTACACCACATTTTTTTCCTAAGGTACGCGATCCAACTTGAACCCACGTTTCATTTAATCAAGGTCATTAACCATAGGTCGCAACCATATATTTATTTTGAACGGAAACAGGTCTAGCCCACTTCCATTGCCATTTTGATTAAAGTCAATGATGCAGATGTGTTTCAGGTACCGCAGACAGTGCTGTTGCATGCATGGCGATATTTCTTCGTCAAAAGAGATTTCGCTCTGCTCTGATGTTGACAAGAGGTGAATTGTTGATTTATGGAGTCATGGTGACCAAATGAAATACATCTGCACATGCACACAGAAGCACCTTGACATACAGTATCAAAACAGCAACACCACACCACCATTTTCCAGATACAGCAGAGAGAAATACATATTTACCCTCTACCTACCACCTAGGTGAAATAACATATCTATAACTACGTTCTCCAGATCCACCTTAAACTCCACCACTATAAAGAAGAAAAGAACCCATTTTATTTTAGGTTTCCTTGCATAAAGCATTACAGCAAACGGAAGCTGACTTTTTATTGCAAATGTTGTCTGGAAAAATGAATGATTTTATTTCCTTTTGTTCTTGTAAGCTCATATTTCATTTACATTTCAGTCCACAATACATGTTTTTTGATAAACAAAATCAGCAAGGGGGAGAGTTTACTGCGGGGCACAAGAATATGTTCCTTCTCTCTACCACTAGTTGGCTCCAAAATGGGAGAAAAGTTACATGTACCTACATACATGGCCCAAGTAAACCAAGTGTGGCTTGTGGCTTGTAACAGAGTCGTTGCACGAAAGAGACTGGGAAAAGAGAGAGCTCTGTCAATGTAGATTCAACAAAGGAAGTGATAGTGTCAAATGTTTTTAATATTATTTTATTCTAATGGTAACTGCCAGATCTCTTTAGCATCAATTACATTCTCTGAAGTTGAGGGTTATTGTGATATCCATAATAAAATACTGCATAACCATAATCTACAGTATATTATGAACCAGGTAGTTAGGGTGCTGGATGCTGATAGGCTGAAACAGAATTCCAGCCATGTATCCACTGAGTGTACAAAATATGAGGAACGCCTGCTCTTTCCATGACATAGATGGACCAGGTGAATCCGGGCGAAAGCTATGATCCCTTATTGATGTCACCTGTTAAATCCACTTCAATCAGTGTAGATGAAGGGGAGGAGACAGGTTACAGGTTAAAGAATGAGTTCTAAGCCTTGAGACAATTGAGACATGGATTGTGTATGTTAGCCATTCAGAGGGTGAATGGGCAAGACAAACGATTGAAGTGTCTTTGAAGAGGGTATGGTAGTAGGTGCCAGGCGCAACAGTTTGAGTGTGTCAAGAACTGCGAGGCTGCTGGGTTTTTTCTGTGTGTATCAAGAATGGTCCACCACCCAAAGGACATCCAGCCAACTTGACACAACTGTGGGAAACATCGGAGTCAACATGGGCCAGCATCCCTGTGGAACACTTTCAACGCCTTGTAGTGTCCATGCCCCGACGAATTGAGGCCGTTCTGAGGGCAAAAAGGTGTTCATAATGTTTTGTACACTCAGTGTATATCAGACATAAACCGGGTGGTTTGATCACTGAATGCTGATTGGCTGAAAGCCATGGTATATCAAGTCGTATACCACGGATATACTGTTCAAATTACTTTGGTAGCCAGTTGATAATGGCAATAAGGCACCTTGGGGGTGACAAAACGTTTACTTTTACTGTTGTAATTACATTTGTAAACAGTTCATAATAGCAATTAGCCACATCGGGATTGTGGTATATGGCCAATATACCACGACTAAAGGCTGTATCAAGGCACTCCGTGTTGTGTCGTGCTAAGAACAGCCCTGAGCCATGGTATATTGGCCATATACCACATCTCCTCGGGCCTTATTGCTTAAGTATATAGTATGAACAGCTTCTCCAAGGACAGCTGTCAGTGGTAAAAGGGTTTACTTTGAGGTTGTATTGTGAGAAGGCATTCCAACACACAAGGACGTATTGCTGTACCATTGTACATTGTCTCATTCGAGTGGGATGCATGAATTCCTTTGAAACTCACACTATGAATTTGTTAAATAAGAAACAAATGCTCACAAACATTAAATAATACCATAACAATCTTAAAGGCTCCTTTTAATTGGGCCTTGAAGGATTTCAAAAGCCATCACAAGCCATGTGTGCATAAATTCTGACTTTAATTGGATGAATCAATTACAAATAGATTAATTACTGAATAATACTGTGATATATGTGGACATAAATGTGGACTGTAAAGACCAGACGACCCCCCAGCAAGGATGGTCTTAAAACCCTACTAAGTCGTTAAGGACTTATAGCTATAACTTTTGGATCATCTTGCTTTCCAGAGATACATTTTCTTAAATTAGATGACTAATAATATTAATATTAGATACAAAGTATTGTAAAGATAAGCCTCGATGAAGGCTTGAAACCCTTCTAAGTGGTCAAGTCGAGGTTATACCATAACTTTTAGATGGTCTAGCTTTCCGGGAGAAAGAATTAATAAAACACGTATTTTCTTAAATCTGAGTACTGAAATCTATCTATTAGAATAATACAGTTGTCAATGAAAGAGTAAACACTTGCCATACTATGGCCTTTGAATTATAGTCCATTTTATTCTATTCTATTCTCATCTATTCTATTCTTATCTATTCTATGATATTTTATTCTCATCTGTACTCTTCTATTCTATTCTCTTCTATACTTTTCTCTTTGCTTCGGAGTTTTGGTAAGGGGGTTTCTAACCAAATAAACTCTGGCTAACACTATCTACAGTATGTACTGTACATGAGGTCCTTACCAGTCAATTTCTGCCTCCTTACCAAGTTGTAAGGTGCTTTCTTTTGAAGTACAGCAGTGATTTGTGTCTCTCAGAAGCATATGCAACCATACTGTAGATTCACATACTTGTGGCCAGTCACCACATTCTAAAAACGAATACCTCAGTTGCTAAACACCCAGAAAACTCGACCATAAATTAATTGGATTGTGAATGGACTATGTATATCATCGGAGAAAATACCATTATTCCACTGATTTAAACATCGGCTGAACCCTGTCATTTTAAATTCTAACTTGTTTCTTTTCTTCTTTTTAATCCTCCCTATAAGATTTGTAAGTGTGCTGAAATATGGAGTGAATAAATCAGCTTTATAATTTCCTGTCTGTAGACTTTTTACACTTTTTTACACTGTTTACATAAAACAGAAAGTCATGTTTGGCAGGCCAAAGTGGGCACTGCAGAGCAAAGCCAAACTCCATCCCGACAATGACCTTGAAAATACGAAGAAGACATGCCACAACGAGACACATGTCACTGTAAAGAGGGAGCGAAAATAGGATTTAAAACGTCTGGGCCAGAATTTATACTTCCTCGTTCTGCGATAAAGTGGCCCATAATCAGGAAATTGAGTTTTCTTCAAAAAATATGATTTGAAGAAGAAAAAGAGTAGACGAGCTCAAAGCAAAGCAGAGACCTCTTAATCTAATAAATTGATTTGCAATGTCCCCTAAAATGTGAACTGACAAATGTTGACCTCCCTGTTGCTGAGCTGATCTCTCTCTGCGCCTTGCCTCCCTCCCGCTACCTGCTTAATGTAGAACAGCATATTAGAAGACAAAGGGATACCCCAGCAGTTTCTAAACTATTTCAGACTAAGCATGGTGTCACTGTAACGATTCATCGTGGCTCTGCCAGTGGTCACCTAAGGATTAAAGGGGGATGTACTCATAAGCTCTGTTTTCCCCATTTCTATTCTTTGACCAAAAAGCCACAATACGCCCGAGACGAGGCATTAATATCGCTTGCGAATAAAAAACAGATTATCCTTGGATACCAAATCCCATGTTCTTCGATTTCTGGACAGCTGTATGAAAAATGAACAATAAGCAGTTGACTTGAGGTCTGTTGCTAGTATCATCTGCACCAGCAGATTGTGGGTAAGAGAAATAAGATACAGTGACTTCACAGGGCCATTATAACATCATGGAGCCCTCTGTGTGTAAAAAATAGAATTAATCTGATGCCCAATAGACCCGCGGCTCATTCCTAAGTAGCATGTTTCTGTACGGGGAAAGATTTACCACCCATGGCTCCTTTCAGTGCCGTGTGAAATATGTCAGACCTTTTTCTAGCTCTCTCTTGAATACATACACACACACTCACAGATACGCACACCCACCCCACAACAACAAAAAATGAATGATTATCACAAGCAAAAATACTGTCAAGTCCTCTGAGAGTAGCTTGAAACGAGTCTTTTAGAATGTTTGAGCAATCTCCCAAAAGTATTAGTCGTTGTTTAACGGTTTAGCTGTTGTTCTGGCTCCAGTGTATACCTAATGTTTGGTACCAGATGTACCTGACTGAAACTGAGGCCTGAACGGGATTATTACAGTAATCACAAAAGAACACCGAATGTGGATCAGTGTCAAAAAAAATATAGAAAATAAGACATGGGGAAACACAGAACAACACTGGCGCTATTCCTTCTTGGACCACATAAGATCATCAGGGACATTCTCCTTCTCAAACATAAAAACTAAATCTCCTCTCAATGTATTTAATAAATTCCACTTGACATTGGGAGGCTTTGGTGATGTCCTAGCCATTTTGGAGTTGACTGCATGAGCGAGGGGGAGAGAGGAGAGGAGAGTTCCTGTGGATTTGACCAGTTGGAGGAGCCTCATATCTCTAGCTTGCCAGAAGGCAGGCACCAGGGATTTCATGGCTATTTGCCCATCCTGGATCTTTTCTCTCTTCTTCTGCTTCCCTTAACGCACCACTTCGGCAGTTTTTCTATTTCTCCTAACCAGTGCCTGAGTCTTTTCTTTGATTTACACAGACAATATGTGTATATTTATTTGCAATAATCTGAATTCTCAGTGAGAGAATAAAAAATAAAAAAATGTAAACCTTTTATAGGTTACTGTATGGACGACTGCAGCTGATGTGTTATTTGGTGGGCACATCTGCTTTCATGCATCCAAATATCTTATCTCTGGTTGTGCTTCTTGTAAAGCCTCATGTACATCACATGCTAATGTAGTGCCAGAATATTTTGTGTACATATTTCTCACCTGCGACTATGCAATTGATATTAACGAAATCTATTAAAATGAACATCTGACTCCATAAGATACATAGCAATGTGCAAGCAAGCATYAGGCTATGACTTTTAGTTGACTAGCAATAATTGGTCTGAGAATTGAATATCAAAGGCAAGTATTTAAGAACATTGTAAAAGGAATGAATTCACAAAACAATAAATTACAAAGCAGTACTTCCATTAACATTCCAGGATGTATCACATCCGGCCGTGATTGGGAGTCCCATAGGGCGGCGTACAGTTGGCCCAGCGTCGTTCGGGATTGGCCAGGGTAGGCCGTCATTGTAAATAAGAATTTGTTCTTAGCTGACTTGCCTAGCTAAATAAAGGTTAAAGAGGAGGGTACTGTGATTCGTGTAGTTGCAGCCCAGGATCCAACCTGACTTATCAATTGTATTTAAGGATTATTATGTGTTTCTTAGGAATCCTGAATTATCTGTGCTGCTCTCTCCAACCCCCATTATGTCACACCTCTGTGAAGCAGTGGTGCTGTTGTGATAACACCCTGCAGGTCTGATTGGAGGTTAACTTTACAGTAATGCTATTGGTCAACAACTCAGATGGTTATACAAGATTCTCAAATTCATTGTCTCTTCCTCCATTGTTCATGAACTGCTCTGGTGATGTAATGTACCTACACTCTCTCGCTCCACCGCATGGTCTCTTAGGCGAATGGCCTTTTAGGCCTTGAACTCTCTCTCACTCTTTCTCTTTCTAATCATGCTTAGAGTAGGAATGCTTTGTTTTTTGTTTTATTTAACCATAGACGCTCTGGATAAGAGCATCTGCTAAATTACTAAAATGTCAAATGTAAATGTTTTACATACATATCTCGTATTACTGTATTGATACATCTGTTAAACATTTTTGTGCAGTTCTTTATTAAAAATGTAGTTATTTGTTACATTTCACTTTGGAAAACCTAGCAGTACTACTTACAGTACACTGAGTGTACAAAACATTAGGAACACCTTCCTATTGAGTTGCACCTCCCTTTGCCCTCAGAATGGCCTCAATTCGTCGGGGAATGGACTCTACAAGGTGTCGAAAGCGTTGACTCCAATGCTTCCCACAGTTGTGTCAAGTTGGTTGGATGTCCATTGGGTGGTGGACCATTCTTGATACACATGGGAAACTGTTGAGCGAAGATTAAAAAAAACAGCAACATTGCAGTTCTTGACACACTCAAATCAGTGTGCCTGGCACCTACTACCATACCCTGCTCAAAGGCACTTGCATCTTTTGTCTTGCCCATTCACCCTCTGAATGGCCCACATACACAATCCATGTCTCAATTGTCTCAAGGCTTAAAAATCCTTCTTTGACCTGTCTCTTCCCCTTCTTCTAAACTGATTGAAGTGGATTTAACAGGCGACATCAATAAGGGATCATAGCTTTCACCTGGATTCACCTGATCAGTCTATGTCATGGAAGGTGCAGATGTTCCTAATGTTTTGTACACCGTTCCTCTCTGAAATGAAACCATGAAGTGATAGATTTTAAACAAATACGTGTCTGTCATTGAACAAGCCCATGGCAGGATTAGATAGTGAAAAAACACAATCTTTCATAAGTTCTTTAAACAATAAAAGCTCATTTGCCAACATTTCTGAAAATGGATATATAGCATTTTGGAAAGAATCTCCACGAATACAGTGACTTCAGAACGTATTCATAGCCCTTGACTTATTCTGCTTTTTGTTGTGTTACAGACTGAATTCAAAATGTATGTGTAACGTTCTTGACATGTTTTCTCTTGTTTTGTATGTGTTTATTGGTCAGGGCGTGAGTTTTGGGTGGGCAGTCTATGTTTTCTGTTTCTATGTTGGTTTTGGGTTGCCTGGTATGGCTCTCAATCAGAGGCAGGTGTTTGACGTTTCCTCTGATTGAGAGTCATATTAAGGTAGGTTGTTCTCACTGTTTGTTTGTGGGTGGTTGTCTCCTGTGTCTGTATGTATGTTCGTGCCACACGGGACTGTAGCGTTTGTTTGTAGTCGTGTACCTGTTCGTGCGTTCTTCGTGTTACATGTAAGTTCTTACGTCCAGGTCTGTCTACATTCGTTTTGTTATTTTGTTAGTTTATTCAAGTATAGTTCGTTTTCGTCTTCGTCTGTTTTGTTTAATAAATAATCATGTCATTTCACAACGCTGCGCCTTGGTTTAATCCCTGCTCCTCCTCTTCGGATGAAGAGGAGGAGGAAAACCGTTACAGTATGAAATATAAATATTTTTTCATCCATCTACACACAATATCACATGATGACAAACTGAAAATATGTTTTTGAAAATTGGCTGAAAATGAAATACAATCATATCTCATTTACATAAGTATTCAGACCCCTGAGTCAATACTTTGTAGAAGCACGTAATAACAGCTACGAGTCATCTTGGATATGTTTGTATCAGCTTCGCACATCTGGATTTTGGGATTTTCTCCCATTTTTCCATACAGATTTCCTCAAGCCCTGTTAAGTCAGATGAGGAACGACGGTGAACACCAATCTTCAAGTCTTTCCACAGATGTTCAATGGGATTCAATTCTGGGCTTTGGCTGTGCCAATCAAGGAACTTTCACATTCTTATTCTGAAGCAAATTAGCATTGCTTTGTCTGTATGCTTGGGGTCATTGTCCTGTTGGAGTTTAACTGGGATAGGGGTCCCGCTAGCGGGACAACTTCCGGTGAAACTGGAGGGGGCACAATTCAAATAAATAATCATTAAAATGATGGATATTAAACATTTAGGTACATACAAGTGTCTTATATCGATCGAAAGCTTAAATTCTTGTTAATCTAACTGCACTGTCCGATTTACAGCAGGCTTTACAGCGAAAGCATGCCATGCGATTATTGGAGGATGGCGCCCCACATCAAAATATTTTTCCACCGGCACAGGTTTCATAAATTCACAAATAGCGATTAAATATGAACTTGCTTTTTGAAAATCTTCCTCTGATTTGTCATCCAAAGGGTCCCAGCTATAACATGTAGTGTCATTTTGTTAGATAAAATACTTCTTTATATCCCAAAAAGTCAGTTTAGTTGGCGCCATCCATTTGAGTAATCCACTCGTTCAACATGCCAAGATAGGGATCCAAAAATCTACCCCTAAACTTTGTTTCAACAAGTCAAAATAGATTTCGATTTAATCCTCAGATACCCTAAAATGTAATTAAACTATAATATTTCATACGGAAAGAAGAATGTTCAAAAGGAAAACGACATTAGCATGTGCGTGTCCTCTTCATCGCGTGCATGTACGAATTTCTAAGTCCGCGTCCCTGTAGTATTCTAACTCGTTTTGGAAGAAACAAGCCTGAAACCTTGAACAAAGACTACTGACACCCATTGGAAGCCATAGGAATTGCATACTGGGAGCTAGATTTAATTTTTTGCCTATACGTTCCATTGTAAGAGCATGGGCTCTCAAAAAAGAAAATAATTCAGGTTGGTTTTTCTTTAGGTTTTCTCCTACCATATCTATTGTGTATAGTCTCCAACATTATTTTAACATTTCTACAAACGTCAAAGTGTTTTCTTCTTTCCAATGGTACCAATTATATGCATATCCTGGCTTCAGGGCCTGAGTAACAGGCAGTTTACTTTGGGCACGCAAGCAGGTTCTAATCAAGGACTTGCCTGTATATGGCTGTATTCATTGTTCCCTCTATCCTTACCAGTCTCCCAGTCCCTGCATCTGAAAAGCATCCCTCATAACATGATGCTGCCACCACCATGCTTCCGTGTAGGCATGGTGCTAGACGGGTGATGAGCTGTGCCTGGTTTTCTCCAGACACAGTGCTTTGCATTCAGGCCAAATAATAAAAATGTTGTCTCGTCAGGCCACATAATCTTTTGCCTTACGCTCTCAGAGTCTTTCATGTGCCTTTTTGCAAACTCCAGGCATGCTGTCATGTGCCTTTTTCTTAGGAGTGGCTTCCGTCTGGACAGTCTCCCATAAAGCCCAGATTGGTGAAGTGCTGTAGAGACTGTTGTCCTTCTAGCAGGTTATTCCATATCAGCCAAGAAACTCTGAAAGAGTGGTCATTGGGTTCTTTGTCACCACCCTGACCAAGGTCCATCTTGCCCGGTTACTCAGTTTGATCAGATGCCAGCTGCACCTGAGCTCAATTTGGAGTGTCATAGCAAAGGGGTGTGAACACTTATCTAAATTAGATATTTCTGTATTTCATTTTCAATAAATTTGCCAATAAATCTAAAACATGCATTCACTTTGTCATTATGGGGTATTGTGTGTTGATGGATGAGAAAAATATATATTTAATCTATTTTGAATGCAGGCTGTAACAACAAAATGTGAATTAAGTCAAGGCATATTAAAACCTCTTAAAGATCAACCCCTTGTTTTCCATTTTTGCCTAAAATGACATACCCAAATCTAACTGCCTGTAGCTCAGGCCCTGAAGCAAGGATATGCATATTCTTGGTACCATTGAAAGGAAACACTTTGAAGTTTGTGGAAATGTTAAAGGAATGTGAAAGAATATAACACAATAGATCTGGTAAAAGATAATACAAAGAAAAAACAACCGTTCTTTTGTATCTTTTTTGTACCATCATCTTTGAAACACAAGAGAAGGGACATATGGTACTATTCCAGCCCAGGTGCAATGTAGATTTTGGCCACTGATGGCAGCAGCGCATGTGCAAAGTTTTAGACTGATCCAATGGACCATTGTATTTCTGTTAAAAGTTTGTGTCAAGACTGCCCAAATGTGCTTAATTTGTTTATTAATAACTTTTCATGTTCAAAATTGTGCACTCTCCTCAAACAATAGCATGGTATTATTTCACTGTAATGTCTACTGTAAATTGGACAGTGCAGTTAGATTAACAAGAATGTAAGCTTTCTGCCAATATCAGATATGTCTATGTCCTGGGATATTTTCTTGTTACTTATAACCTCAAGCTAATCGCATTAGCCTTCGTTAGCTTAACCGTCCCGTAGAAGTTTAACAGATGTTTTTAATAAGGTAGCGAAGAACAATACTTCATTCAAAACATACTTAATTAAAATAAAAATTACTAAATTATGAATATTTTACATAAATTGTATTCACTAAACGCTTCAGACAGTACTCATTTAATCAATCTAGAATGGCCGGGGATATACTAGAATTCAGAATTCAATTATGTAAGAATTTCTAATGCCACAACTCTAGACTAACCTCTGGCCTGGTCTGGACCAGAGATCATGTGAGTAGTGCTTCTGGCCAGGCCTTGGTGGTGAGACTACAGCCAGGCCGGTAGCTAAATGTCTAAGTTGAATCCCAAATGGCACCTTATTCCCTATATAGTGCACTACTTTTGACCAAGGCCCATAGTGACGGCCTAGCGGTTAAGAGTGTTGGGCCAGTAACCCAAAGGTTGCTGGTTCAAATTCCTGAGTACTCTTGAGCAAGGCGCTTAACCCTAATTGCTCCTGTAAGTCACTCTGGATAAGAACGTGTGCTAAATGACTAAAATGTAAAAATGTTAAATAGTGCTGGTCAACCTTAGTACACTACATAGGGTGCCATTTGGGACACAACCCTAGAGGTCTGGTCCCAGAGAGCTCTGCCTTTCCTCAGTTCTGAGCTGAGCCTAGCTGTCCTCCTCCTCCCATCCAGCTCCCGTGACCTTCCATGACCCCTGGTGTGGAACCAGTGGCCTATTGTCCAGTGGCTGATGGGAGCAGGTAGGGTCAACTGCAGCCTGGAAATGGGGTTACTCAGCACATAACAACACAGCCACTGAGGTCCAGCGGTCTGGAACACATCTGCTCATCCATCAATGTCCTGTCTCTCGATTCTCTCCAAACCCTACTAATGTAATGAAACCAGTGTCTCTCAGTTTGTTTGGAACCTCTGTTTTTTTGGGGGAACCATTGTTCTTTTAGTGTCTGGAACAGGGGTGTTATTACGTACAGGCAAAGACATTTTTACTTTACCCATCCCTGAAATTATACCGTGGCTATTTCAGTTGTTAGCCAAGAGCCAATAGGTTTTTATGAGCCAGAGCTGTGTAAGGTGGAAAATAGTGGGTGATATCATCCTGTCGTTGAGTCTATAGGAAGATGGAGTTGAGACCGAATATTCTCTCTGCTCTGTATTGGTTTGGCAGTCAAACGTTACATTAGTGGGTGTTGTGGTCTCTGGGTCTCCGACACACCCCAGCTGCACTGCCTTCGTGTGAGAACACAGGTTGCAACTATTTCAGATTTTTTCCATTGAGTCTGGTCTGACTGCGGTGTAGTTGAGGCATAATCACAGAGCCATAGCATGCCATGGTATTTATAAGTACGTTTCACCGACTGGGCAGCGCAAGAAAAACCTTTCAATTGAAGTTTTACAAAGGGGGCAGGAAAAATGTGATGAACATCAAAAAGGTCACGTACGAGATAGACTAGAGAGAGACACATGACCGCAGTGGGTTGAGGCAGGCCACAGCTGTGGCTGGGCTGGCCAGTTTAACACTGCTCTGGCTGCAGAGAGAGATCATGATCGAGTACAGACACGGCTTGACTACCAAATGGCACCCTAATTCCTACATAGTGAACTACTTTCAAAAGTGGTGCACTTGGGAATGGGATGCCATTTGGAACACATCCAGAGACCCAGCAGCCACATTAGAACACGCTTTACCTCTTCAGTTCAGCATTTTATCACCCTGGCCTCACCCACAGTTAGTAGGGATATTAACACTTAAAGCCTGCAGTTAAACTGCATTATGATGCAGTTATAATGCATCGTAAGACTTGTCATAAACATGTATGACCGCTTTCTAATGTATTTCACTAATTTCATAGTCTTTCTCGTTTAGCATTTCTCAGTACAAGAGTAAACTTCTCTTTAATTAAGGATCTGCCCCTTTTTTCAAATTTCACCTAAAATGACATACCCAAATCTAACTGCCTGTAATTCAGGCCCTGAAGCAAGGATATGCATATGCTTGGTACCATTTGAGAGGAAACACTTTGAAGTTTGTGGAAATATGAAAGGAATGTAGGAGAATATAACACAATAGATCTGGTAAAAGATAATATAAAGAAAAAAACAATCGTTCTTTTGTATTTTTTTTGTACCATCATCTTTGAAATGCAAAAGAAAGGCCATAATGTAATATTCCAGCCCAGGCGCAATTTAGATTTTGTCCACTAGACGGCAGCAGTGTATGTGCAAAGTTTTAGACTGAACGAATGAACCATTGCATTTCTGTTTTAAAAAAATGTTTCAAGACTGCCCAAATGTGCTTAATTTGTTTATTAATAACTTTTCAATTTCAAAATTGTGCACTCTTCTCAAACAATAGCATGGTATTCTTTCACTGTAATAGCTACTGTAAATTGGACAGTGCAGCTAGATTAACAAGAATGTAAGCTTTCTGCCAATATCAGATATGTCTATGTCCTGGGATATTTTCTTGTTACTTACAACCTTATGCTAATCGCATTAGCCTACATTAGCTCAACCATCCCATGGAAGGGACACTGATCCCAAAGAGGTTTTAATGACTACATGTGGGGTGGCAGGTAGCCTAGTGGTTAGAGCATTGGACTTGTAACCGAAAGGTTGCAAAATCAAATCCCCGAGCCGACAAGGTAAAAATCTGCACTTCTGCCCCTGAACAAGGCAGTTAACCCACTGTTCCCAAGCCGTCATTGAAAATAAGAATTTGTTCTTAACTGACTTGCCTAGCTAAACAAAGGTAAAAAAAAAAAAAAGAAGATAGTTATGTGACACAACCACATGTCAAATATACAGTATACAAACATTCCATTCTAGCTAAACAAGGGATATATAGTGTTTTGCAACACCAAAAAAACATCTTATCACAAATCTGAGAGCAGTAATATTTTACACACATATAAAGGTACCCATAAGCAGTCATTTTTGGTGAAAAGACTTAGGGGGGGTATTGCATTTTGGAAATGAACTTCATTTGTTTCCTAATGTTTTTGAATATTGCACAGTTCAACCTTTAGTTGAGCCGATTGTTTACATATCCTCATATCCAAATAACTCACAATTTATAGTTTTTGCAGAACAGCTACATTGAACCCCTTTCGCCCCCTAGCAGGACCTGTAATTTGTGTACATGGCCCCAATGTTGTTTTAGGCACTGATCCAAATCCACTCGAAAAGGTATGTGGTTTTTGCAAAAAGAATAAACAGCCATATCATTTTACTCCCACGTCTCTCTCGGACAGTTGTCTCTCTGCTCTTCTCCACCTTGCCAACTCTAACTTTGTGTCCAAAATGGCACACTATTCCCTATTTAGTGCACTTCTTTTGACCGGGGCCCTTGGACTCTGGTCAAAAGAGGTGCACTATATATAGGGAATAGGTTGCCATTTGGGAGTCACTTTTAAGTCCCAAGCTCGAAGAAAAGCACACAATAAACACTTTGGGGAAATCACAAACGAACGGACGGAACTGGAACTAAAAAAGGTTACAATAAGAACGTATGAACAAACCAAAGTCTAGTTTAAACACAGCCCACAACACTGGTCTGGCACAGCCTTGCAAAGGACAACATAAGAGGAGAGGTTTGGGAGGTATGATCATGTGATCCTTCTGTTGTGTTTTGTCTTGTCTCAGGTTGTGTCCCAAAGGCACCCTATTCCCTACACTACTGTCTCTGGTCAAAAGTCGTGCACCGTATAGGGAATAGGATGCCATTTGGTACGCAGCCTCAGTCTTCCATTGTCTGTCTGAAGGTGATTTGCTCAGACATTAATCAAATGGTTTTTTTTTATCAATCGCTTATGGAGCTATTTTCACAAGTATGTGGTGAATTTTTTGAACTCTTAGTACCAAACTCCAAACTGGTAACACTTGTAACACAGCAAGTCTTATATTTGAAACCTTTTGTTGTGCATTCACACAACCATAGATTCAAAATACACTATATATACAAAAGTATGTGGACACCACTTCAAATTAGTGGATTCGGCTATTTCAGCCACACCCGTTGCTGACAGGTGTATAAAATCGAGCACACAGCCATGCAATCTGCATAGCCAAACATTGGCAGTAGAGTGGCCTCACTGAAGTCTTTAGTGACTTTCAAAGTGTCACCGTCATAGGATGCCACCTTTCCAACAAATCAAGTCGTAAAATTTCTGCCCTGGTAGAACTGCCCAGGTCAACTGTAATTGCTGTTATTGTGAAGTAAAAACTTCTAGGAGCAACAACGGCTCAGCCGCGAAGTGGTAGGCCACACAAGCTCACAGAACGGGACTGCTGAGTGCTGAAGCTCGTAGCACGTAACAATCATCTGTCCTCTGTTGCAAAACTCACTACCAATTTCCAAACTGTCTCTGGAAGCAAAGTCAGCACAATAACTATTAGTCGGGAGCTTCATGAAATGGGTTTCCATGGCCGAGCAGCTGCACACACATGAGCAATACCAAGCGTCAGCTGGAGTGGTGTAAAGCTCACCATTATTGGACTCTGGAGCAGTGGAAACGAGTTCTCAGGAGTAATGAATCAAGCTTCACCATCTGGCAGTCCGACGGACTAATCTGGGTTTGGTGGATACCAGGATAACGCTACCAGCCCAATGCATAGTGCCAACTGAAAAGTTTGGTGGAGGAGGAATAATGGTCTGGGGCTGTTTTTCATGGTTTGGGCTAGGCTTCTTAGTTCCAGTGAAGGGAAATCTTAATGCCATGTGCCATTTCTATCCCATGTGTAATCAAAGGAGTGATCATTGAAGCCATCTTTTACAATAATTGATGCAAAATTGTATTGTTCAGATATAATGTAATTACAAGTTAGGTGTACTGTAATCAAATTAAGCTAATTAAATTAATGAAAGAAACAACGTTTAGCAGGCACTAGTTTGTATCAAGCCTGTCTTGAGCATTTGGACATAGGTTCTTATCGACATGTCCTCATTGTTCATGCGCCCTGGGAGAAACCTTTTGGCATGGCGAATCCAAGCCTCATATACAGTGGGGAGAACAAGTATTTGATACACTGCCGATTTTGCAGGTTTTCCTACTTACAAAGCATGTAGAGGTCTGTAATT
The DNA here is from genome assembly GCF_002910315.2 of Salvelinus sp. IW2-2015. Taxonomy (NCBI): domain Eukaryota; kingdom Metazoa; phylum Chordata; class Actinopteri; order Salmoniformes; family Salmonidae; genus Salvelinus; species Salvelinus sp. IW2-2015. Next base: position 31,255,833 of record NC_036867.1, on the reverse strand, counting down.
TTTATCATAGGTACACTTCAACTGTGAAGAGACGGAATCTAAAACAAAAATCCAGAAAAATCACATTGTATGATTTTTAAGTAATTCATTTGCATTTTATTGCATGACATAAGTATTTGATCACCTACCAACCAGTAAGAATTCCGGCTCTCACAGACCTGTTAGTTTTTCTCTTAAGAAGCCCTCCTGTTCTCCACTCATTACCTGTATTAACTGCACCTGTTTTGAACTCGTTACCTGTATAAAAGACACCTGTCCCACACACTCAATCAACAGACTCCAACCTCTCCACATGGCCAAGACCAGAGAGCCTGTGTAAGGACATCAGGGATAAATTGTAGACCTGTACAAGGCTGGGATGGGCTACAGGCAATAGCCAAGCAGCTTGGTGAGAAGGCAACAACTGTTGGCACAATTATTAGAAAATGGAATAAGTTCAAGATGACGGTCAATTACCCTCGGTCTGGGGCTCCAAGTGCAAGATCTCACCTCGTGGGGCACAATGATCATGAGGAATGTGAGGGATCAGCCAGAACTACACGGCAGGACCTGGTCAATGACCTGAAGAGAGCTGGGACCCACGTCTCAAAGAAACCATTAGTAACACACTACGCCGTCATGGATTAAAATCCTGCAGCGCACGCAAGGTCCCCTGCTCACCAGCGCATGTCCAGGCCCGTCTGAAGTTGCCAATGACCATCTGGATGATCCAGAGGAGGAATGGGAGAAGGTCATGTTGGTCTGATTGAGACAAAATAGAGAGCTTTTTGCTCTAAACTCCACTCGCCGGTGTTTGGAGGAATAGAAGGATGAGTACAACCCCAAGAACACCATCCCAACCGTGAAGCATGGAGGTGGAAACATCATTCTTTGGGGATGCTTTTCTGCAAAGGGGACAGGACGACTGCACCGTATTGAGGGGAGGATGGATGGGCCATGTATCGCGAGATCTTGACCAACAACCTCCTTCCCTCAGTAAGAGCATTGAAGATGGGTCGTGGCTGGGTCTTCCAGCATGACAACGACCCGAAACACACAGCCAGGGCAACTAAGGAGTGGCTCCGTAAGAAGCATCTCAAGGTCCTGGAGTGGCCTAGCCAGTCTCCAGACCTGAACCCAATAGAAATCTTTGGAGGAGCCGAAAGTCCGTATTGCCCAGCGACAGCCCCGAAACCTGAAGGATCTGGAGAAGGTCTGTATGGAGGAGTGGGCCAAAATCCCTGCTGCAGTGTGTGCAAACCTGGTCAAGAACTACAGGAAACGTATGATCTCTGTAATTGCAAACTAAGGTTTCGTACCAAATATTCAGTTCTGCTTTTCTGATGTATCAAATACTTATGTCATGCAATAAAATGCAAATTAATTACTTAAAAATCATACAATGTGATTTTCTGGATTTTTGTTTTAGATTCCTTCTCTCACAGTTGAAGTGTACCTATGATAAAAATTACAGACCTCTACATGCTTTGTAAGTAGGAAAACCTGCAAAATTGTCAGTGTATCAAATACTTGTTCTCCCCACTGTAGGTCTGGATCGATGTCATTGCATGCCTCATCCATGGCCTGGAGGAGGGAGGCAATCATACACCTTCCACCTGTTTTGTATTTTACAGTATTGGGGGCAATCAAACACCTCCTTCCACCTGTATTGTATTTTACGGTATTGTATTGTATTTATGTATTGTAGTGGTCCTGTGTTGCTCAGTTAGTAAGAGCGTGGCACTAGCAACACCACAGTTGTGTGTTCGATTCCCATTGGGGTCACATATGAAAATGTGTGGACTCACTGTTGTCACTTTGGATACGTAAATGGCATATATTGCGGTATTACAGTACTGTATTGGCCAATGCAATTTTAGTAAAGCAGTATGAAACCAACCATCAAAAAGAGCCCAGCAACATCATTGTGGATACATGTTTACTGTATAGAGGATGCATTACATACAGTACATCTCTGATGTCAATATCAGATTTATTTTAAACTTAAATCATAATAGTCATAATAGTACAGTATATATCATACTTTATATGTTTATATTTTACAAACAGACATTTTCATTATGTATTATGGTTCTTAAAATCTGTTGTAGACAAACCAGTCGAAAGATCTATGGGTTTACCAAATGGTTCAGGGATTATCAATTAAGAGCAGTAGTAAAAATCTATTTTAACAAAATCATTTTAACAACAAAATCATATAAAAAATGATGAGAGCATTGCATTGTGAAAGGCAATTACTTTATATGAACATGTATTGCAACGTGAAACATGAATTTCTCGATGAAACGCGGATTACGTTTGAAAATGTGACGGTGTGATTTTGTGTGTTGTACTTAGCCAATTGCAAATGTGCTTAGTTTTGAAACAACTGCCTTTTTGATGATCTGTTTTTGAATTGTGTACTCACGGTTGTGAAAGTGTACCACCTACTTGTGCAAATTGCACCGAAGCGATTGAAAAAACGGTAACTCGGAGAACAACCTCAGTATCACATTTTGGAAACTGCCTGCTGCTGCTGCACTATGAGTAAACACAGAGCGTAGCTACTGCAAATTTGTGTGTGTGTGTGTATGTGTGTGTGTGTGTACACACAGGCCAGAAAAGCACTAGAAAGGAGAGCTGGGAGAGGGAGAGCGAAGGCTGTACAAATCCACACTGACAGATCCACTGCTACCTGGGCCTTATTGGTCACGTCAATGTTTACATCGTCTTAGACTGACACATAACTGCTTCTGGCAGACATGTAGTAGGGCCAAATACCGTAGGTCTCGGTGAATGCGCTCCCCTCCCCCATGTTTCACTTGTCATGAGGAGGATGTGTGTCGGAGGGAGGTCAGCGCTGTTTCACCTGGTTAAAAGACACTTAGCGCAGTTGGCAGGGTTGTCGGTAAGACGGTGAGCACAGCACCTGACATCACACGGGAGGAGAGAATCTAGCCCGGGGACCCAGAGCGAATGAGATGGTGAGGAGCTGAACTGAGCTCACCTTCCATCAACAGTACAGGAATGAGACAAGCAGGCCAAGGCCCGTGTAGGAGTGCTGATCTAGGATCAGTTGCCCTCTGTCTATAATCGATCTAGAAGGCTAAACTGATGCTATATCAGCACTCCTTACGAGACTCAGGTCCTTTTCCTCTAAACGAAGTAGACATCCACAGAGGTTTCAGTTACACTTAGGTGTTTTCACATTATCAGAACAATTGTAACAATCAGGCACCCCATCTGAAGGAGGAATTCATAGTTGGAAAGTCGTTCATATTCCCCCACACAGGCCGACTCCACCATTGTTCATTCAAATGCCAGCCAATTGAGATTTGTCTGTCAGAGTTCAAAACACAAGGTATTAAATGCAACGTTCTCCTTCATTTATTGTTTCTTTTGATGGAATCTTCTTCAAAGCAACCACTCCTTACATCTGTAGATCTGGGCCGAGGGCTCAACCCCCTTATTTCAGATCTGTCATTTGGAGGAGCACCCACCACGATCAACTCATCAACCTACCTCATTTGCACGCCGAGGTACTTTACCTTGAGGAACTGACATATCAGAACGTATTAACAACACCGAGAAAACAGGAGATTCTCCTCAAACACGCCTGGAATATTCCTCTCCCCGGGAGACTAAACAGCAGCAGAAATAACATGAGTAGTAAGTATTAATGCAGTCTCTTTGATGTCTGCTTCTCTTCTCACAGTCCTGTTATCCCCATTAACATTTTAACTGAAACATCACATTTGTCAGAATTAAATTGTGCATCTAAGATAGAACGGGAACACGGTATGTGTCTATCACTGAGGCGAAGCGAGAAGGGGAGAAAGAGCAAAAGGCCCAATTAGAATTGTTTTTGAACTGGAGTGTGTTCAAAAATGAGAGGAGAGAGAGAGACAGAGAGAGATGTGCAGAAAGAAAGAGTGGTATGACACATTAACTTAGCCCCCTCCAGTGGCCATTTTGAGCACCCGTTCAACGTCTTTAATAAACCGTGATACCACACAACTATTACAAGGTAAAACAACATTAAGTGATTACTCTATCAACCACTATTAGCATTATTTACTTTATTTAAGACTGCTCACTTTCTTAAAAAATAAAAACAATAACAGTCAAATCAAAACTGTGAGTAGGATCCTCTCCGGTGATTCATATTCACAGTATGTTGGAATGATGTATCCATTTTCATGTATTCATCTTTGATCTTCTAAGAGAATGTTCAACTCGTCATTGACATGTGAATAGAAGGGAGGACCATTATGCCTGTAAGCAAGTTTAAGTATTAAAAAGATGACAGCTTTGCACACTCTTGGCATTCTCTCAACCAGCTTCACCTGGAATGCTTTTCCAACAGTCTCGAAGGAGTTCCACATAGGCTGAGCACTTGTTAGCTGCTTTTCCTTCACTCTGCAGTCCAACTCATCCCAAACCATCTCAATTGGGTTAAGGTCGGGTGATTGTGGAGAGCATGTCATCTGATGCAGCAGGCCATCATTCTTCTTCTTGGTAAAATATCCCTTACACAACTCATCAGACCAAAGGACTGATTTCCACCGGATCTAATGTCCGTTGCTCGTGTTTCTTGGCCCAAGCAAGTCTCTTCTTCTTATTGGTGTCCTTTAGTAGTGGTTTCTTTGCAGCAAATCCTGAATCACGCAGTCTCCTCTGAACAGTTGATGTTGAGATGTGTCTGTTACAAGAACTCTGTGAAGCATTTATTTGGGCTGAATGTCTGAGGTGCAGGTAACTCTAATGAATCCTCTGCAGCAGAGTTAACTCTGGGTCTTCCTTTCCTGTGGCGGTTCTCATGAGAGCCAGTTTCATCATAGCGCTTGATGGTTTTTGCAACTGCACTTGAAGAAACATTCAAAGTTCTTGACATTTTCTGGATTTACTGACTTTCATGTCTTAAAGTAATGATGGACTGTCATTTATCGTTGCTTATTTGAGCTGTTCTTGCCATAATATGGACTTGGTCTTTTACCAAATAGGGCTATATTCTGTATACCTCCCCTACTTTGTTACAACACAATTGATTGGCTCAAACGCATTAAGGAGGAAAGAAATTCCACAAATTCCACAAATTCACTTTTAACAAGGTACCAAGGTATCTTTTAATTGAAATGCATTCCAGGTGACTGCCTCATGAAGCTGGTTGAGAGAATGCCAAGAGTGTGCAAAGCTGTCATCAAGGCAAAGGGTGGCTACTTTAAAGAATCTAAAATATTAAATATATTTTGATTTGTTTAACACTTTTTTTGGTTACTACATGATTACATATGTGTTATTTCAGGGYTTTGATGTCTTCACTATTAGTCTACAATGTAGCAAATGGTAAAAATAAAGAAAAACCCTTGAATTAGGTGTGTCCAAACTTTTGACTGGTAATGTAGTTCTAACACCAAGTAAAATGTTATAATACAAGAGTCAAGTTACTGTAAAAGGCACATTGGTGATGCACTAGAGTAGGAAACGCAGTACTTGTTCCATGAGTAATATTTAGCAATTAATCACTTGATTAATATGGTTTTAAACACACAATGAGACAGTGACAAATTATATTACCACATTTGCGATCGTGAAAACGATAATTGTTCAATGAACATCTCATTTGTCAAAGGAGAGGCAGGGAAACGTTGGCATGCCACGGGTTTAACTGTAGTTCACTCCCATAAAATAATGCAATCATAATAATAATAGCAAATATAATTGTATGTTTTTTATATGGCGGCTAAGTCCGTTTCATTATGTCTCGATACATTCATTACAGTTTCAATACTGACAGCCTTTAATAAGAAAGTCACTCCGGTATCATATCACATATTTCAGCCACCAGGAAATGGCCGTAGTTTCAACTCTGAGACCAGTAGGATTATGATAAAGGGTTTAGTATGAGGACCTTACAGTCTCACTGCAGTGTTAACACTGTTAGTGTTAAAACAGTGATGCTGAGTGAAGTACAGTACTGTACACTGACACTTTGGCCTAGAAACGACACCGTAGACTTTACTTGATAACTCAGACGGCAGTTCTAAACATAACATTAAGAATACAGGTTGCAAATAGTGTGTGAGCCTATTTAATAAAGGATCTTCTGGACAAATGCAAATCGTCATGAATCTAAGCATAATATAACAGAAACAAGGTCATACTGAAGGAGTGCAGCTACATTTGTTGATGCCCTGATATGATGATACGGAAGAGAGAGATCAAGGTCTCCGTGTCATAGAAGTTCTAGATGCTGTAGACGCCGTGGCCCTAGCCCAGCGGAGAGCCCTGGGACTAGGGTAGAGGGGGCTGATATGAGCCTAAGGTCCCCTGGTACCCTGCTAATGAGCTTTGCTACCGCTCCTACCATGTTTCATTCTCTTTCTCAAGAACGTTGAGAAAGACAGACACACACTCACACATACACACACATACACACACACACACAGAGACACAAGACACAGCAGCACTCTTCTATAGCATACATCTGTATGCATGCACACCCCACACGGGCAATCTCCCAATCTCCATTGGCTGAGGGTTACCACAGAGTGCGTAAATAAGATTTTCTACAATTACGCAACACATTACACTGTCAATGACAATAATGTCTTCCTGGAAAGAAACAAATTGAAATTCCGTTTTTTATCCAGTCAAGGAAATAGACGTCCCATAAATTGGCCCAGAAGAAAAATGTGCACACTGTATCATTTTTGGGTCCATTTTGACTAATGATATTGTATAAGATAGCTTTGCAATTAGACTTTCAAATGGGGAAAAAATATAATTACCATGCATTAAGTTTGTATAAGTCATTTATAAGATCCACAAATCCATCAGTTTTTTTCAGAGCCCACTTGGAATCTGACTACAATCACTGTCAGAGCTGGTTTGACTGATGGAGAATTGTGTTCATTTGTTAGCTTATTTAAAAGACGTGGCTCACGTTCATTTAGCCTGAATAGAGAAGAATAGTTTATGACAACACCATTACAAAATTGCAAAGGTTTCAGACAACATTTCCCTTTTGGCAAATTCATAAAATGCTGCATTTGGATGATTAAAGCATGAGAATTGAATTGTTCTGGGCACTATATTACTAAGATTTATTACTACCCAATTTCAAATATGCATAGCCTATAATGCACTGCTTACTGCTATCTGCTAATAGTGCTACAAGTAGTAGTAATACTATACAAATTCATATTTTATTTTTAATAAATACATATTATATAAATAATAACAACAATTGTGTTATGTCAGCAAACTTTGACCGTTGCAAACATCTGACTGTTGTTTTCTTATTAAACCAAGTCAAATATTTGACCTTATGGTACAGCTGTAATTTGCATTTACATTGGCAGGTTAAGGAGCAAAACTGCTTTTTGCAGACTTACCTGATGGAATGTGAATGTTACAACATCCCCACCCACCTCCTATCCGTTGCCATGCACTACACACATCGTATCAGATACTGTGCTGCCATTGCCATTACCCTGCAGCAGAGAAGAGCCATCTCAGAACACAAGCACTGATGACATCACTTCCTGTTGACCTTTGACTCTCTGGCCTCTCCACTGGTTTTGGCGGATCTCCAGAACACACACACACACGCGCATGCCACACACACACACACACACACAACCACACAACACACACACACACACACACACACACACCACACCACACCACACACCACACACACACACACACACACCACACACACACACACACACACACACACACTTCCTCTCCTGTCGTTACCAGGACGAGGACAGGACATGGTGAATTACATACACCAAAGACGCAGTCACAGACACTCAATTCTGCATTTCACAGAGACAAGTCATTTGTGACAGGCAGTTCTCCTGTGTAGGGATATAAGGGGAGTCTCCTATGTATATAGGTCCTGTGTAGGATGTTGAATGTGTCTTCTGTTACATCAGTTATTACTTGTCATCAGGAAGAACACTGATTGAGGATTTACCGTTGTAAAATAAGCATGAGACACTATGAAATCTAGGCTAAACCTGTAATTCAAATGACAGACATGATGGCATGGATTTTATTAAATCTAAATTTGAAGTTCTAGCCTACACATATTTTATATATATATACATATACATATATATTTAAGTACTGTAAATACACACAGTATATTTGCTTATACAATATGCATTCTTCTGAATAAAAGAAACCCCCAACCAATATCTCAAACCGCTTGGTAAAACGTGTCCATCAGATTACGTCAATCGAAGGTCATTTTATCCTTGTTTTATATAATGGCTTATGAGAGAGTGACAAGGCAAATGCAATTAAAAAGAAGACATTTGCAGTAATTGCTCTTAAGAAGCCCATGAAAAACTGATGCTGTTGTGTAGTGTGCAGCCTGAACACTCACCATTATAGTTCTCAGTCATGGCGTCTCAAACTCTTAATGGACATTAAACACTGAACAGAAGAAATATACAAGTGCAATTGAGTTAGCAGGCACTTACTGGGAAAATGTTCCCAATACATTTGCGTAAACAACACATAAATGTCACAGAGATTACATGTCATTAGCAAGGGGGTATGGATTCCATTTATTACATTTAATGGTATCTTTTTAAAACATGTCTAGTATAGTATTTACAGATCATGTCCAAGTTTCATTGGCCTCTACACCAAGAAACCTGCTTATTCGATTATTATTTCAAACCAAGCAAACCTCCATTTCGATTTCCTTTTGCCGTCCATCTCATTAGCTTTGTGCAGATGTTAGGCTGAATGGCTGCCAGTGGCTTCTGTACATGACGCTAGTTCAAACTCTACTTTCCCCGTACAGTAGACGCATCTTTCTCAGAGTGTCATATTTAACACTTGCAAATCGAAAACCTGATTTTCAGTGGTGACCCCTCCCCTGACATGGGCTATGTTTTTTTTTGCATGATATCTTAATCTACATTATGAACCATTAAAGGGTTCCACATTTTCCTCAACAGTATGCTTAGGTCTATCACAGAAAAATGTGACACAAAATCTGCATTATTTCCATAGTCGTAAATCTTTTACGAGGAGCAATCAAGCACAGAGTTCACGCTCAGAGGAAAGTGATGGAAATGAACTGCTCAGTCAGAAACTATAGGGGACAAACTCCCCCTACTGGTCATAATGGGGAAGTGTTGATTCATACGCCCGCCTCTCGGCAAAATGGACTTTCAGTGCAAAAGAATGAAGATACAATTTCTGATGTATTTTCGGCATTGGGGAAAATCTCCATGCATATGAAAGACGCTCACAATCTATCATTTTACATTAAACCGACACTTGAGTAAGTGTTATTGTTGACGAGCTTAGTTCTGAAAACCAAACGGTGGACTATATTTGAGGAGACCTATGCATATCAAACGGAGGCTGTATCCATTGGACATGTTAAACACATAAGAAAAAGATAAGAAAATCAAATCACCGAGAGCAATATTCTGTCTACAACAGAATCCTGTTTAACTAACCACTTCTCCATTCACTTGAAATCCCAAGGGTTGCAACCAAAACACAGCAGCGATCTAGATTAAACTAGTTATAATCCAGACCCACACAGACCACATCAGGGATATTAACTAAAGCAAATTGCCTGATTCACGACAGTGTGTCTCTGTCAGGAGTAGCATAGGCCTATTGCCAAGTGATTAAGGTCATACAGTAATAGCCATAACTGCATGGGAGTACTTTCTCTTCTAATCTAAGGCATTTGATTTATTGCATTTCGAAAGCCATGTCATGTTATTACTTACAGTACATAGTATGACAGGGGATTAAATAATACACTAAACAGTTAGGAGCCCGAACATGGGGCATGTCTGAGGCACATACTGTATAATAGTCTCACAACCCGCAAAGATTGCATGCGTCCCAAATGTCGCCCTATTCCTTAGTGATGATACATATCGCAATATTGTTTTGGACGACATTATATCGATACTTTGACGCCGGTATTTTTCATCCCATAGATTGTTCTCCGTCTYCTTTTCAAATAGTGAGCCAACATGATTTCAGCACTTTCATCTCCATGAATGATCCAAACAACCGTTCTCATGCTCTCTCTTGTCTCTCTGCGTCAGAGATATAGTCAGCGATATGTTTGGAACGTCAAATTGCAATAGAATTACAGTATGGAATTACAATGCATGTAGAGCTGTGAGAATCTCAATACATATTGTGTTGGCACTTAAGTTCCATGATAATATCGTATCGTGAGGTCCCTGGCAATTCCCACCCTTATTGCYTATACTGCMCTACTTTTAACCATGGAGCCCTATGGGCCCTGGGCAGAAGTAGTACACTATAAAGCTTGGATCATCAACTAGATTCAGCTGTGGGACGATTTTTGTCTGGAGCGGATGGTCAGGGGGCTGGAACATAATTACAAATAATTTTTTAAACTGCAAATTGTCCTCAAGAAYCCCAGACAGATATCATATTTGACGAAAAGATAATAATTTCAAACCTTGCTTACATTTGTGTACGATCACATATAAGTATCTCTCTATTATGCATTGGAATATTTTGGAAAATATATAATTTTTTWAAATGTTTATTCTTGCACATAAAAGACAGTAAAAACACCAGCAAATCAGCTCTAAGTGATAATTAAAAAATATATATTTTGCTCAKAAAAATTAGGGGGCCAAATAAAAACGGCAAGTTGGGTAACCCTGCTATAAAGAGTCCCGAATGCCACGCTATGACTATTCCCTATATAGTGCACTAATTTTGAACCATGGTCAAAAGTAGTACACTACATAGGGCATGGGGTGCCATTTGAGACATTTGAGCCTCCATGGGTGCTGTTTAGACATTTAGATGCTAGTCAGGCATTAACTGCTTCTTCCACATCAGCAAGTGTTCCTTTCCAGGCAGCTCCTCCTGCATGATTCATGAAAGACCGGTAGAGGGCTAATTGTTGAAATTAATTTGCGTAAACGACTAAGCAAGAGATAACAGAATTACATCTGCACTTTTCTGGCATGGGTTCAACCACAAGGCTAGCGATATGGGCCCACAGCCGCCCCGGCCCCCACAACAGCCAGCTGCTTCAAGACAGGCATCCTTTGCCAGAAATTAAAAGCCACAAACATTAATTAATATACTTTTTGTTACGTTAATTTGCACCAAAAGGTTCAAGACTGAGTGAAGGAAGGGAGGGGGAGAGAGAGAGAGAGAGAAAAGAAATGCTGAGAAGACGAGGAACCAGGGACGGGATAATTTGAATAAATTAGTTGGATGCAACATTTTTTAACAGCTGAAAAGTGTTTTGAAATGGGGGTAAAGATGGGGGAGGATAGGGGCAGGGGGGTTATAATCGGGGTGGAGAAGTTAAGTTTTGACAAGGCCATTAATCTCCATGATAATGTAGCTGTTACAATTAGAGGTATTAARTCCCAGTGCAGYGRYGTTRTCCATCACACWGCGTTATAGCARCCCATCTGTCACTGCTCAAGTCAAATGGTGAAGGCTGTCCTTGAGGCTGCAGGACTGAGGAACCACGGAACAATAGAAGCCAAGCCCTGGGAATTCCGGAATACGTCGGAACATTCTGTAGGGGCGTGCCAGAGTCAACGAGTGTTCCTAAGGAGCATGAACATCAATCTCCTTGGCCTTCTCTCTCTCTCTTCTTGTTTCCAAATGGAGGGAGCCAGCCCCATACTTTGTGCTTGTCAATTGAGAGTGTTATCTATATGCTTAGGCCTAATGAGCCATCTCAAACTGATCTAGTGAGATATGGGCACTCGGCAGTAGTTAAAGGGACTGCTGATCTGACTGAGGTTTTAAACAGGGGCCTCTCACTTAGGCCTAAAGCTGTGCCTTGGTGGACAACATACTAAGATCCCATCCAAGTTTTCCGATGATATTGATGTCTAGCCACCAGGAAGATAAAAGTGGATCTATTGCAATAGGCATTCATACTTGTCGTACATTATCAATACATTACCGGTACAGCATACGTTACCCATACATTATCCGTGCTAACCCTCACCGTCAGCCAAAGTTCATGATCACCCATCCAGGCGAACTATTTTATTGCCTGGCTAGTCTGTGTATGGGAGAAAAGTAGGGAGCCATTTGTCCTCTCCCTCCTCTCCCTCTCGCTGAAAGGGAAATCAATGAGTCTAGCGCAGGGGGGCTATCATTTATGTTTGCTTTTTTATGGCCCGCTCTCCCACGTCCCACGTCCCAGCGATGGCTCACCTGGGTCCTGTACATCTTGTGTTTATACATCATGTTTATATCACCCCTGAGAGGGGAGGAGAGGAGACAAACTGCTCTACCTTATGACCAGACATGATCATGTTTCCTTTCGTATCCACAGCTGTCCAAGTCACACCGTCTCCTAGTTGTTACAGCAGGTGTGTTAAAAGGGGAAGAGTAAACAGCAAGTATCTAATGCTACCAACTTGTGACGAAGGCTATAGCACATGGATATAAACATCACATGAAAATGTACAGGCCACGTTACTCAAAAACCTCTGGATTACACCTCCGACAATGGTTCATTTATTAATCCAAATTTGGAAGACGGTGTGTCATCACGTGTTTGTTCTGCATCTTTTGTCCCTCTCCTTTTCTTCTCTCTGCCTCTGAGTTAACTAATGAATGCCAGTCAATGTTTACATCCCTATGTAGTGCACTACTTTAGTCCAGGGCCCATCTGCTCTAGTCAAAAGTAGTGCACTACATAGGGAATAGGATGCCATTTGGGATGCACACAGTCTCATCAACATATTCCTTCTTGATTGTGGCTGCTGCCAATTAGCCACCGTGAGGCACCAGCAGTCCATCCATCAGTCCTAAAGGTTCCTTGGCACTAATTTTGATGATTGGGTCAAGTAGCCAAGGGGTCCATTAATTGCAATAATGAAGTCGTCAGTGAGTGATCATCAATGGCTTTCAGAGTGTTATTAATTATTTTAGAAATCAGTTTTTAATGTTTAGCTTTATCTTCCGTCAGTCCCAACCGGGAACCGCACCCGCCCCCTCGCCCCACCGCCCGCTGCTCGGCAACATCTCATTTACGCAGGGCTTAATAAACATCATGGATCTCTGATCCTCTCTCTCTCTCTATCTGCTCTCCACTCCCTGCCTCTCTCTTTCTCTACCGCTCTCTCTCCCCCTCTCTGTTGCTGTCTCTCTCTCCCTCTTCTCTTGCTCTCTCTCTGCCTGCCCTCTCACACTCCCTCTCTCTGCCTGCTCTCTCACTCTCCCTCTCTCTGCCCTGCTCTCTCACACTCCCTCTCTCTGCTCCCGCTTCCACTCTCTCTCATGTAGTGCCACTTCATGTCTTGAAGGTTTATTTTTGCTGCTTCACTGGACAAATAGAAGATCTATCTATCTGTGTGAAGGAAGCCAAGCCTGCGTCACTACACAATTTACTCTGTATAGAGTCTTCCCATTCATTCATTTTCATGCCAGCCCAGTAGACAGCTTTAATAACTGAAATGACAAATAAACTGGAAATCATTCCAGCTCTTTTCACTTTACTGACAAGTTGAACACTTCTTATAATGAGGCAATGACTGCGATTCCTCCCCCTTACTCCCCCCACCTCCCTGCTCCCCCCACCTCCCTGCTCCCCCCTCCATCTCAGACACCCCGCCCTTCCTGTTCAGACACCCCAACCCGGCCCAGCCCCCCTCCTGTCCTCCTCCTCTCCTCCCAGCCCCCCGTCCTCTCTCCACAGCCCCCCTCCCAGCCCCTCTCCTGCCATAATAGGTTAATTTAAGAGCATCAGGGGCTTGACATCTCATCATTTATCTGCATTATTTCTCATCCTCCTTCAAACAATTTACTGGATACTACAGTGCTCTGCACACATGAAAATGAACCCGCCCTGCTCCAAGCCTTCACAGCTTGGCTGTCTGTGAGACACAATTGTGGGGAACAAATGTTTTCTTTTTTCTTTTTCTCCCTCTCATCTTTCCAGGTGAGCTCAGTAGTCTACAACAGTGTGTGGCCACATATACCACTGCAGCATGGGTTCAAATCTATAAAATGGTCACCACCTTACGTAGCCACCAACTCAGTGGCCTTGTGGGTAGAGTGTCCGCCCTGAGATTGGAAGGTTGTRATTTCAATCCCGAGCTGAGTCATACCAAAGACTGTAAAAATGGGACCTGATGCGTCTCTGCTTGGCCTTATTAACAAGATATATTGGGTGTACGGCTCTGCGATAGACTCGTGTCCTGTCCAGGGGGTTTACAGGTACATCAAGTTGCCTCACACTACAGAGATAGGCTCGTTTCCCTTTTTTTTTTTTTTTTACTAGGCAAGTCAGTTAATTTAAGAACAAATTCTTATTTACAATGACGGCYTACCAGGGAACAGTGGGTTATCTGCCTTGTTCAGGGGCAGAACGACAGATCTTTACCTTGTCAGTTCGGGGATTTGATCCAGCAACCTTTCAGTTACTGGACCAACACTCAAACCACTAGGCTACCTGCCGCCCCTATGAGCTGTTCTGGCTCACGCAAAGCTACTTACTTACCTTATGTTGCCAGGGACTAAGGGTCTTGAACAAAATCTTGGATGTCTCCTTTCTGTGGTTCATGCTAGAAGTCTTTTAATCAAGAAACACATAATCAAGAAACCAATATAAAAGWTAACATGGTCAATAATCATGCAGTGATAACATGTCAAAGCCAGGCTACATTGGAATCCTCAATAAATTGTTATAATTCTAAAATAAAGGATGGACTTGGAGTGTCCCGGCCGCACACATATAAGATCTTAATGCCTTTATCTCATGGCTGAAGTGAAACTGTTCATTTTACCTCTAATCGTGTCATTTATCAAACTGCTGCTGAAGCACGTCGATATGTGTGATTACACTAACTAGATTCAAGCAAGGGCACAGGGGGGCTGCCATCATTTAACTTCAAGAAGTTCCGCAGAAAGCAACTTTACTTAAAGCATAATCAACCATGGCTTTTCTGTCGGTTGACCATTTGTTTTTTTTGTCACTGATTTCATTGATAATTCAAGATAGTGTATGTATCAATATAAACGTAGCAATGCCACATTTTAGCGATACCTCATGGAGTCAAAATGTTGTATTTAATGCATTTACCTAAATGAATAAGCTATATTCATCAGAGGGATATATGACCAGAAACGATTCATAAACACTCACCAATCAGAGTGAGAAGTTTTTGTATCCTCTAATTAACACATTCATGACAGAGGAATCTAATCAATCACTTGCAAGCTGCTACACAAATAAAAGCAGTGTTTCCCCTAGAATGTTCTTTAGCAGCGGTGACTGTGAAAAGGTCATTTCTAGCAATAACATATTTGTAAAACAATTATTGTAGGGGTGACTCATTTACCATAGCCTGTATATGGCACCATACCTGCGTGCCGAGTCGGTAATCCAGCCATGCCAAAAGAACTCCTAAATTCATCATTTTATTTTATTGGTTTGTTTTCAAATTTCTTTTGTGATTTTAAGTTCTCAAATATTATATGATAAAAAAAATATATAGGTCAATTATCTTTACAATCTTTCTGTCTGATTTTAGTCATTTAAGTTTACACTGAAAACATAAAAAATATATATATATACTGTATATATATATATATTTTGTGTGGCGGCAACAATTTAGCAGYGGCAATGCGCCGCAGATAGATTAATACAGGGGAAACACTGAAAAGGCCATTTATTCTCCAGTTTAGCATCCAAGACTTACAAATGATTATGAAAACCTTGTTCCTGCTGATGGAAAGATTAATCTTGTTTTGATGGAAATGTGTCAGTTTCAGAACGACCATGATGGATGTGATTTATCATTCTGGACAAACCTACCATCTAACGTGCCTCTTTGACAGCTCTATTGTGGCTAGAATGTCCCCAAAATGTCACCTGTTGTTCACAGAGTGACCTTCTATTTTCTAATTCAATTTTAGCCTCCTCCACACACACACACACACTCTCTGCCCCCCTCTCCACGTCACATTCATATCATGACCGAGTAATGACAATTACATTCCGAGACTGCACGGCTCAAACCTGCAATTCCCTTTAAATCAAACCAAGTAGTCTTTTATTAGACTGCTCTGTTAAATCAATCTAAATCTAAGCATAATAAGTCTCTAATCAGGTAGTAGGAAGAATATTAGGTTGTCACGCATGAGGAAAAATAGGCAATCATGGARTGTTTTCTTTAATTAGGTCTGGTAAAGTAGAAGGGCAGGCTCCAAGCCGGGGACACATTCATCATGGCCAAGGTGGGAAATTACTTCAATTACTCAGGAAGGAGAGAGAGAGAGAGAGAACAGGATAATAGAGGGACGCACACAAGCAGAAGAGAGAGAGAGAGGGGACACTCTGAACCGTAGAGAAAGTCCCAACGACATGACACCAGCTCAACTAAGGACAGCGAAGGAAAAAAGGAAGGAAGGAAGGAGCCTCACGTAGGCCATTGCACTACTATCCCAAAAGTCAATTGAATACAATCTCTATCGTTGACAKGTATGACAAAGCAGTCCTCTGACACAGGCATCTATATGTTTGGTAATAATAAGGCTACCTTTGCATATACTGTACGTGTCACCAACAAGTTTTTCTCCCCTCCCGTCTCTTAACGATGTCAGTAGGAGGAGAAAGAGCCTCACATTATTCTACCACTGTCCCAGTAGGGGTCAAGAAAGCCTTCATTGTTGATAGGTATGATAGAGCTCTGACAGTTCCAGGTATAAAGACAACTATCAAAGGAAGGAGGGGTGGAGGGAAAGAGATGTGAGTCAGTTCTATGTGGCTTCTATCGTTGACAGGTAAGGCACTCTCTCTACTCTGACAGTTATAGAATCTGTTTCATGGTAGCAAGACTCCTATGCACCTACACCTCACTCCCCCAGTTCTCTTTTCTTCTGTCTCCTGTGTCTGTCTGTCAGACTACCCAAAATGTAATAGTGAGACTGAGTGACTGAGTGTCTGGGCCGCGTCTCACTTCCTCCTAAGATGACAAGATAAACGACCTCTTACAGTATCCGGATTCATTGATTCTGTGAGAGAGAGAGCGAGAGAGAGAGAGAGAGAGAGAGAGAGAGAGGCCTGGATGAGCTGAGGAGATGAGAGGATCCAGAGACTTCAGTGGCTGAGCTCCTGCCAGCAAAGCTCCTCTGTAGATAAATATAGAGATTACGAGTTTTGATAACTGCAATTGAGTACCTGTCTAACCGAATAGCCTGCTTTAGTCCACAAATATATAGTTCAAATCTAGCCCCAGCCAAAACAGCGAGAGCTAGGGGCCTGCTGTACACAGGTTGTATCCCAAATGGCACCCTATTCCCTACATAGGGCACTATTTTTGACCGGAGCTATATGGGCCCTGTTCAAAAGTAGTGCACTATATAGGGAATAAGGGTACCACTTGGAACAGAGAACCATACTAAATATAACCGTAGAGAAGAGGGGATCAAAATAACAATCCTAAATCCTAAAAAAGAGACAAAGCCAAGAGAAATAGCCCTGATAGTGCCCAGATGGAATGACTTGAGTCACTAGAGCAAGAGGGATGGAGGGGCCTGATCTCACAGGGATCTGCAGTTCACTCACAGAATCAATAGTGCTATTGTGCATCACTGCGTGCAGCTGTGCAAGATGTCCTGTTCAAATGATCAATCGTGAATTTACGTCAATACCCCCGCCATGTCATCTAGACCAGCATCCGAGCTATAGGTTCCTGTAGCCTATACTGAACCCCTGTTTGTCTTCACACAACAGTGTCATTGTACATGGATCTTTACTAATATCATAATTAGACTTTGACACTTGAGTTGGTACCGACATGTGAATTTTGACCTTCTGGCCCATGGACTAACTGGGCCTAGGTCCTGGGTCCCACGGACGAACAAGGACACTTAGAATCCTCCTGTCCCAACCCCACCAGCGTCACCAAGTGCTACATTTACTCAGTCCTCAAAGTCATTAATCTTGAATTAGTAGTACAATTTCCCTTCATTACCATAGTGGCAGGGAGCAGCCCACCCCAGGCCAGAGTGATTTAGTAGTTTACAGAGCAGGGGCCCTGGCAGAGGATAGTCTCCCTGTGCTGCTCCACTGCTCATGAAGAACCACCCCACCAATCACCTTTCTGTCATCTTTCCCTGAATGATCCACCTTGTTTGAGGTGGGTTCAGCCTTTTGTCTATGACTATGTTAGTGTGGACCCGTGAAAATTAAATCAATCAGACTAGCACTCTCTGTCTCTCCTTCTCCCCCCCCYCTCTCTCTCTCTCCCCCCTCTCTCTAGCTCTCTCTCTCTCCCTCTGTCTCCCTCTTTCTCTCCCTCACTCACTCTCCCTCCCTCTCTCCCCCCTCTCTTCCCGCTCTCTCTCTCTAGCTCTCTCTGTCTCTCTCTCTCCATCTGTCCCCCTCTCTCTATCTCCCTCACTCTCCCTCGTCTCTCCCCACTCACTCACTCTCACTCTCTCTCTCTCTCTCTCTCCCTTTGTCCCCCTCTCTCACTCACTCTCCCACTCTCTCTCCCTTTCTCTGACTCTCTCTCTCCCCCTCTGTCCCCCTCTCTCTCTCTCTCACTCACTATCCCTCCCTCGCCCCTCTTTCTCTCCCTCTCTCTAGCTCTCTCTTACTCACTCTGTCCCCCTCTCTCTCTCTCCCTCTCTCTCTCCCTTCCCACCTCTTTCTTTCTCCCTCTCTCAACCTCTCCTGCAGCGCTGTGCATGAGTGACCCGCGAGGCTCCATCATAGACATTCAGCCAAACAGCAATAAATCATTTCATCTTTCATCTATTGTTATTGATGAATGGGCAATTATTTGTCATCTAATATGCTGGAAAATGATGACCTAAGAGATGGATCAACTTATTTTTCTCTCCGTCGCAACAATAGACAGGATTGATGGATTATATCCTTAAACTGTTATTACACTTTTAATGCCCCGCTCAGAATTGACAGCACTCTTCTTTCCCCTTTTTTTCCCTTTTTTTCCCAAATATAATTTCCATTGTAGAACAACTACGACTAGAGACGCAAGGCTCATATCTCATGTTCACACATACACGCACTCTTTTTCAGGGCTTTGTCATGGCAGGCAGTGAGAGTGAAATGAACACGTTTAGTATTGCTTCAGAGAGATTCTACCTGACTGGCCTCGTGATTGCTGCCGTTGTAGAGTAAATGGCTTGTGTGCTGAGGCAAAACTGAAGTCATCGCACTTCCTTGACTGACTCCCTGTGAAAACGGACCGTGTGAAAGGCAGTGARATAGATAGAGAGATAGACTCGGAGAAAGATACACTTGACCGATTACGGTTCAATTTTCCTCAATCAATCACAGACACGGTCATAAAGCGGGACTCAGATGCTGGAAAATAAAACGTTTGTTCCATTTGCACTGAGAAGACTGTAGCATTGATCAATGATTTCAATCATTCAGTGATTCATTAACTTAACTGTTGTTGGTACTGTACACTTCAGCAATAAAAAAAAAGAGGTAGGCCTAGACCACACAAAGCATGCCAAGCATGGATACGTTATCTAAAATGATGCCCATAATAGACCTCTAAATAAATACAGTGTATCCAGGGGCGACTTCAGCAGGACACAACGTTTCGGGAATGATCAGATAGAAATACGTTATGTAGGCACAAACATGCCTCTCCAACTTGAAGAACAAGAAATCATCTTTGCTCTATTCATGGCATTTCTATCTGTAACGTTCAACAACGTTTGGCTGCTGAAACGTGGCCCAGGATTCAGGACAGAGACTCATCCTGCCTGTCCCCGAACGTGTTCACTTCCTGATGTCCTGATTTCCAAATGCAGAAGATACTGTGTACTGTGCACACACACACACACACACACACACACACACACACACACACACACACACACTGACACACACTCACACACACATTGTTCAAATGGAAATCGTTTGATATGTTTCTGCAAGCAATAGAAACCTTATTAATCAGAAGCAAATTGTACATTTGTATGCACGGTGCAACTTTACATACACATTTGATGTTTGAACGAAAATAGAATATTGATTGGGAACACCAGAGACTAGATCCTCTTTAATAATTAATAAAAGACTCCAGAGAGTGCAAAGTCGAAGGACTCAGTTCTCCTACACACACACACAGGGCTGTTCTTGAGTAAAATACCTAGTTTATTAAAGATCAGCTGTACTGTGACTCTTTCACTACTGCTTCCACATAGATTACCCTTCTGGTAACAAATAGAACAGGAAAGTATTCATACCCCTTGACTTATTCCACATTTTGGTGTGTTACAGCCTGAATTCAAAATGGATTTTTAAAAGGTATAATAATTACCCATCTAAACACAATACCCCATATAGACAAAGTGAAAACATTTATTAAAAATGAAATACAGAAATATCTAATTTACATACAGCAAATATTTAAACCCCTGAGTCAATGCATGTTCAAATCACCTTTGGCTGTGATTACAGCTGTGAGTCTTTCTGGGTAAATCTCTAAGAACTTTGTAAACCTGGATTGTACAATATTTGCACATTATTGTTTTTAGTTGTTTGGTTGTTGATCTTTTTTTAATGTATTTCTTTTTTTCTTTTTTTAGGGGTGGATCAGCTTAATATTGCGGAAAGATTGTTGCTTCGATTGAAGTAATTGTCTGCATCATTTCCAATCCCCATATATTCTTGGGGTAAATATATATATGCATATACATACACGTATATTCCCATATACAGTTGAAGTCGGAAATTTACATCCACTTAGGTTGGAGTCATTAAAACTCGTTTTTCAACCACTCCACACATTTCTTGTTAACAAACTATTGTTTTGGCAAGGCGGTTAGGACATCTACTTTGTGCATGACACAAGTAATTTTTACAACAATTGGTTACAGACAGATTATTACACTTATAATTCACTGTATCACAATTCCAGTTGGTCAGAAGTTTACATACACTAACTTGACCGTGCCTATAAAGAGCTTGGAAAATTCCAGAAAATGATGTCATGGCTTTAGAAGCTTCTGATAGGCTAATTGACATCATTTGAGTCAATTGTTGGTGTACTTGTGGATGTATTTCAAGGCCTACCTTCAAACGCAGTGCCTCTTTGCTTGACATCGTGGGAAAATCAAAAGAAATTAGCCAAGACCTCAGGAAAAATAAATTGTACACCTCCACAAGTCTGGTTCATCCTTGGGAGCAATTTCCAAACGCCTGAAGGTACCACGTTCATCTGTACAAACAATAGTATGCAAGTATAAACACCATGGGACCACGCAGCCATCATACCACTCAGGAAGGAGAAGCGTTCTGTCTCCTAGAGATGAACGTACTTTGGTGCGAAAAGTGCAAATCACTCCCAGAACAACAGAAAAGGACCTTGTGAAGATGCTGGAGAAAACAGGTACAAAGGTATCTATATCCACGGTAAAACGAGTCCTATATCGACATAACCTGAAAGGCCGCTCAGCAAGGAAGAAGCCACTGCTCCAAAACCGCCATACAAAAACCAGACTACAGTTTCCAAATGCACATGGGGACAAAGATCATACTTTTTGGAGAAATGTCCTCTGGTCTGATGAAACAAAAATAGAACTGTTTGGCCATAATGACCATCGGTATGTTTGGAGGAAGAAGGGGGAGGCTTGCAACCCGAAGAACGCCATCCCAACCGTGAAGCACGGGGGTGGCAGCATCATGTTGTGGGGGTGCTTTGCTGCAGGAGGGACTGGTGCACTTCACAAAATAGATGGCATCATGAGGTAGGACAATTATGTGGATATATTGAAGCAAAATCTCAAGACATCAGTCAGGAAGTTTACGCTTGGTCGCAAATGGGCCTTCCAAATGGACAATGACCGCAAGCATACTTCAAAGTTGTGGCAAAATGGCTTAAGGACAACAAAGTCAAGGTATTGAGTGGCCATCACAAAGCCCTGACCTCAATCCTATAGAACATTTGTGGGCAGAACTGAAAGCGTGTGCGAGCAAGGAGGCCTACAAACCTGACTCAGTTACACCAGCTCTGTCAGGAGGAATGGTCCAAAATTCACCCAACTTATTGTGGGAAGCTTGTGGAGGCTACCCGAAACGTTTGACCCAAGTTAAACAATTGAAAGGCAATGCTACCAAATACTAATTGAGTGTATGTACATTTCTGACTCACTGGGAATGTGATGAATGAAATAAAAGCTGAAATAATCATTCTTCTACTATTTTCTGACATTTCACATTCCTAAAATGAATGGTGATCTAACTGACCTAATGACAGGAATTTTTACCAGGATTAAATGTCAGGAATTGTGAAAAACTGAGTTTAAATGTATTTGGCTAAGGTGTATGTAAACTTCCAAATCCCGCAAACCCCTTCACCCTTCCCCCTATTGGAGTAAATAATAAACAATAACACTTAGCTTCTACCTTCAGTTTATCATATTATACACATTTTACAGACACAATCTATTTTAACAATAGTTTATATTTTGTTTGTTTTTTAGTCCTTCCTCTATTTCTGWTGTCCATCCAGTTTGATTTCTATTTGTAACTGTGCTATTTCACAAAATATCTGAACCTATATATATTTTACAGACCCCGTATGTTTTACATTGTTTATCTTGTTATTAGTCCACCCTTCAGCTCCATTCAACCACTCCCATCTATCTCTTAACACCATCAATTTTAGATTTCTATGCCATATATTTTTCAACTGTGCTGTGATGCTTCACAAAAATACTGAACCTTTCTATTCTCATAGCTTCTACAGATTGTAAATTAAAGATAAAACATTTTGTTAAAATAATCATTAAATTATTGATTGATTGACTATGACTTTTCAAATCACCCAGTATTGCTATCTGTAGCGTTAGATCTAGGCAAATGTTGCAATTGTTCAGCCATTCCTGGACCTGTGACCAAAAACGAGCTACGTGAAGATAGTGCCAAAATAAATGATCTTATTACTCTGGCTCCTCACAGCGAAATCTGCATAGCTGGGAAGATTRTATCCCCCATATATATAACATTCTATGGGTTGCAAGAATTTTGTGTAATAATTTAAATAGAACAATTTTAAGTTTTGAATCCGGCGTTGTTTTGCGTGTCAATTCATAAACCATGTGCCATGGAATGGGTAAAATCTCTTCCCAACTTTTTTGCAATTTATATGGCACAGCTGTCAATTTTTTGGTCCTGAAATTAAATTTGTATTTGTTTTTATTTATCACAATTTTCTTTAACCATTTATGTTCTTTAATGCAGGGCCGACAGACAAGTTCCTTACTTTTTCCCCTTCTACTTGCCTCTTCCATTTTTGTGGTAATGCTGCAATTAGTTGGTTGTAAATTTGGGTAGAGCAGACATTTCCATATGTCTGTGTTAGCTACATGTGTGACATAACTCCACAAGTCCTATTTATGATATAATTGTTCAAAAATTATACCTTTTWAAAAAAAATATCGAAAAATTTAAATAATTATCAATTAGTATATTTGAGTTTAACCACAATATTTGTTGTATTATTTGTTCTGTCTTTTCAGGTGTATTAAACTGAAATTGCAACACACTTTCTTAGGCTTGTTTAAAAAATAACGATATTTTTTCAAACAACCGAAAGTGAGCAGTTGTAATCTGAATAAATTCCTACCAATTTACTAGAGAACCAGTTTGGATTTACGTATAACTTTTGTATGACTGATGCCTTCAGTGAGAGATCTTAATGCTTTAATATTTAATCATTTCTGCCCTCCGAATTCATATTTGTTATATAAATAGGCCCTTTTATTTTTGTCTGGCTTGCCATTCCAAATAAAATTGAATATTTTTTGTTGATGTAATTTAAAAAGCAGGTCACTAGGTGTAGGAAAAACCATAAGCAAATAGGTAAACTGTGATATGACTAAAGAGTTAATCAGGGTGATTTTTCCACAAATAGACAGGTATTTTCCTTTCCATGGTAGCAAGATCTTATCTATTGTTGTTGATCATTACAAATAGACTGTAACGTCCTGACCAGAGTTATTATGTGTTTTGCTTGTTTAGTGTTGGTCAGGACGTGAGCTGGGTGGGAATTCTATGTTGTGTGTCTAGTTTGTCTGTTTCTGTGTCCAGCCTAATATGGTTCTCAATCAGAGGCAGCTGGTAATCGTTGTACCTGATTGAGAATCATATATAGGAGGCTTGTTTTGTGTTGGGATTTTGTGGGTGATTGTTTCCTGTCTCTGTGTTTGTGTTCTGCACCAGATAGGTCTGTCTCGGTTTTCACATTTGTTATTTTGTTGTTTGTATAGTGTTCCCGTTTATTGTCAGATTAAACATGTTGAACACTAACCGCGCTGCATTTTGGTCCTCTCCTTCAACTATGGAAGAAAACCGTTACATAGACAGCCATTTTCAGGTCTTGCCATAGATTTTCAAGACGATTTAAGTAAAAACTGTAACTAGGCCACTCAGGGTCATTTTGGTAAGCAACTCCAGTGCATATTTGGCCTTGTGTTTTAGGTTGTTGTCCTGCTGAAAGGTAAATTTGTCTCCCAGTGTCTGTTGGAAAGCAGACTGAACAAGGTTTTCCTCTAGGATATTGCCTGTGCTTAGCTCGATTCTGTTTAATTTTATCCTAAAACACTCCCTAGTTCTTGCCAATGACAAAAGTACCCATAACATGATGCAGCCACCACCATGCTTGAAAATATTAAGAGTGGTACTCAGTGATGTGTTGTATTTGCCCCAAACATAACGCTTTGTATTCAGGACATAAAGTTAATATCTTTGCCAATTTTTTAGCAATTTCACTTTAGTGCAAACAGGATGCATGTTTTAGAATATTTTTATTCTGTACAGGCTTTCTTTTCACTTTGTCATTTAGGTTACTTTTGTGGAGTAACTACAATGTTGTTGATCCATCCTCAGTTATTTATTCCTACCACAGCCATTAAACACTGCAACTGTTTTAAAGTCACCATTGGTCTCATGGTAAAATCCCTGCGCGGTTTCGTTCCTCTCCGACAACTGAGTTAGGAAGGACGCCAGTATCGTTGTAGTGACTGGGTATATTGATACACCATCCGAAGTGTAATTAATAACATCACCATGCTCAAAGGGATATTCAATGTCTGTTTTTCTTCTACCAATAGGTGCCCTTTGCAAGGCATTGGAAAACCTCGCTGATCTTTGTGGTTGAGTATGTGTTTGAAATTCACTGCTCGACTGAGGGACCTTACAGATAATGGTATTTGTGGGGTACAGAGATGAGGTAGTCATGAAAAAATCATGTTAAACACTATTATAGCACACAGAGAGTCCATGCAACTTATTATGTGACTTGTTAAGCAAATTTGTACTCCTGAACTTATTTAGGCTTGCCATAACAAAGGGGTGAAAACTTGAATTCATTTGTTTAAAAAAATACGAAAAACATATTCCACTTTGACATTGTGGTGTATTGTGTGTAGGCCAATAACAAAAAAATAAGGGGAAAGTCAATGGTTGTGAATACTTTCTGAAGGCACTGTATATATCCTCTCTCTGGTATCTAGATGAGGGGAAAGATGCCTTTCAGACCTCAGTTTCTGATAGACTAAGGTAGTGTATAAACACATACATTGACTAAACTTTCCACCAGACACTGGGAGATTAAATCACCTTTCAGCAAGACAATAACCCAAAACACAAGGCCAAATCTACACTGGAGTTGTCACGACTTCCGCCGAAGTCGGTCCCTCTCCTTGTTCGGGCGGTGTTCGGCAGTCGACGCCACCGCCCTTTTAGCCATCACTGATCCATTTTTCATTTTCCATTGGTTTTGTCTTGTCTTCCTTCACACCCGGTTCCAATCTCATCATATACATGTTGTGTATTTAACCCTCTGTTTCCCCTCATGTCCTTGTCGGAGATTGTTTGATTGTATGTATTGTGCAAGTCATGTGTCGGTGTGCGACGGGTTTTGTACCCACTTTTATAATTTTTTTAATATTTTGGTTTTTGGAGTTTTATGAGCACTTATTAAACGACTCCGTTTATACCAAGTTTGTTCTCCTGCGCCTGACTTCCCTGCCATCAACACGCACCCATTACAGGAGTTGCTTAYCTAGACTACATTGAATGTTCCTGAGGGGCTTACAGTAGTTACAGTTTTGACTTTAACCTCTTAGAGACTTTCCCAGAAAGATTCACAGCTGTAATCGCTGCCAAAAGGTGATTCTAACATGTATTGACTCAGGGGGTTGAATACTTATCTAATCAAGATATATTAGTGTTTTATTGTTAATAAATAAACATAATATAAATATTGTTTTTCTTCCACTTTGACATGACAGAGTATTTTGTGTAGATCGTTGACCAAAAAATAAAATGTAATCCATTTTAATCCTACTTTGTAACAACAAAAATGTTTGAGAATTGAAGGGGTGTGAATACTTTCTGGAGGGCACTGTATCTGGTTTAATTGCACAAYGAGCTCTCCAAAACAAGGGCGAAAACAGAGATAGTTAATTTACCAAACAAGAAGCTCCAGCCGATTCAAACTCTCTGTCACGCTCGTCGTCGGATGAAGTGGACCAAAGCGCAGCGTGGTACGTGTTCATTCGACTTTTTTTTATTAATGAACACCGACAAACAACAAAACAAAATACGAATGTGACGTTCTGCAGGGCAAAATAACGACCAATGCAAAAATAAAAACCCACAAATGAAAGAGGGAAAAAGGACTGCCTAAGTATGATTCCCAATCAGAGACAACGATAGACAGCTGCCTCTGATTGGGAACCACACTCGGCCAAAAACAAAGAAATAGAAATAAAGAAACTAGAATGCCCACCCTAGTCACACCCTGGCCTAACCAAAATAGAGAATAAAAGCCTCTCTATGGCCAGGGCGTGACACTCTCAAGTAAATAGAAATAAATAGCCTACGTTTAGTAATAAGTATAGCAGCACTTACCACTCTGAAATATGTGTGATTTCATTCTCTCTGGTTCAGCTATAGCCTACATCAGCGTTCACCTTGCCTTGTCTCAATCAATCAAGTAGCATATCAAAGCTCCTGTAAATACAAAAAAACTTTATTTTGTAGCCAAGTGAAAACAAATTTTCCAAAACATGAGCCCCATATATTCAGAAATGTAACTTCATCCAAATTAAAATAAAAGTTAAAACAATGTGATTCTTACCATAAACACACAGGGGCAGGTCGGTCATAGGTGTGTGATCAAACTTATCCCTACAGAGCTCGTCTTCATGTATACAGTTAATAACAGTAAGTGCAGTTATTTTAACAGTAAGGCTCCATCTTAGTGCATAACATTGGATAAGTGTTCGAGTTAAGGACGCTGCAAATGACTGTATCCGATGTTGGAAGGTATGTCCGTAATCAGTAGACGGTTCTGATTAGGAAGTCCTAATTTGCGTCCCCAAGCAGTGGCCCAAAAATGATTACATCCAATTGTTCGATGCTACCACCCCCTCCAAATCAAAACCAAACATGGATGTCAATGTTGTGTGCCGACGCTCCATTTTACTCCTTGTCTACTTCCTGTCTGTGGCAGCATGGTGGCCATATTGCGAGGCTGATTAGCTAGGAGAAACAGGTGTGAAGCACAGAACATGGAATCCATGTTTGCTTTTGATTTGGAGGGGGTGGTAGCATTGCCAAGGAGCTACAGCCAGGCATGGGTTGGCAAATAACTCGCCAGGTGGGTGGGTATATGTTATAATACTAGACCCAAGATCCAATTCGATCTAGAAACATGGGCTAGGGCAAACTGAAAGATCCGCCATTTTGCAAAACATAGGAATAAGGGCGTGCCTATGTGCTACTATATAGCTACCTTAAAACAAATAAGCCATATGTTTTTTTCTCTGCATTCTGCCATTTGTCATACCTGTGTGGACAGAAGGCCTAAACATAGGATAGTGAGGGTGTTGTTTGTGAGTGGGCAGAGTAGCCTATCGCTTTGCTTTATGCCACACTTCTAATGTAGGCTGCTTGCTCTAGTTTAGATATAGCTGCTACCAGAACCACATTATAGAAAATAATATAGCCTAAATATATGGCCGTGGCTGGAATTAAACTGAGATTCCACTAGATGTCAGTAATGACACATATACTAGAAGCCAATTCAATCAACCATTCTACCCATTCCTTGTCTTTCTTGGTCCCTTGTTGTGATATTTTGGTAATACTTTAAAATGGCCACCAGAGGGCATCATATGACAAAGCACTGCATTTTGTACTCTATAGAAGATCAAAGACTATGTCCCAACCTGAATCACCTCTCTTGATGTTGAAATAGGGTCCTTCCTCAAATTTCCTTGGCATTGAACCAACATAAATGGGATGTACTGTACTCTTGGTATGGCAAAAGACTACCTATAAACATAGACTTCTCTCTGCTTGCGTGAGCACTAGGTACTATAGATCCATTCACATCGCTATATGAAAGAAGAGAAAATGCACAGAGGCCATATCTGTTATATGAACATTCCATCAATTCCTATGATTCATACAGGATATTCAAGAGGCCAGTGCTTTGTCGTTCGGTAGTAGGTAGCAAAGCTCAAAGCTTCTCAGGGTTAAATCTGGAGATCGAGAGATGGCTTGGTGCTTTCGAAGGTAACATTTTATATTAACATTCAGTAATAAACCATTTATAAGGCCGTTATAATAGTTATATATTAATCATTACTCCCACATTTATAAACAATTTACTAATCGTTAATAGTGTTTTTGCAGTCCCTAATCTAAAGTGAGCGCTGTTTGTACTTTATAAATGCTTTGTAAATATTTTGAGTGACCAGTGTAATTTCTCACAGAACTTATGGAGATGCCGTTGGTAGACATTCCAGCAGTACCTGACGCTCCTTAAAGACATGCTCCGGAACTTTGGCGTTTTTTAAACAATGTGTAGTTCATACTGTACATGCATAATCTATGAGCAGAATTACTGTCTTACCATAATTAGCCATGAAATCCCTAGTTTGAAAGCAACTGTTTTTCTGGAAGCTATACTGCTCCATTTTCCCAAAATTTTCCCCCGGTGTGGGCCAGCCCCCTAGCAATTCAAATTCTAGCAAAAGAGCTTCAGCCACTCGCCATGTGAGTGACAGCTAGCAAGAGGCATGCACAGCAGAGCGAGACAGAGAGAGAGAGAGCGATGACGTGGTGCTCATATCTGCACATACAGGAATGTGAAGTAGTATGAATATTTCGGGGACCACTTTTGGCTTACGAGAGCTACTTTCAGAACTGCTGGCTAAAAAGTATACAAAAGTACCGGAGAATCTCTTTAAGGTCACAAAATTGCCTAGAACATGGTAAATTGGTAAAAGAATAAGCAGGGTGTTTAGGGAAATATATTGAACATTTGAAATAAATGTGTGAATAACTAGCTTACTAACATTTACAAATGTGGGAGTCAAACTGTTCGTAAATGCCTTAGAAATGTATTACCAACCGTTAATATAACGTGTTACCCTTTTGAAACTATTTTTACATTTGAGTGGATTAGTAGAGGCATGGGGACATACTATACATTTGGAACCCTATGGCTTAGTGCTTAGTCAACAGAATCAAGCAGGAGATGGCATTTGGGGTGATGGCATCTATGATACTGATGCCAGCCATCTCTATAGAAATAGAATGATTCTAATTCTATGGCCAGCTCACTTCCCATCTGATTTGGGATTCAAAAGGTGTGGCACGGGGAAAAGGGGATATCAGTCAGAATGGTGAAGCAGGGAGAAACACTGCATCTCATGATGAAATGAATAGTAGGATCAGAGGGAGAGGGAGAGGGAGAGGGAAGACGAGAGAGAGATGAGAGAGAGAGGAGAGAGAGTAGAGAAGAAGAAGGAGTGAGATAGACGAGAGAGAAAGAGAAGAGAGAGAGAGAGAGAGAGAGAGAGAGAGAGAGAGAGAGAGAGAGAGAACCCAGACCAAGGGCAACCGGTGAGCTCATTCTGGCTGGAGTGGGAGGAGCCCAGGGCATAATTTATCTTGTGCATGACATCACCACTAGCCAATCGGCTGCTCTCACCCTGGTTGGGGACATCCATTTACTGTACTGTAGACTCCCAATGTAATATCTTGTTTTTTTTTCATCCTTTCTGTGTCAGATAATGAGGGGAAATAACTGTGAAAAGTAGAAATAGATCAGCATCCTGCTCTGCAGAGACATTTAAACTCATTAAACCAGTAAAAACGATGTTAAACAAGGTTTAGTTTGAAGCCTACAGGCAAACAGGGCCCATATGAAATGACACTGTGTAAACAGCAACAGGAGGCATGTTTAATCTTTCACCGTTGAGCTGAAAATGAGAAAGGGGCCTCACACACACACTCACCTCATCAATCATACCGTTGGTGGTATCGGATTCCTAGAGTGACAGGCCTCAAGGTCTCACCCTCTCAGGAGGACGATGGGGTGACCAAGGTCTCTTTCTGTTTTAAAAAAAAATCTCGGGAACAAGAAGAATGTGTGTGCAAGCAAAGAAGCTCTCCACACTCACACACCCAGCTCCCCATTGAACCCCCTGCCCTCCTGCAGCAACTTAATAGCCACACATTCCTCTGTCAATCAAAGCAAGGTTTATTTTGCCTCAACATCGCTGTGTACCTTGGTATCAGCGCTCTCTAAAATAGGACCGGAAATGACTGTGACGAGAGAGAGGAGATCTGTGGCCTAAAGGCTTCTTTGAACAGAATGTAAATGTAAAGTGACAGAGGGAAAAACATAGGGAGCCTTGACCCTGGTGGTATAAATGTAGTGTTGTCATATAAGATGCCTATCAGGCTGGGGTTTTGTTTTAGTGGAGACAGTCTCATCTGTGACCGTAAAACCCTCCTACACAATGCCGTACACCCCAAAGGGCAGGCACACAGTGGCTAGGAGCCCATCACAGTAGCCAGTTTTGTCCTGCACGTGAAGAGAAGGGTTCATACAGTTCAACAGTTGAGACATGTAAAACCCTTAGAACCAGTACTGACCACATTGTCAGTGTCACGTTACAGAGCAGGCCTTTCATACACATCCCAGTCAAGGTTTCGATGGAAGCGGCGGCAGCCTGTGATATTCTTAAACAGCAGTCAGTGTGGTGTTATAAATGACAACCAGCCATGTGCTGTCCTCATTACCGCTACCATTTCAAATCCTTTCAAAGACACGGTTACATGAGGTCACCCCTCATCCACTGTTCCCCCCCCCCCCCCCCCGTATCCCTTACCACCCCTAGTTACGGGGTTGTTGGTGTGTGTTTTTCACTGGGCACGGACGTCAATTCAACGTCTATTCCACGCTGGTTCAACTTCATTTCATTGAAATGACGTGAAACAATGTTGATTCAACCGGGGTGTGTGTGTGCTTCACACTGTTCGACACTGACAGGGCGCAGCGGGACTCAGAGAGTGGCCATGTAGTGATGTAATCTGGCTGGGAGTCAGCAGAAAGGGTGGCGTGTGATGATGGTGCCTGCCTGACTTGTTGGCCAGGGTGTTGGGGTTCAGGGGGCAGGACCTGTAGCGGCAGCGGGAGGCTAGGGAGGTTAGGCGTTTGTGTCTGTTGAAAATAGTCCTGACGACCCCTCCCAGCCAGCTCCACACACCCATACCCACACCCACACACACACTTCTGAGCTGGTGGCTGTTGCATTAGCATCTCTAATCCTGATGTTTCTGACCCAGGTGAGGAATGCTCAGGCTATTTCTGCCTCTCAACAACAACATGCATGGGACACAAAGGGACATGGAGGGACATCAGAGAACCAGGACATCTAAACACAGGTCCTGCAACAACCTCCTGACCTCTTACTATGACACACATTACACTCTCTGATTCCCTTCCACATGTTATTGCAACTGACTGCAGAAACATCCAGTACATACAGGTTGAGTCCCAAATCGCACCCTACTCCCTATATCCCTCAAACTCAACTCTGGACTTCAAATCCAGTTCCACTGCATTTTTCCATTGTTCTCCTATAATCAGKGACTGATTTAGACCTGGGACACCAGGTGTGTGCAATTCATTATCAGGTAGAATAGAAAAACAGCAGGCTCCGGAACTCGTAGGGTCAGAGTTGAATACCTCTGCCCTATATAGTGCCCTACTTTTGAGCAGGGCCCAACGGGAGGAACAGTGTGTGAGGTTTCAGGTCAAAAAGCATTAACGTTGTTTAATTTCAGCACGTCACATTGTTTTCACCACTGACTGGTGGATTAGTGTTGATGATGTCTGATGGGATGTGTTGTGGCAGTGTTGGGAGAAACTTGTCGGTCCTACTGAATTGTCTACAAGGCCACTCTTGATCACTAGCACCACACGGTACAGACCCTGTAGTGTTTTTATTCATTATATTTAACATTTATTTAACTAGGCAAGTCAGTTAACCTCGACAGGATCGGTGGGTCCCTCACGGGACAGTTGAGCTAACGTAGGCTAATGCGATTAGCATGAGATAGTAAGTAACAAGAACATTTTGCAGGATATAGACATATCTGATATTGGCAGAAAGCTTAAATTCTTGTGAATCTAACAGCACTGTCCAATTTACAGTAGCTACTACAGTGAAAGAATACCATGTTATTGTTTGATGAGAGTGCACAGTTATGAACTTGAAAAGTTATTAATAAACCAATTAGGTACATTTGGGCAGTCTTGATGCAGCATTTCGAACGGAAATKCAATGGTTCATTGGATCAGTCTAAATCTTTGCACATACACTGCTGCCATCTAGTGGCCAAAATCTAAATTGCGCCTGGGCTGGAATAATACAATTTGGCCTTTCTCTTGCATTTCAAAGATGATGGTACAAAAAAATAACATGCATGATTTTTTCTTTGAATTATCTTTTACCAGATCTAATGTGCTATATTCTCCTACATTCATTTCACACTTCCACAAACTTTAAAGTGTTTCCTTTCAAATGGTATCAATAATATGCATATCCTTGCTTCAAGTCCTGAGCGACAGGCAGTTAGATTTGGGTATGTCATTTTAGGTGAAAATTWAAAAAAAAAAAGGGGTGGAATCTTTTAAGAACAAATTCTTATTTACAATGACGGCCTACCCCGGCCAAACCCAGGCGACACTGGGCCAATTGTGCACCGTCCTATGACACTCCCAATCACAGCCAGATGTGATACAGCCTGGACTTGAACCAGGGACTGTAGTGACACCTCTCGCACTGAGATGCAGTGCCTTAGACAACTGTACCACTCAGGAGCCCACTGAGTTTCTCCCCTGAATCTTTGAATTTTTAGTCTACTGAAGCTGGTGGACGGTTGTAGAGCTATATCGTCGGATGACCAGCTTGATATCATCCCAAATAAATCCCATGTTAGAACTATGGCTCTATATAGAACAACAGCATTGGATTTCTACCCCAATAAAGAACTGTCACAGCAGTGGATTCTCTTCAGATAAAAAATCACAAGGCTCTGAACCTGTTTCTGTGATGAGAGATGGCAGCAATGGCAGGTTGGGTCTAATGCATTGGCTGAAATGGTGCCAGTGATACAGATTAAGGAATGAATCCCAAATGCCCCCCATCCCCTATCCCCTATCCCCAACTATCCTCCAGTCCCCCTACCCCTTTACCCCCACCCCTAATACCCTTGGATGATTCCATGCCCTTTAAGACAGTACATTGTGCACCATGTCGCTCTTCCTAAAATAGAGCCAGGACCCAGCCCTGGATAATAGGCCCGCCAAGAGCTCTTGGACAGCCACATAAATTACAGAAACAAATGGATCTCATCACCAACCACAATTGTGTTC
Source organism: Salvelinus sp. IW2-2015 (assembly GCF_002910315.2). NCBI lineage: Eukaryota > Metazoa > Chordata > Actinopteri > Salmoniformes > Salmonidae > Salvelinus > Salvelinus sp. IW2-2015. Next base: position 31,222,087 of record NC_036867.1, on the reverse strand, counting down.
GTCCCACTGGGCACAGATGTCAATTCAACATTGGTTCAACATAATTTCTTTGAAATTACATTGCCCGGTGGGGAGTGTTTCACACTGACAGGGCACAGCAGGACTCAGAGAGTGGCCATGTAGTGATGTAAGCAGGCAGGGAACCAGCAGAGCAGGTGGCGTGTGATTACAATGCATTACATTTKACATTTTTTAACATTTGTCATTTTGCAGACACGCTTATCCAGAACAACTTACAGTAGTGAGTGCATACATTCAGTTTTTTTCAKACTGGTCCCCCATGGGAATTTCACAACCCTGGCATTGCAGGCCCTATGCTCGACCAACTGAGCCACATGGGACCATGGTGCCTCCCTGACTGATTTGTTGGCCAGGGTAATGGGGTTCAGGGGGTAGGATCTGGAGCGGCAGCGGGCAGCTAGGGCGGTTGCGTGTTTGCGTTTGTTGAAAATAGTCCCTATAACCCCCCAGCCTGCTCCACACACACACACACACACACACACACTCCTGAGCGGTGGCTGGTTCATCAGCATCTCCGATCATGATTTTTCTGGCCCAAGCGAGGAATGCTCAGGCTATTTCTGCCTCCAACAACAACATGCATGGGGCTCGAAGGGACATGGAGAGACATCAGAGAACTAGGACATCTAAACACAGGGCCTGCAAGAACCCCCTGACCTCTTACTGTATCATGACTGCTCTCTCCATGACATAGACTGACCAGGTGAATTCAGGTGAAAGCTATGATCCCTTATTGATGACACCTGTTTAATCCACTTCAACCCGTGTAGATGAAGGGGAGGAGACAGGTTAAAGAAGGATGTTTAAGCTTTGCGACAATTCAGACGGATTGTGTGTGTGTGCATTCAGAGGGTGAATGGGCAAGACAAAATATTGACATGCCTTTGAACGGGGTATGGTAGTAGGTGCCAGGCACACCAGCTTGTGTCAAGAACTGCAGCGCTGCTGGGTTTTTCATCCTCAACAACATCCTCAACATCCTCAACGAATTGAGGCTGTTTTGAGGGCAAAAGGGGGTGCAACTCAGTATTAGGAAGGTGTTCCTAATGTTTTGTATGCTCAGTCTATATAGTGCACTACTTTTGAGTAGGGCACAATGGGAGGAACAGTGTGTGTGTTGTCTCCTGCAAATCAAAAAGCATTACCGTTGTTTCATTTCAGCACGTCACATTGTTTTCACCACTGACTGGGGGATTGCTGTTGATGACGTCTAATGGGATGCATGGTGGCAGTGTTGGGAGAAACTTGTCAGTCCTGCTGAATTGTCTACAAGGCCACTCTTGATCACTAGCAGCACACAGTACAGAACCTGTAGTGTCTCCACGAAGTCCTGATCTTCCGACGTCTACTGAAGATGGTGAACGGTTGTAGAGCTATACGGTCGGACGACTAGCTTGACATCATCCCAAATAAATCCCATGTTAGAACTATGGCTCTAGATAGAACAACAACATTGGATTTTGGCCCCAATTAAGAACTGTCCCAGCAGTGGATTCTCTTCAGATGAAAAGTCTCTGAGCCTGTTGCTGTGAGGTGAGATGGCGGCAATGGCAGGTCGGGTCGTAATGCATTGGCAGTAGTAGTGCCAGTGCTACAGGTTAAGGAATTAGTCCAGAGGAGATAGAGCGTACTTTCCCAGAACTGTGCTTAAAAAAGTATAACAAAAAAGGTACGGAAGAATCTCTTTAAGGTCACAAAATTGCTAGACAATGGTAAATTTGGTAAAGATAAAGCAAGGGTGTTTAGGGAAATATAATTGAACATTTGAAATAAATGTGTGAATAACTAGCTTACTAAATTTACAAATGTGGGAGTCAAACTGTTCGTAAATGCCTTAGAATGTATTACAACCGTTAATATAACGTGTTACCCCTTTTGAAACTATTTTTACATTTGAGTGGATTAGTAGAGGCATGGGGAATACTATACATTTGGAACCTATGGCTTAGTGCTTAGTCACAGAATCAAGCAGGAGATGGCATTTGGGTGATGGCATCTATGATACTGATGCAGCCATCTCTATAGAATAGAATGATTTCTAATTCTATGGCCAGCTCACTTCCCATCTGATTTGGGATTCAAAAGGTGTGGCACGGGGAAAAGGGGATATTCAGTCAGAATGGTGAAGAGGGAGAAACACTGCATCTCATGATGAAATGAATAGTAGGATCCAGAGGGAGGAGGGAGAGGGAGAGGGAGAGAGAGAGAGAGAGAGAGAGAGAAGAGAGAGAGAGAGAGAGAGGAGAGAGAGCGAGAGAGAAGAGACGAGAGAGAGCAGAGAGAGAGAGAGAGAGAGGAGAGAGAGAGAGAGAGAACCAGACAAGGGCACCGGTTGAGCTCATTCTGGCTGGAGTGGGAGGAGCCCAGGGCATAATTTATCTTGTGCATGACATCACACTAGCCAATCGGCTGCTCTCACCTGGTTGGGGACATCCTTTAACTGTACTGTAGACTCCCAATGTAATATCTTGTTTTTTTTTCATCCTTCTGTGTCAGATAATGAGGGGAATACCTGTGAAAAGTAGAAATAGATCAGCATCCTGCTCTGCAGAGACATTTAAACTCATTAAACCAGTAAAAACGATGTTAAACAAGGTTTAGGTTTGAGCCTACAGGCAACAGGGCCATATGAAAATGACACTGTGTAAACAGCAACAGGAAGGCATGTTTTAATTTTCACCGTTGAGCTGAAAATGAGAAAGGGGCCACACACACACTCACCTCATCAATCATACCGTTGGTGGTAATCGGATTCCTAGAGTGACAGGCCTCAAGGTCTACCCTCTCAGGAGGACGATGGGTGGAACCAGGTCTCTTTCTGTTTTAAAAAAAAATCTCGGGAACAAGAAGAATGTGTGTGCAAGCAAGAAGCTCTCCACACTCACACACCCCAGCTCCCCATTGAACCCCCTGCCTCCTGCAGCAACTTTAATAGCCACAATTCCTCTGTCAATCAAAGCAAGGTTTATTTTGCCTCAACATCGCTGTGTACCTTGGTATCAGGCGCTCTCTAAATAGGACCGGAAATGACTGTGAACGAGAGAGAGGAGATCTGTGGCCTAAGGCTTCTTTGAACGAATGTAAATGTAAAGTGACAGGGGAAAAACATAGGGAGCCTTGACCCTGGTGGTATAGAATGTAGTGTTGTCATATAAGATGCCTATCAGGCTGGGGTTTTGTTTTAGTGGAGACAGCTCATCTGTGACCGTAAAACCCTCCGTAACAATGCCGTACACCCCAAAGGGCAGGCACACAGTGGTAGGAAGCCCATCACAGTAGCCAGTTTTGTCCTGCACGTGAAAGAAGGGTTCATACAGTTCAAACAGTTGAGAATGTAAAACCTTAGAACCAGTACTGACGCACATTGTCAGTGTCCACGTTACAGGCAGGCCTTTCATACACATCCCAGTCAAGGTTTCGATGGAGCGGCGGCAGCCTGTGATTTCTTAAACGCAGTCTAGTGTGGTTTATAAATGACACCAGCCATGTGCTGTCCCTCATTACCGCTACATTTAAATCCTTTCAAGACACGGTTAATGAGGTCACCCCTCTCCACTGTACCCCCCCCCCCCCCCCGTATCCCTTACCACCCCTAGTTCGGGGTTGTTGGTGTGTGTTTTTCACTGGGCCACGGACGTCAATTCAACGTCTATTCCACGCTGGTTCAAACTTCATTTCATTGAATTGACGTGAAACAATGTTGATTCAACCGGGTGTGTGTGTGCTTCACACTGTTCGACACTGACAGGGCGCAGCGGGACTCAGAGAGTGGCCATGTAGTGATGTAATCTGGCTGGGAGTCAGCAGAAAGGGTGCGTGTGATGTGGTGCCTGCGCTGACTTGTTGGCCAGGGTGTTGGGGTTCAAGGGGCCAGGACCTGTAGCGGGCGGGAGGCTAGGGAGGTTAGGCGTTTGTGTCTTTGTAAAATAGTCCTGACAAGACCCTCCCAGCCAGCTCCACACACCCATACCCACACCACACACACACTTCTGAGCTGGTGGCTGTTGCATAGCATCTCTAATCCTGATGTTTCTGACCCAGTTGGAGGAAATGCTCAGGCTATTTCTGCTTCTCAACAACAACATGCATGGGACACAAAGGGACATGGAGGACATCAGAGAACCAGGAATCTAAACACAGGTCTGCAACAACCTCCTGACCTCTTACTATGAACACACATCCTCTCTCTGATTCCCTTCCACATGTTATTGCACTGACTGCAGAAACATCCAGTACATACAGGTTGGAGTCCCAAATGCACCCTACTCCCTATATCCCTCAAACTCAACTCTGGACTTCAATCCAGTTCCACTGCATTTTTCCATTGTTCTCCTATAATCAGGACTGATTTAGACCTGGGACACCAGGTGTGTGCAATTCATTATCAGGTAGAATAGAAAAAACAGCAGGCTCCGGAAACTCGTAGGGTCAGAGTTGAATACCTCTGCCCTATATAGTGCCCTACTTTTGAGCAGGGCCAACGGGAGAACAGTGTGTGAGGTTTCAGGTCAAAAAGCATTAACGTTGTTTAATTTCAGCACGTCACATTGTTTTCCCACTGACTGGTGGATTAGTGTTGATGATGTCTGATGGGATGTGTTTGTGGCAGTGTTGGGAGAACTTGTCGGTCTACTCGAATTGTCTACAAGGCCACTCTTGATTCACCTAGCACCACACGGTACAGACCCTGTAGTGTTTTTTATTCATTATATTTAACATTTAATTTAACTAGTGCCAAGTCAGTTAACCTCACAGGATCGGTGGGTCCCTCACGGGACAGTTGAGCTAACGTAGGCTAATGCGATTAGCATGAGATAGTAAGTAACAAGAACATTTTGCAGGATATAGACATATCTGATATTGGCAGAAAGCTTAAATTCTGTGAATCTAACAGCACTGTCCAATTTACAGTAGCTACTACAGTGAAAGAATACCATGTTATTTGTTTGATGAGAGGCACAGTTATGAACTTGAAAAGTTATTAATAAACAATTAGGTACATTTGGGCAGTCTTGATGCAGCATTTCGAACGGAAATTCAATGGTTCATTGGATCAGTCTAAATCTTTGCACATACACTGCTGCCATCTAGTGGCCAAAATCTAAATTGCGCCTGGGCTGGAATAATACAATTTGGCCTTTTCTCTTGCATTTCAAAGATGATGGTACAAAAAAATAACATGCATGATTTTTTTCTTTGAATTATCTTTTACCAGATCTAATGTGCTATTTCTCCTACTTCATTTCACACTTCACAAACTTTAAAGTGTTTCCTTTCAAATGGTATCAATAATATGCATATCCTTGCTTCAAGTCCTGAGCGACAGGAGTTAGATTTGGGTATGTCATTTTAGGTGAAAATTTAAAAAAAAAAGGGGTGGAATCTTTTAAGAACAAATTCTTTATTACAATGACGGCCTACCCCGGCCAAACCCAGGCGACACTGGGCCAATTGTGCACCGTCCTATGACACTCCAATCACAGCCAGATGTGATACAGCCTGGACTTGAACCAGGGACTGTAGTGAACACTCTCGCACTGAGATGCAGTGCCTTAGACAACTGTACCACTCAGGAGCCCACTGAGTTTCTCCCCTGAATCTTTGAATTTTTAGTCTACTGAAGCTGGTGGACGGTTGTAGAGCTATATCGTCGGATGACCAGCTTGATATCATCCACAATAATCCCATGTTAGAACTATGGCTCTATATAGAACAACAGCATTGGATTTCTACCCCAATAAAGAACTGTCACAGCAGTGGATTCTCTTCAGATAAAAAATCACAAGGCTCTGAACCTGTTTCTGTGATGAGAGATGGCAGCAATGGCAGGTTGGGTCTAATGCATTGGCTGAAATGGTGCCAGTGATACAGATTAAGGAATGAATCCCAAATGCCCCCATCCCCTATCCCCTATCCCCAACTATCCTCCAGTCCCCTACCCTTTACCCCACCCCTATACCCTTGGATGATTCCATGCCTTTAAGACAGTACATTGTGCACCATGTCGCTCTTCCTAAAATAGAGCCAGGCCCAGCCCTGGATAATAGGCCCGCCAAGAGCTCTTGGACAGCCACATAAATTACAGAAACAAATGGATCTCATCACCAACACAATTGTGTTCGTCCACTGGGCACAGATGTCAATTCAACATTGGTTCAACATAATTTCTTTGAAATTACATTGCCCGGTGGGAGTGTTTCACACTGACAGGGCACAGCAGGACTCAGAGAGTGGCCATGTAGTGATGTAAGCAGGCAGGGAACCAGCAGAGCAGGTGGCGTGTGATTACAATGCATTACATTTGACATTTTTTAACATTTGTCATTTTGCAGACACGCTTATCCAGAACAACTTACAGTAGTGAGTGCATACATTCAGTTTTTTTCAGACTGGTCCCCCATGGGAATTTCACAACCCTGGCATTGCAGCCCTATGCTCGACCAACTGAGCCAATGGGACCATGGTGCCTCCCTGACTGATTTGTTGGCCAGGGTAATGGGGTAGGATCTGGAGCGGCAGCGGGCGGCTAGGGCCGTTGGGTGTTTGTGTTTACGGAAAATAGTCCCTATAACCCCCAGCCTGCTCCACACACACACACACAACACACACACACACACACACACACAACCACACACACACACACACACACACACACACACACACACACAACACACACACAACACACACACAACACACACACACCACACACAC
>NC_036867.1:31200076-31215330 GCF_002910315.2 Salvelinus sp. IW2-2015 | reverse complement strand
ACACACACACACACACACACACACACACTCTCACTCTCACTCCTGAACGGGTGGCTGGTTCATCAGCATCTCCGATCATGATTTTTCTGGCCCAGGCGAGGAATGCTCAGGCTATTTCTGCCTCCAACAACAACATGCATGGGGCTCGAAGGGACATGGAGAGACATCAGAGAACCAGGACATCTAAACACAGGGCCTGCAAGAACCCCCTGACCTCTTACTGTATCATGACACACATACACTGAGTGTACGAAACATTAGGAACACCTGCTCTTTCCATGACATAGACTGACCAGGTGAATCCAGGTGAAAGCTATGATCCCTTATTGGGGTCACCTGTTAAATCCACTTCAATCAGTGTAGATGAAGGGGGGGAGACAGGTTGAGGAAGGATTTTTAAACTTTGAGACAACTGAGACATGGATTTGTATGTGTGTGATTCAGAGGGTGAATGGGCAAGACAAAATGTTGAAGTGCCTTTGAACAGGGTATGGTAGTAGGTGCCAGGCGCACCKGTTTGTGTCAAGAACTGCAACGCTGCTGGGTTTTTCATGCTCAACAGTTTCCTGTGTGTTTCAAGAATGGTCCACCACCCAAAGGCCATCCAGCCAACTTGACACACCTGTGGGAAGCATTGGAGTCAACATGGGCCAGCATCCCTGTAGAACGCTTTCCACAACTTGTAGTGTCCATGCCCTGACTAATTGAGGCTGTTCTGAGGGCAAAAGGGGGTGCAACTTAATATTAGAATGGTGTACCTAATGTTTTGTACACTCAGTCTATATAGTGCACTACCTTTGAGCAGGGCCCAATGGGAGGAACAGTGTGTGAGGTTTCTCCTGCAAATCAAAAAGCATTAACGTTGTTTAATTTCAGCACGTCACATTGTTTTCACCACTGACTGGTGGATTGCTCTTGATGACGTCTCATGGGATGCATCGTGGCAGTGTTGGGAGAAACTTGTCAGTCCTGCTGAATTGTCAACACGGCCACTCTTGATCACTAGCAGCACACAGTACAGAACCTGTAGTGTTTCCACTGCATCTGTATCTTCTGACGTCTACTGAAGATGGTGAACGGTTGGAGAGCTATATYGTCGGATGCCTAGATTGATATCATCCCAAATAAATCCCATGTTAGAACTATGGCTCTAGATAGAACAACAACACTGGATTTTGGCCCCAATAAAGAACTGTCACAGCAGTGGATTCTCTTCAGATAAAAAGTCTCTGAACCTGTTGCTGTGATGTGAGATGGCAGCAATGGCAGGTCGGGTCGTAATGCATCGGCAGTAGTTGTGCCAGTGCTACAAATTAAGGAATTAGTCCCTAATGCCCCCCTACCTCCTCTACCCTTATACCCACCTACCCTCCAATACCCCTACACCACCCTGCATCCCTACCCCCTTTAACCCCACCCATACTCCCCCTGAATGATTAGAATTCCATGCCCTTTAAGACAGTACATTGTGTGCCATGTAGCTCTATCTAAAATAGACCCAAAACCCAGCCCTGGATAATGGGCCCACCAGGAGCTCCTGGACAGCTACGTTAATTCCAGAAACAAATGCATCTCATCACAAACCACAATTCATAGACGCAGCATGCGTTATAGGCTAAGCTAGGCTGTCCCATGTTTGAAGCAGTGGTGACAGGCTTGGCACATTAGTGTGGGCAGGGTGTGTGTGTGTGTGTGTGTGTGTGTGTGTGTGTGTGTGTGTGTGTGTGTGTGTGTGTGTGTGTGTTTTTGCTCTTGATGATGTCTGATGGGATGTCTTGTGACAGTGTTGGTAGAAACTTGTCGGTCCTGCTGAATTGTCTAACAAGGCCATTCATTATCACAAGCAACACACAGTACATCTTCTGACGTCTACTGAAGATGGTGGACGGTTCTAGAGCTATATCTTCGGATGACCAGCTTGATATCATCCCAAATAAATCCCATGTTAGAACTATGGCTCTATATAGAACAACAACATTGGATTTCTACCCCAATAAAGAACTGTCCCAGCAGTGGATTCTCTTCCAATAAAAAGTCTCTGAACCTGTTGCTGTGTTGCTGTGATGGAGCTCCCGAGTGGCACAGCGGTCTAAGGCACTGCATCTTGGTGCTAGAGGCGTCACTACAGACCCTGACTTGATTCCAGGCTGTATCACAACCAGCCGTGATTGGGAGTCCCATAAGGCGGCGCACAATTGGCCCAGCATTGTTAGGGTTTGGCAAGGGTAGGCCGTCATTGTAAATAAGAATTTGTTCTTAACTGACTTGCCTAGTTAAATAAAGGTTAAAAAAAAAACATTTACAACAAAAGGTGCAATGGCAGGTCAGGTTGTAATGATTTGTCAGAAGTGGTGCCAGTGCTACAGATTAAGGAATTAGTCCCAAATGGCACCCTATACCCACCTATCCTCCCTAACACTGCACACGCTGCAACATTTTCTCCCTCTCAAATAGCACTACTTTTGACCTATGCTCTTTAGGGAATAGGGTGCCATTTAGGATGCAGATTAAGTCAGATCAGCAGAGAGACACCTGATCCGTCACCTTACAACACCCAGGTTTTGTCCCAAATGGCACCATATTCCCTATATAGTGCACTACTTTTGACCAGAGCCTTATGGATCATCCAACCCTGGTCAAAAGTAATGTACTACATAGGGAATATAATGCTATTTGGGACACATCTCCCAGTTGGGTCCACAGGTCTCTGTGTAAGTACAAAGTGCTTATCCCCATATTTTAAACCTATAGTAAGTGGGCCGTTGTGTGGTTTTGTGTCTTTTTGCAGCTTTGTCACGGCAGCTGCTGTGGCACCCTTTGAGGGCCCAACTAAAATGTGCATGGATGCCTTACTGCAGAGTAGGAGCACATGTAACTGACCATGGCACAGATTCATTACATGGCATTTAGATTTTACAGCTCAGTCTCTCTGGATAAGACTTACAATCAGTGCTTTCAAGTAAAGTAGGAAAAACAACCAATGAACATGATCAAGAAGAAGACCTAGTCTCTGCTAGGTAAAGCCCCGCCTAACCTCAGCTCACTGGTCACCATAGCAGCACCCACCCATAGCACGCGCTCCAGCAGGTATATTTCACTGGTCACCCTCAAAGCCAATTCCTCCTTCGGCCACCTTTCCTTCCAGTTCTCTGCTGCCAATGACTGGAACGAACTGCAAAAATCAATAAAGCTGGAGACTCATATCTCCCTCACTACCTTTAAGCACCAGCTGTCAGAGCAACTCACAGATCACTACACCTGTACATAGCCCATCTGTAAATAGCCCATCCAACTACCTCATCCCCATACCGTTATTTTTATTTTTTATTTTGCTCCTTTGCACCCCAGTATCTCTACTTGCACACTCATCTTCTGCACATTTATTACTCCAGTGTTTAATTGCTATATGGTAATTATTTAGCCACTATGGCCTATTCATTGCCTTACCTCCCTTATCCTACCTCATTTGCACAAACTGTATATAGACTTTTTCTATTGTATTATTGACTGTATGTTTGTTATTCCATTTGTAACTCTGTGTTGTTGTTTGTGTCGCACTGCTTTGCTTTATCCTGGCCAGCTTGCAGTTGTAAATGAGAACTTGTTCTCAACTAGCCTACCTGGTTAAATAAAGGTGAAAAAATTAAAAAAATATTTAAAAAAGGAATGTAAAACCATCTTCAAAACTAGCAGCCATCTGCAACATCAGTGCTACTAAGAGTGAAGGAAAAGACACGTAACATTATAATAATAAATGCCATTTAGCAGACGCTTTTATTCAAACTAACTTACGGTCATGTGTGCATACATTTTACATATGGGTGGTCCCAGTAATCAAACACACTATCCTGGCATTGCAAGCACCATTCTCTACCAACTGAGCTACAGAGGACCCATTCCCCATCAGAATAGGCTGTTATGTAGGAGAGGATTTGTCTCTGATATTAACCTGAGCTGAGTCTCTCTGATGTTAGCCCCATGAGGATGGGGAATACGTATAACAACAGCAACAACAAATGTGTTGAACGAACAGGGTAATTAATGTAGCTGCTGTGTTGTGTTTTCTCCTCCCTGTATCTCGTGTTACCCACCTCTCGCTCTCTGGCTTAATTCAAGTGGCTTAATTTGTTGTCAAATCAGGATAATTATAATCTAATGTCTAATTGACTCTGCAATTAGAAGAGGTAATTTCATAAATCAAGTTCCCTTATTAACTTGTGTGCAAAACAAAACAAAGTTATTACCAAAATGCCCATGATGAAAATGTATAAATTATTTAGATAACGATATGAAGTGAAGTCAACAGCAGTATTGTAGTAGCATATAACAATAGCTTCCATAGTGCAGCTTACAAAGAGGGCCTTTAACTGTGCTTTCATTTGGTCTAAATGCTATGACAGTTATAGGCTCACCAAGTGCACTTAAATCTAGAATCTGCAGTTGCTGCATCCATTTTTTAACTTAATTACAACCATTGGTTCTTAAAGATTATAACTTATAAGCACCTCATGAGCATAGTTCATCTGTCTAACCCCATCAGAACCCACAATATAAGCTTGTTTTACTCCAATGTTTGTAAACAATGTAAATGTAAAAAATGTAAAAAGTATAGCCTCAAAACATGGTTAAAACTATAATTTTGATATCATGGATGGTCAGTGCTTATATCCATAGCACTGTCTATGAATTTGAGAGTGGCTACATTTATCCAGGCCCATCCCTCAGCTTTATTACCAAAACAGAGGCGGGGTGTCCCCTTTGTTATTGTTTCAACTCCGGATTCTAGCTTTAAGTTCTGAAGCTAACATAATGGTGGCCTGTCTATACATGGAGTCAGAAGTGGGATTCGAACCAATACCTTACCAATACACTGACTTGCAGTTCTAGTGATCACATGTCAGGAGTGCCCACATAGACCCTCATGGTGAAGGGTTTTCCATGTTCAGACTGAAGCCAGAGCAGAAAAGGTGGTGTGCACTGGCCTTAAGCCAATGGTGGGGGTAAGCCACTAGGCCTATTCTGATTGTTTATGTGATCAATGTCTCTATTTTGACTATTGAAATATGAAAGACTGAGGAAGATATGCAAGGCCTGCTCAGCTACTCTGATCATTTTGGCAGAGTCACTCAGGTTGTTATTGATCTCAACCGCCATGCCAAGATAGCAACTGCTGCAAATGGACCCGATTGAAAGTCTCCGGGAAATGATTATTTTGCTCTCAAAATGAAGAAGCTCTTCATCAGTAACCTTTTCCCTTCTCTGTGGAAACTTGGCTGTAGGCCAGCGGCTGATCAGTGAATGCGTCCTAAATAGCACTCTATTCCCCATGTAGCACAATGCTTTTGACAAGGGCCCGTAGGGCTCCATTTCGGATTCAGACTGTGGCTCTTGTACTGTTTAATTTTTATCGAACAGACAGCTCTAAAACACACACTTCACATCCCAGGCCCGTCGTCTAGGCTATTTGTTGGATGAGGGAGAGAGTTTTCAGTCCTGTGAAATATTTAAGTGATAATGCAAGAGAAGCCAGTGTTTGGAGGATATATTAGCACGGGTGTTGTTAGGCCCAGACGAAGTCAAGGGCCAGCAAACTGTGCCAATATATTCTCCAAACACGGGCTTTGAGGRCATTATCACTTTTAGACAACCGGTTACCAACATCTTCAAATAATGATTGACATATTTTCAGAAACGTTACTTTGATGAATTTATTCATACTATTTCATCCTTCCACAAGATATGTTTCCCACACAAATCTAKGGTTGCTACCCAAGCCGGCTGGTTGTTTATTCTATCGGTTTGGTTGCCAGAGACACGACCCAGTTGTTAAGTMTTTTTGTTCTGTATCTATGGACGCGACCCAGTTGTTAAGTCTTTTTGTTCTGTATCTAAGGACGCGACCCAGTCGTTCGTTTTAAATGTTCTATTGCCAAAGTTCTTATCCCTTGCTTGCTTGCTAGCCAGCTATGGCTAACTTACAGTCACGTCAAACAGTGCAGCCAGAATAACAACAAAGTAGCTGCATTTGGATGTCTATAAGTTGTTTTCTAGTGACATTTATTTTGGTACCTCCATAACAATGAGCTGATGATATGCTCTCTCTAATTCTCTCTTTCTTTCTTTCTCTCTCTCGGAGGACCTGAGCCCTAGGACCATGCCTCAGGACTACCTGGCATGATGACTCCTTGCTGTCCCCAGTCCACCTGGCTGTGCTGCTGCTCCAGTTTCAACTGTTCTGCCTGTGGCTATTGAACCCTGACCTGTTCACCGGACGTGCTACCTGTCCCAGACCTGCTGTTTTCAACTCTNACATCCGGGTTGGCAGAGTGTGCTAAAGCAGTGAACAAAACAAACTTAGGGAGGAGGCTTCTAATGTTAACATGCATGAAACCAAGGCTATTACGGTTACAGAAGTCATCAAAAGAGAGCGCCTGGGGAATAGGAGTGGAGCTAGGTACTGCAGGGCCTGGATTCACCTCTACATCACCAGAGGAACAGAGGAGGAGTAGGATAAGGGTACGGCTAAAAGCTATGAGAATTGGTCGTCTAGAACGTCTAGAACAGAGAGTAAAAGGAMGTTTCTGGGGGCGATAAAATAGCTTCAAGGAATAATCTACAGACAAAGGTATGGTAGGATGTGAATACAGTGGAGGTAAACCTAGGTATTGAGTGATGATGAGAGAGATATTGTCTCTAGAAACATMATTGAAACCAGGTGATGTCATCGCATATGTGGGTGGTGGAACTGAAAGGTTGGATATGGTATAGTGAGCAGGGCTAGAGGCTCGACAGTGAAATAAGCCAACAAACACTAACCAGAACAGCAATGGACAAGGCATATTGACATTAAGGAGAGGCATGCTTAATCGAGTGATCATAAGGGTCCAGTGAGTAGAGGTTGGTTGGGGTCACGGCGATCCAGGCAGCTGGCCGGGTAGCTGGCTATCGGTAGCAAGATAGCATAGTCTATTTTTAGTCACCTCGTGCGTTTCCATCGGTAGATTAGTGGGGTTCCGTGTGGTAGAGGGGATCAATCCAATTGGCAAAATAGATATAGTTATAGTGACCCAAGAAAAATTGTCCGATATACTTATTCAGATAGCGGCCGATAAGACAGCTAACGATTAGCGGGCCCCAGATGAGCGTTCGGGTAACGTCGCGACGGAGGTGCCAGTTGGATAACTCCCTCGGGCAGATAACGTCGGTAGTCAGTCGTGAAGGCCCGGTGGGGCTCCGCATTTGTAGTAAAACGGGTCCGGATAGGTGATTGTAGCCCAGGAATGGCTGATGGAACTCTTCAGCTGGCTAGCTCCGGAATAATTTAAGTTTGCTCCGGGATCGACGTAAGCCAATAGACACACGGTTTGCAGCTAGCTAGCTGCGAAATCAAGGTGTAAATGTCCAGAGCTTGCGGTTGAAATCCGGGGATATTGAGAAAAATAGGTCCGGTATGTTCTGGTCTGAGTCGCGTTGTACAAAAGTGCCGATAGATTATCGAGCTAAAGGAATAGCTGATGACCACAAAACGTGGTTAGCTGAAATACTAACGTTAGCCAGTAAACCGGCTAACTTCTGGGTAGCTTCAGGTTAGCTTCTGGCTAGCTTCTGGTTAACTTCTGGGTAGCTTCTGGCTAGCTTCTGGTTAGCTTCTAGCTAGCTTCTGGTTAGCTTCTGGCTAGCTTCTGGCTAGTTTCTGGCTAGCTTCTGGTTAGCTTCTGGCTAGCTTCTATTGTGGATTTTCAGATTTGAGTTAAATAATACTTTTTTTTGTAATTGGTGAGGCGGGTTGCAGGAAAGCTTTTTGTAGTTGAGTTCTTGGATAATAAAATATATAAAAGATATGCGAAGAAAGGTGTAAATATATATATATACAGGACACGACAATACGAGGAAAAAATGACGTCTGACTGCTATGCCATCTTGGAAGTAATGTCCTTCAGTGGCCAAACCAGACCCCAGACTTGAACCTGATCGAACATTTCTGGAAAGATCTGAAAATAGCTGTGCAGCGACGCTCCCCATCCAACCTGACAGTGCTTGAGAGGATCTGCAGAGAAGATTGGGAAAAACTCAGCAAACACAGGTGTTTGTAGCAAGCTTGTAGCATTGTCAAGAAGACTCAAGGCTGTAATCGCTGCCAAAGGTTCTTCAACAAAGTACTGAGTAAAGGGCCTGAAAACCTATGAAAATGTGATATTGCAGTTTGCAATTTTTTATAAATCTGCACAAAATTCTAAAAACCTGTTTTGGCTTTGTCATTATGGTTTATTGTGTGTAGATTGATGAGGGAAAAAAAATATTTAATACATTTGATTATAGGGTTGTAATGTAACAAAATGTGGAAAAAGTCAAGGGTCTGAATACTTTCCAAATTCACTGTATATACAGTACCAGTCAAAAGTTTGGACACACCTACTCATTCCTGGGTTTTTCTTTATTTTTACTATTTTCTACATTGTAGAATAACCATGTATTCCCATGGAAATATAACGATTATTTGTCAAGTCAATATATAGACATTTTTAAAAGCCTTCATGATTTGCGTAAATATAATATACCATTACTCTTGTTAAAAATAGGAAATGGTATTACATTGGGGTGAAGAGCACATTATGACTTGTTTAGTACTCAAAGTTTAGGACTTGAGACTTGACACTTCTTGGTCTTGACTTGAGACTTGACTCGGACTTGCCTGTCTTGACTTGGGACTTGTGCTAAGACTTGAGATGTACTTGTGACTTGTAAAACAGTGACTTGGTCCCACCTCTGCAAGTAAGAGACACATCTCAACATCAACTGTTCAGAGGAGACTGTATGAATCAGGCCTTCATTGTCGAATTGCTGCAAATAAATCCCTCCTAAAGGACACAAATAATAAGAAGAGACTTGCTTGGGCCAAGAAACACGAGAAATGAACATTAGACCGGTGGAAATCTGTCCTTTGGACTGATGAGTTCAAATTTGAGATATTTGTTTCCAACCTCCGTGTCTTTGTGAGACGCAGAGAACGTGAATGGATGATCTCTGCATGAGTGGTTCCCACCGTGAAGCATGGAGGAGGTGTGATGGTGTGGGGGTGCTTTGCTGTCTGTGATTTATTTAGAATTCAAGGCACACTTACCCAGCATGGCTACCACAGCATTCTGCAGCGAAACACTGCACTTGTTTTTCATCAAGAAAATGACCATGCGCAGTCCAGGCTATGTAAGGGATATTTGACCAAGAAGGAGAGTGATGGAGTGCTGCATCAGATGACCTGGCCTTCACAATCACCCGACCTCAACTCAATTGAGATGGTTTGGGATGAGTTGGACCGCAGAGTGAGGAAAAAGCAGCCAACAAGTGCTAAGCATAACGTGGGAACTCCTTCAAGACTGTTGGAAAGCATTCCAGGTGAAGCTGGTTGAGAGAATGCCAAGAGTGTGCAACGCTGTCTTCAAAGCAAAGGGTGGCTACTTTGAAGAATCTAAAATATAGAAAATAGTAAAAATAAAGAAAAACCCTTGAATGAGTAGGTGTGTCCAAACTTTTGACTGGTACTTTATATATATATATGAAGTGAAGTCTACCTTCTATGACACTCTTGATAACTTGAACTTGACTTGTACAGGCCTACAGTATGGCCTGTAACAAATGCCAACCCAGTTGAAAATCAAGCAAATATGAAATTAATTCAAAACATGGAATATTCACGATTGCAACCAAATCCTCATATAATACCTAAGATGAGATGATCCGTCCTGATTACAGTTGATCAAGGCGATGCCAGTGGTCTTTAGCATAATGACAGATTAATGAAAAAGAGCTTTTGGTGAAAAGAACCTTTGACATGTAATATATTTTATCCAACTGGCTATATTTTTTTCCATCTCAGAAAGCAATCAGACCTACAGTGCTGAAGCATGCAGTTATGGATGGTAGCTATAGACACTCACAAACACGAATACCATAGGAAATGTTATCGTTGTTTGTTTTGTTTCATTTNAGACACTCACAAACACGAATACCATAGGAAATGTTATCGTTGTTTGTTTTGTTTCATTTAATAGCAACTAACATGTAGAATGATCTACGGTCATGTCCCAAATGGCACCCTATTCCCTATATAGTGCTCTACTTTTTACCAGAGACCGATGGGAATAGGGTTCCATTTGGGACATAACTCATATTAGAAGTATTGCGCCCATAGAGTATGGCGCTGCATACTAAGAGACCAATGTTCTGATATGGGCAGCAGAGGAACACTGTGACCCACATATTGCAGTCAGAAAACATACAGTAAAGCCCACACTATACCACACACACACACACACACACACCTGTCTCTTATACACATCTGCCAGCTGATTCATGATTTCTGTCTGGCTAATAAAAGCTGCCTTTCTGTCTGTCTCATCCTGACTACTGACCCCTACACGTTCATTGCTATTGGACAGCTAGAGATCGAATTTCAATACTGAAATAATGTTGCAAATATCAGAGAGACAGACAGCAAGGTTTATACAAATCTTAGTTATTGAAAACCAATTGCTAGTCTAAAAGAAATGGGAGATTATGTCTAGATGCTTTTTATAGTGGAGATCAAGTTTTTAAATTGCCTGGCTGGGCTGATGACAGTGGATTGTGCCATGAGATGGAATAGAGTAAATAGGCATATCAACATCATAGCTTTAGCCGGTGGTAACTTGTGGAATAGACACCGGTTGGAATGCAGTTTTAACCAATCAGGGCCCAGGATTAGACCCACCTGTTGTATAAACTGTAGCACTCAACAGTTTCTCTGGAAACGTACATTTAAAAGTAAAGGCTTTTATAGAATGCGAAAGGCAGGAGACGTTCAGTCAAATAATTGAATTGAAGAATTTTGGTCACAATAGTAACAATGGAACAGCTGTAGTAAGAAGGAATATAAGTGAAGTCTATGTGCTATAACACTGTTTGGATAACTTGACCCTGACTTGTACAGGCCTACAGTATGGCCTGTAACAAATGCCAACCCAGTTGAAAATCAAGCAAATATAAAATGAAATCAAACATGGAATATTCACGATAGCATCCAAATCCTCATATAATACCTAAGATGAGATGATCCGTCCTGTAGAGTAGATTGTTAACAATGCATGATAAACTAATAGCTATTACGCGTTAAGAAGTCGATGCAAAAGAAGAGCGGCCTGGTGAGATTTAGTGGTGATTTTGCTAGGTATGCAGGGCCTGGATTCACACTCTACATCACCAAGAGGAACAGGAGGGAGGAGTAGATAAGGGTAGCGGTCTTAAAAGCTATGAGAATTGGTGCGTGCTTATGACGTACTAGAACAGAGACGTAAGAAGGTAAGTTTCTGGGGGCGATATAAATAGTCTTCTAGGAATTAATCTTACAGACAAGGTAATGGTAAGGATGTGATACCAGTGGAGGTAAACCTAGTATTGAGTGCCTGAGAGTAGAGATATGTTCTCTTAGAAACATAATTGAAACCGCATTAGGTGATGTCCATCGGCCATATGTGGGCGGGTGGTGGAACTGAAAGGTTGGATATGGTATACGTGAGCAGGGCTAGAGAGCTCGACACGTGTCAATTCAGACCAGACAAACACTAACCTAGATAACAGCAATGGACAAGGCGATATTGACATTATAGGAGTAGGCATGCTTAATCGAGTGATCATAAGGGTCCGGCAGTGAGTGGAGTTGGCGTTGGGGTCTCACGGCGATCAGGCAGGTGGCGGTTAAGCTGCTATTCGGTTAGCAGATAGCATAGTCTATTTTTTAGTCACCTGCTTGTGCGTTCCATCGGTAGATTAGTGGGGGTTCCGTGTGTAGAGGGTATCAAATGCAATTGGCTGAAGATAGATATAGTTATCGTGAACGCCAAGAAAAATTGTCCGCATATACTTATTTGCAGTATACGCGGGCGATTAAGACAGCTAACGATTAGCGGCCACTGCAGATGAGCGTTTCGGAGTAACGTCGTGCGACGGGGTGCGCAGTTGGGATAACTGCCTCGGCAGATAACGTCGGTAGTTCAAGTCGTGAAGGCTGCCGTGGGCTCCGCATCTTGTAGTAATAACGGGTCGCGGATAGGTGATTGTAGCCAGGAATGGGCTGATGGAACTCCTCAGCTGCTTAGTCGCCGGAATAATTTAAGTTTGCCTGCCGGGATTCGACGTAAGCGCACTATAGACAACACGGTTTGCGAAGCTAGCTAGCTGGAAATGCAAGGTGTAAATGTCCAGCGCTTGGGCGGTTGAAATCCGGGGATATTGAGGAAGAAATAGGTGGCGGCGGTAAATGTTCTGGTCTGAGTCGCTGTTGTAACAAAAGTGCGCGTATAGTTATTGATCGATGCTAAAGGAATAGCTGATGACAGACAAAAACCGTGGTTAGCTTGAAATACTAACGTTAGCGCTAGTAAACCGCTACTTCTTGCTGGTAAGTTCATGGTATGCTTCTGGCTAGTCTCTGGTTAACTTCTGGGTAAGCTTCTCGGCATAGTTTCCTGGCTAGCTTTCTGGTTTAGCTCTAGCGTAGCTTCGCAATTGTGGATTTTTCAGTAGTTTGAGGTAAAGTATACTTTTTTTTTGGTATATTGGTTGAGTGGGCGGTGCAGAGAACTTTTGTAGTTAGAGTTCTTGATAATAACCTAATATAATAAGATATGCGAAGAAAGGTGTAAATATATAGTATCTAGCAGGACACTGACAGTCGAGGAAAAAATTGACAGTGCTGACTGCTATGGCGGCATCTGAAGTAATTGTGCCTTCAGTGCATAAACAGACCCCAGACTTGAACTGAATCGAGACTTTCTGGAAAGATCTGAAAATATAGCTGTGGCACGAGCCCCCATCCAACCCCTGACAGTGCTTGAGAGGATCTGCAGAGAAGATTGGGCAAAAACTCATGCAAACAAGGTGTTTGTAGCAAGCTTGTAGCATTGTCAAGAAGACTCAAGGGCTGTCATCCTGCAAAGGTTCTTCACAAGTACTCCGAGTAAGGGCCTGAAAACCTAACTGAAAATGTGATATGGCAGTTTGCAAATTTTTTATAAAATCTGCAGCAAAATTCTAAAAAACCTGTTTTTGCGCTTTGTCATTTATGGTTTATTGTGTGTAGATTGATGAGGGAAAAAAATATTTAATTACATTTGATATCGGGTTGTAATGTAACATAAATGTGGAAAAAGTCAACGGTCTGCAATAACTTTCCAAATTCACTTGTATATAAGTACCAGTCAAGTTTTGGACACACCTGCTCTCATATCTGGGTTTCTTCTTTATTTTTACTATTTCTACATTGTAGAATAAACCATGCTATTCCATGGAAATATAAGGGAAAAAAATTATTTTGTCAGTCATATATTGAAATTTTTAAAAGCCTCATTGATTTGCGTAAATATAATAGACCATTACTCTTGTTAAAAATAGGAAATGGTATTACATTGGGGTGAGAGAGCACATTATGACTTGTTTAGTACTTCAAAGTTTAGGACTTGAGACTTGAACACTCTTTCTGGTCTTGACTTGAGACTTGACTCGGATCTTGCTGTCTTGACTTGGGACTGTGTGCTACACGACTTGAGATGTACTTGTGACTTGGTAAAACAGTGACTTGGTCCCACCTCTTGCAAGTAAGAGACCATCTCAACCATCAACTGTTCAGCGGACTGTATGAAATCAGCTGCCTTCATTGTCGAATTGCTGCAATAAATTCCTCCTAAAGTGACACAATATAAGAGAGACTTGCTGGGCAAGAAACACGAGAAATGCAGCATTAGAGACGGTGGAAATCTGTCCTTTGGACTGATGAGTTCAAATTTGGAGATATTTGTTTCCAACCTCCGTGTCTCTGTGATACGCAGAGAACGTGAATGGATGATCTCTGCATTGCAGTGGTTCCACCGTGAAGCATGGAGGACAGGTGTGAGTGGTGTGGGGTGCTTTGCTGTCTGTTGATTTATTTAGAAATTCAAGGGCCACACTTACCCCAGCATTGGCTATCGCATCAGCAGTTCTGGCAGGCGAAACACTGCACTTGTTTTTCATACAAGAGAATGACGCATGCGCAGTCCAGGCTGAGTAAGGGATATTTGACCAAGGAAGGAGAGTGATGGAGTGCTGGCATGCAGATGACCTGGCCTTCACAAGTGCACCGACTCAAACTCAATTGACGATGGTTTGGGCTGAGTTGACCGTAGAGTGAGAAAAGGGCAGCAACAAGTGCTGAAGCATACACGTGGGAACTCTTAAAAGGACTGTTGAAAGCATTCCAGGTGAAGCTTGTTTGAGAGAATGCCAAGAGGTGTGCAACGCTGGTCTTTAAAGCAAAGGGTGGCTCTTTGAGAATCTAAAATATAGAAAATAGTAAAAATAAAGAAAAACCCTTGAATGATGTAGGTGTGTCCAAACTTATGACTGGTACTCTTATTATTATATGAAGTGAAGTCTTACCATCTGTAGACCACTCTTTGGGATAATTGAACTTGATCTTGTACAGGCCTACAGTATGGCCTGAACAATGCATAACTCCAGTTGAAAATCAAGCAATATGAAATTCATTCAAACATGGAATATTACAATTGCAACCAAATCCTGCATATAATACCTAAGATCGAATGATCCGTGCTGTTACAGTTATAAGGCGATGTCAGTGGTCTTTAGCAATAATGACAGATTAATGAAAAGAGCTTTGTAAAAGAACCTTTGACCATGTAATACATTTTATCCAACTGGCTATATTTTTTCCATCTCAAAAGCAATCAGACCACAGTGCTGAAGTCATGCACGTTTATGGATGGTAAAAGCATAGACACTCAAACACACAATACGCCAGGAAAATGTTCTGTTTTTGTTTTGTTTTTCATTTAATAGCTAACTACTGTAGAATGCATCTACGGTCATGTCCAAATGGCACGCTATTCCCAGATTTTATATATAGTGGCTCTACTTTTTAACCAGAGACGCTGATGGTGAATAGGTTCCATTGGAGCATACTCATATTAGAAGTATTGCGCCATAGAGTATGGCGCTACATACTAAGAGCCATGTTCTGATATGGGCAGCAGAGGAACACTGTGACCCACATATTGCAGTCAGAAACATACAGTAAAGCCCACACTAACCACACACACACACACACACACACCAGAACCACATGTGCACACACACACAACACACACACAGCACACACACACACACACGACACACACTCACACAACGACCAGCACACACGAACACACCCACACAGCACAACACAC